>NW_020538040.1:114595299-115155299 GCF_003426905.1 Ctenocephalides felis
AAAACCAACAAAATAGAACCGAGGTCCTATTCATTATCCATGCACACAATATCAGGCGAATGAGCTGCTTTAAGACACTCTAATTTGTTCAAAGTAAACGTACGCCCACCTCGACACTCGGTGAAGAGCACCTTGGTAGGATTTTGAGTTGGGCCGCCTTTTAACGGGCTAAGCCCACGGTAGGACAGCCACAGACATGCCAGTTGAACACCGCGAGCGGTGAACCGACAGTGTGGACACAGATTCAACTACGAGCTTTTTAACCGCAACAACTTTAATATACGCTATTAGAGCTGGAATTACCGCGGCTGCTTGGCACAGACTGGCTCCCTAATAGATCCTCGTTAAAGGATTTAAAGTGTACTCATTCGATTACGGGGCCTCGGATGGTCCCGTATCGTTATTTTCGTCACTACCTCCCCGTGCCGGGAGTGGGTAATTTGCGCGCCTGCTGCCTTCCTTGGATGTGGTAGCCGTTTCTCAGGCTCCCTCTCCGGAATCGAACCCTGATTCCCGTTACCGTAACAACCATGGTAGTCGCAGAAACTACCATCGACAGTTGATAAGGCAGACATTTGAAAGATGCGTCGCGGTACTAGACCGTGCGATCGGCACAAAGTTATTCAGAGTCACCTAAGTCAAACGGTGAGCAAGGCAAGCCCGCCACCGATTGGTTTTGATCTAATAAAACATTCCTTCCATCTCTGGTCGGAACTCTATTTGCATGTATTAGCTCTAGAATTACCACAGTTATCCAAGTAATGTGGGTACGATCTAAGGAACCATAACTGATGTAATGAGCCATTCGCGGTTTCACCTTAATGTGGCTTGCACTGAGACATGCATGGCTTAATCTTTGAGACAAGCATATACTACTGGCAGGATCAACCAGGGTGCTATATATAATAGCATAGTGCGTAAATGTCCCTCGGCGTCACCCGAGAGACCACACTTTGTATAGAAAAGTTCGATGAATATTTCTAAACAACGAATTTTCTTACATATATATATCTGAGTCGTACGATATTCCCTGGACATGACGAACAGTTTACATCGCGACTTGATATTTTATATATCTGCGCTTACACAGAGGCTAGACCTTTAACAACCGTCGAAACGGCGGTCCGTACATGAAATTTGCGGTCCGCAGACCCAGTTAATTTCAAACAGTCTCTTTACCCTTCGTTAGATTGAAAACGTCGGGGCGAATTCATTATAAGAATTCATCGTTATAACTAACTTTATTCTCGCTCGAGAGTAGAGTATTGATGATTGCATTTGTATATTTTATTTTCCGCATAAGAGTCTTTGCGTCAACGACACATGCCCGCGGATATGCTGTACAGTATGGTTGAACACTTATAAATAAGGTCCAGAACCGGCCGTAAACCGACATCCGAACATATACGGCGTATATTATTCTAGACACGGTCTACGACAGTTTGACCTGCAGCGGACGGGTCGCCTCGGGTTACCGTGCGAACCATCACCGCGATGGTTGGACAGGCTATATGGCGGGTCGCAAGAAAATAAATTCTCTAGGACGCGCAACCACTTTAGCAATTTTAGAGCACGTTGTGGTCCAAAACAAACGTCCTCGCTTTAAAATTGAAATATGAATATTCACTGTGTGTGAGATTGAAAAATCTGCTTTCGCTGATTTCATTTTCTTAAAACAACGCAATGAAGCGAATGTTCAAATTCGCACAATTTGAATAAAATGTGCAGAGTATATAGAATACTAACGCAAGCGTTTACTACAATCGACTTTAAAACACTAGACTTCATCTAGCACCCAAGAAAGATTGAGCTAGCGTTTAAAGTATAATATTCAAAAAGAACGCCGTTTTCACAACAAACTTCGTCATTCGCTCAGGCATCTGGCGATACCGAGCAGATATACATGGCAGTGCTCTCACACAATGCATAAGAGCGCTAAGCGGTTGTAAACTGCGTCACGCTGCTTTTGCACACTGCGCAATATTTTGCGACTAGCTCCGGTCAAACGTTAATGAAACGAATGATCATTGCCAGAAGCTTTTGCCCACAGTATATTATACTATAGGAGCGCACTTGATTACAGCAATAATTTGTCGAGTAATCACAAGATTTCATATTTGTGGTCAGCAGACCCAAATAATTTTAACTCGCACCGATCGAACGTTCATAAATGAATGATCCTCGGTGCGAGAAGCTTCGTCAGTTCTGCTACCACCCATTTATTTGACTTTAGTCCATTTGTAAAATCCTATATTATTAAAATATATAGATTTTATATTTGCGGTCCGCAGACCCAAATAATTTCAACTCGCTCCGATCAAACGTTAATAAAACGAAAGACCATCGCTGCGAGAAGCTTTGCTAGTTCTGCTAATTCACATATATTTGACCGTAGTCAATTTGTAAAATTCTATATTATTAAAATATATAGATTTCATATTTGCGGTCCGCAGACCCAAATAATTTCAACTCTCTGATCGAACGTTAAAAAACGAATGATCCTACCACCAGTTATCTATAGCCGCAAACCAGCATCCGAATATATACGGGGTATATAATTCTAGATGTGGCTCACAACATTATTAAAAGTTACGCTAATATATCATTGACAGACTAAAAGTATCGAATATGATGTAAAAACTACACCGGGGAATGATATCCGTACCCGCCCGAACAACATAGCGTACTTTAGCCTGAGCTTGCTCGCATCGCACTCGACACGACCTATTCCCCTATATAAGGCGCGCGGCCACAGCGTAGGTATTTGACTGAGTCCCAAGCGATGTGCATTTGACCTGCGGCGAGGGCCTGCTCGCGCTTACGGTGTGAATCGTCAAGACAAAAGTCTGGGAAAATTCGAACTGTGAACCCTTATGATAGAAAAATTTTTGTCGAAAATTTGTTAGATGTTCAAACAGTTTTATATATATGGACAATATGAATTATAGTTAATTATTGAGTTTTTAGGTGTTTTTTGGGTTTTTTTAAACTTTGTATAAAATTATGTATTTATTGATTTTTATAGATCTCAATGAATATAAAACGAATTTATATATAGTTATATTATTTTTTATAATTATTTGTTTAAATTTTCTAATTTTACAATAAATGTTCAAACCAGTTTTCCTCGATTTTCTCTTAAACCGTAAAAGATACAAAAAAACTTTGTTCGTACGAAAGATGCAGAATAAAATTACGAATAAAATGGTATATAAATGGTTAGGTGTGTTCATATAATTTTCTCTAGATTTTCCGATTTTTCCAAATTTTCACGACGGCAACTCGCCTGTAGGCTACACCGTGCAAAATTCGAAGTTGTGATGTATGGAAAAAGAACTAAGAATTTTGAGACCTTTCTAATGATGTATAATAGTTTATATGTTTTCTTTAGAGAAATATCGAATCGTGAGGAGTGTTGCTCTAACCTATCCGCACTTTGCATTTTGACAAGTTAACAACTACACAGATTGCCTTATACTGTCTAAACCGTAAAAGATACAAAAAAACTTTGTTCGTACGAAAGATGCAGAATAAAATTACGAATAAAATGGTATATAAATGGTTAGGTGTGTTCATATAATTTTCTCTAGATTTTCCGATTTTCATAACGGCAACTCGCCTGTAGGCCACACCGTGCAAAATTCGAAGTTGTGATATATGGAAAAAGAACTAAGAATTTTAAGACCTTTCTAATGATGTATAATAGTTTATATGTTTTCTTTAGAGAAATATCGAATCGTGAGGAGTGTTGCTCTAACCTATCCGCACTTTGCATTTCAAAGTGCAAATGTCTGGTGCCAGCAGCCGCGATAATGTAGTAAATCACACAGATTGCTCTATACTGTCTAAACCGTAAAAGATACAAAAAAACTTTGTTCGTACGAAAGATGCAGAATAAAATTACGAATAAAATGGTTAGGTGTGTTCATATAATTTTCTCTAGATTTTCCGATTTTTCCAAATTTTCACGACGGCAACTCGCCTGTAGGCTACACCGTGCAAAATTCGAAGTTGTGATGTATGGAAAAAGAACTAAGAATTTTGAGACCTTTCTAATGATGTATAATAGTTTATATGTTTTCTTTAGAGAAATATCGAATCGTGAGGAGTGTTGCTCTAACCTATCCGCACTTTGCATTTTGACAAGTTAACAACTACACAGATTGCCTTATACTGTCTAAACCGTAAAAGATACAAAAAAACTTTGTTCGTACGAAAGATGCAGAATAAAATTACGAATAAAATGGTATATAAATGGTTAGGTGTGTTCATATAATTTTCTCTAGATTTTCCGATTTTCATAACGGCAACTCGCCTGTAGGCCACACCGTGCAAAATTCGAAGTTGTGATATATGGAAAAAGAACTAAGAATTTTAAGACCTTTCTAATGATGTATAATAGTTTATATGTTTTCTTTAGAAAAATATCGAATCGTGAGGAGTGTTGCTCTAACCTATCCGCACTTTGCATTTCAAAGTGCAAATGTCTGGTGCCAGCAGCCGCGATAATGTAGTAAATCACACAGATTGCTCTATACTGTCTAAACCGTAAAAGATACAAAAAAACTTTGTTCGTACGAAAGATGCAGAATAAAATTACGAATAAAATGGTATATAAATGGTTAGGTGTGTTCATATAATTTTCTCTAGATTTTCCGATTTTTCCAAATTTTCACGACGGCAACTCGCCTGTAGGCTACACCGTGCAAAATTCGAAGTTGTGATGTATGGAAAAAGAACTAAGAATTTTGAGACCTTTCTAATGATGTATAATAGTTTATATGTTTTCTTTAGAGAAATATCGAATCGTGAGGAGTGTTGCTCTAACCTATCCGCACTTTGCATTTTGACAAGTTAACAACTACACAGATTGCCTTATACTGTCTAAACCGTAAAAGATACAAAAAAAACTTTGTTCGTACGAAAGATGCAGAATAAAATTACGAATAAAATGGTATATAAATGGTTAGGTGTGTTCATATAATTTTCTCTAGATTTTCCGATTTTCATAACGGCAACTCGCCTGTAGGCCACACCGTGCAAAATTCGAAGTTGTGATATATGGAAAAAGAACTAAGAATTTTAAGACCTTTCTAATGATGTATAATAGTTTATATGTTTTCTTTAGAGAAATATCGAATCGTGAGGAGTGTTGCTCTAACCTATCCGCACTTTGCATTTCAAAGTGCAAATGTCTGGTGCCAGCAGCCGCGATAATGTAGTAAATCACACAGATTGCTCTATACTGTCTAAACCGTAAAAGATACAAAAAAACTTTGTTCGTACGAAAGATGCAGAATAAAATTACGAATAAAATGGTATATAAATGGTTAGGTGTGTTCATATAATTTTCTCTAGATTTTCCGATTTTTCCAAATTTTCACGACGGCAACTCGCCTGTAGGCTACACCGTGCAAAATTAGAAGTTGTGATGTATGGAAAAAGAACTAAGAATTTTGAGACCTTTCTAATGATGTATAATAGTTTATATGTTTTCTTTAGAGAAATATCGAATCGTGAGGAGTGTTGCTCTAACCTATCCGCACTTTGCATTTTGACAAGTTAACAACTACACAGATTGCCTTATACTGTCTAAACCGTAAAAGATACAAAAAAACTTTGTTCGTACGAAAGATGCAGAATAAAATTACGAATAAAATGGTATATAAATGGTTAGGTGTGTTCATATAATTTTCTCTAGATTTTCCGATTTTCATAACGGCAACTCGCCTGTAGGCCACACCGTGCAAAATTCGAAGTTGTGATATATGGAAAAAGAACTAAGAATTTTAAGACCTTTCTAATGATGTATAATAGTTTATATGTTTTCTTTAGAGAAATATCGAATCGTGAGGAGTGTTGCTCTAACCTATCCGCACTTTGCATTTCAAAGTGCAAATGTCTGGTGCCAGCAGCCGCGATAATGTAGTAAATCACACAGATTGCTCTATACTGTCTAAACCGTAAAAGATACAAAAAAACTTTGTTCGTACGAAAGATGCAGAATAAAATTACGAATAAAATGGTATATAAATGGTTAGGTGTGTTCATATAATTTTCTCTAGATTTTCCGATTTTTCCAAATTTTCACGACGGCAACTCGCCTGTAGGCTACACCGTGCAAAATTCGAAGTTGTGATGTATGGAAAAAGAACTAAGAATTTTGAGACCTTTCTAATGATGTATAATAGTTTATATGTTTTCTTTAGAGAAATATCGAATCGTGAGGAGTGTTGCTCTAACCTATCCGCACTTTGCATTTTGACAAGTTAACAACTACACAGATTGCCTTATACTGTCTAAACCGTAAAAGATACAAAAAAACTTTGTTCGTACGAAAGATGCAGAATAAAATTACGAATAAAATGGTATATAAATGGTTAGGTGTGTTCATATAATTTTCTCTAGATTTTCCGATTTTCATAACGGCAACTCGCCTGTAGGCCACACCGTGCAAAATTCGAAGTTGTGATATATGGAAAAAGAACTAAGAATTTTAAGACCTTTCTAATGATGTATAATAGTTTATATGTTTTCTTTAGAGAAATATCGAATCGTGAGGAGTGTTGCTCTAACCTATCCGCACTTTGCATTTCAAAGTGCAAATGTCTGGTGCCAGCAGCCGCGATAATGTAGTAAATCACACAGATTGCTCTATACTGTCTAAACCGTAAAAGATACAAAAAAACTTTGTTCGTACGAAAGATGCAGAATAAAATTACGAATAAAATGGTATATAAATGGTTAGGTGTGTTCATATAATTTTCTCTAGATTTTCCGATTTTTCCAAATTTTCACGACGGCAACTCGCCTGTAGGCTACACCGTGCAAAATTCGAAGTTGTGATATATGGAAAAAGAACTAAGAATTTTGAGACCTTTCTAATGATGTATAATAGTTTATATGTTTTCTTTAGAGAAATATCGAATCGTGAGGAGTGTTGCTCTAACCTATCCGCACTTTGCATTTTGACAAGTTAACAACTACACAGATTGCCTTATACTGTCTAAACCGTAAAAGATACAAAAAAACTTTGTTCGTACGAAAGATGCAGAATAAAATTACGAATAAAATGGTATATAAATGGTTAGGTGTGTTCATATAATTTTCTCTAGATTTTCCGATTTTCATAACGGCAACTCGCCTGTAGGCCACACCGTGCAAAATTCGAAGTTGTGATATATGGAAAAAGAACTAAGAATTTTAAGACCTTTCTAATGATGTATAATAGTTTATATGTTTTCTTTAGAGAAATATCGAATCGTGAGGAGTGTTGCTCTAACCTATCCGCACTTTGCATTTCAAAGTGCAAATGTCTGGTACCAGCAGCCGCGATAATGTAGTAAATCACACAGATTGCTCTATACTGTCTAAACCGTAAAAGATACAAAAAAACTTTGTTCGTACGAAAGATGCAGAATAAAATTACGAATAAAATGGTATATAAATGGTTAGGTGTGTTCATATAATTTTCTCTAGATTTTCCGATTTTTCCAAATTTTCACGACGGCAACTCGCCTGTAGGCTACACCGTGCAAAATTCGAAGTTGTGATGTATGGAAAAAGAACTAAGAATTTTGAGACCTTTCTAATGATGTATAATAGTTTATATGTTTTCTTTAGAGAAATATCGAATCGTGAGGAGTGTTGCTCTAACCTATCCGCACTTTGCATTTTGACAAGTTAACAACTACACAGATTGCCTTATACTGTCTAAACCGTAAAAGATACAAAAAAACTTTGTTCGTACGAAAGATGCAGAATAAAATTACGAATAAAATGGTATATAAATGGTTAGGTGTGTTCATATAATTTTCTCTAGATTTTCCGATTTTCATAACGGCAACTCGCCTGTAGGCCACACCGTGCAAAATTCGAAGTTGTGATATATGGAAAAAGAACTAAGAATTTTAAGACCTTTCTAATGATGTATAATAGTTTATATGTTTTCTTTAGAGAAATATCGAATCGTGAGGAGTGTTGCTCTAACCTATCCGCACTTTGCATTTCAAAGTACAAATGTCTGGTGCCAGCAGCCGCGATAATGTAGTAAATCACACAGATTGCTCTATACTGTCTAAACCGTAAAAGATACAAAAAAACTTTGTTCGTACGAAAGATGCAGAATAAAATTACGAATAAAATGGTATATAAATGGTTAGGTGTGTTCATATAATTTTCTCTAGATTTTCCGATTTTTCCAAATTTTCACGACGGCAACTCGCCTGTAGGCTACACCGTGCAAAATTCGAAGTTGTGATGTATGGAAAAAGAACTAAGAATTTTGAGACCTTTCTAATGATGTATAATAGTTTATATGTTTTCTTTAGAGAAATATCGAATCGTGAGGAGTGTTGCTCTAACCTATCCGCACTTTGCATTTTGACAAGTTAACAACTACACAGATTGCCTTATACTGTCTAAACCGTAAAAGATACAAAAAAACTTTGTTCGTACGAAAGATGCAGAATAAAATTACGAATAAAATGGTATATAAATGGTTAGGTGTGTTCATATAATTTTCTCTAGATTTTCCGATTTTCATAACGGCAACTCGCCTGTAGGCCACACCGTGCAAAATTCGAAGTTGTGATATATGGAAAAAGAACTAAGAATTTTAAGACCTTTCTAATGATGTATAATAGTTTATATGTTTTCTTTAGAGAAATATCGAATCGTGAGGAGTGTTGCTCTAACCTATCCGCACTTTGCATTTCAAAGTGCAAATGTCTGGTGCCAGCAGCCGCGATAATGTAGTAAATCACACAGATTGCTCTATACTGTCTAAACCGTAAAAGATACAAAAAAACTTTGTTCGTACGAAAGATGCAGAATAAAATTACGAATAAAATGGTATATAAATGGTTAGGTGTGTTCATATAATTTTCTCTAGATTTTCCGATTTTTCCAAATTTTCACGACGGCAACTCGCCTGTAGGCTACACCGTGCAAAATTCGAAGTTGTGATGTATGGAAAAAGAACTAAGAATTTTGAGACCTTTCTAATGATGTATAATAGTTTATATGTTTTCTTTAGAGAAATATCGAATCGTGAGGAGTGTTGCTCTAACCTATCCGCACTTTGCATTTTGACAAGTTAACAACTACACAGATTGCCTTATACTGTCTAAACCGTAAAAGATACAAAAAAACTTTGTTCGTACGAAAGATGCAGAATAAAATTACGAATAAAATGGTATATAAATGGTTAGGTGTGTTCATATAATTTTCTCTAGATTTTCCGATTTTCATAACGGCAACTCGCCTGTAGGCCACACCGTGCAAAATTCGAAGTTGTGATATATGGAAAAAGAACTAAGAATTTTAAGACCTTTCTAATGATGTATAATAGTTTATATGTTTTCTTTAGAGAAATATCGAATCGTGAGGAGTGTTGCTCTAACCTATCCGCACTTTGCATTTTGACAAGTTAACAACTACACAGATTGCCTTATACTGTCTAAACCGTAAAAGATACAAAAAAACTTTGTTCGTACGAAAGATGCAGAATAAAATTACGAATAAAATGATGTATAACTCGATATATGTCATAATATATTTTTCATGAGATTTTTCAATTTTTACTTTAAATTAAAAAATGTTTGAAATTTTTCGCTGACTTTAAATTCATTTGCGGGTTATGCTTTTTTTTACAATATTGTTTCAAATGATGTAAAAAGTTAAATTAGCGAGGTGCCTCAATATGCAAAAAATTGGCCCACTCTAATATATATATATATATATATATATATATATATATATATATTCATTCCTATCACCCATCTAGCATGAAAATAGGTACTATAATTAATTTAGTTGACCACGCCATACTTCTCTCGGACAAACAATTTTGGTCTGCTAATTTATCGTTAATCCACACAACACTTATTAATAACTCTTATCCTTCTAATCTCATAAACTCTGTCACGAACAATAGACTCAAATTTCTCAATAATAACATTAATATCTCTTCTTCTTCAACCAAAATCTCCAAAGACAATAACATTATTGGCAATGTTTGTCCCCCGTTTATTAAAGAACTCTTTCCCATTTGGAAAAAACTGTTTCACAAGGTCGACTTAAGATTAATTTGTAACATAGACTTAACCCTTAGCTCTCTTTTTTCCAACCTCAAATCACCCACTAGTTTAGAACGCACATCAAATATTGTCTATAAATTAAAATGCAATGATTGTGATTCCATTTACATAGGTGAAACTGGACAGAATTTAATAAAACGACTAAAACAACATGACAATAACTCTAAAAACCCACGACAAAATCAAACCATGATAACAGAACATATAAAAAATGTTAAACATTCTTTTGACTTTTATAACGCTAGTATACTTTATCACGAACGGAACATTATTCAAAGAAGATTTGCTGAATCTTGTCTAATCAGCATTTCTAAATCTTGCGTTAATAAGCGCCATGATGCCTCCTTACTCTGTGAAAATTATCAGGTGATACTTAATAATATTTCCAAATTTGTTTCCTCTTAACCTACGTAATTCCGAACCTGTAAACCTACCCTTACGCGGTCCGATCCCGAACTTTGATTCTTAGCCTCTCACCCATACTTCGAAACACTGATTGTAAAAAACCCGCCAACTATTCCCTCAAACGGTCTCTTCAAATAATTTTTAAACACATGTTATTACAGCCTCGGTCTCGATCACATAAACTACGTTCTATGTGCAAAATATATTATATATTTTACAAATATTTTGCTATGCTCTGTTCAACAAAATAATAAAAAAACAAGTTGGTGTATATATGATAGTGCAAAATTATGTGCCTTGCGCTAGCTACTGATGTAAGACCATATTTATGTAAGTTAGCTTCGTTGTCTATATATGTGTATGTGTCTGTATTGCATATATGTGTATGTATATATGTATATATATATATATATATATATATATATATATATGTATATATATATATATATTTGTATATGTATATGTGTATGTGTGTATATATGTGTATATATACATTTGTACATGTCCGTATGTATATATTTATATATATATATATGTATTAGTTGTATGTATATATGTATATGTGTACGTGTTTGTACATGTATATCATATATATATATATATATATATATATATATATATATATATATATATATATATATGTTTGTTTGTGTGTATATATATGTATATATATATTACGCTTTTGTATGTTTGTATATATTTCTTTTTACTTTTCATTTCTCTTGTTTATCTATCTGTTAAGTATAATTGTTATTGTTATAATTATATTACTTATATCTATAGTTCTTTTTCCAATTTCTGTCATTTTTTCCTAGTTTATATTAATTTTTCAATATTCATTCTGTAGATCCACTGATGATGACATAAAATACTATGTCGAAACGTTTGGAAAAATTAAAGATTAACTTCTAAATCTTTGCCTTTTATTTGATGTATGCCCTTGAAGAACTTACTCATATTTCTCAACATCAAAACTAACTTCTTCAACATATATATATATATATATATATATATATATATATATATATGGGATGCTGAATGGGATGTTTCACTCAAAGATGCATGTAATCAGGGCCGGTCCTGGGGTCCTTAGCGCCCGCATGCAACTTTTTTTTAGCGCTCCCCCCCCCCTATTAATTTTAACTGTTTTAACAGTTTATTATTAAAATTATATAAAACTTACATATTTTTTTTAAATTATTTTTTAATTATTCTGGATTAAGTACACAAAAAATAGATTTAATCTAAAAGCGTATAAAATACATTGATTTTAAATTTATTTAAAAAATCTAGGCCATTCGTGGCTTAATTATAATGATCAAATATTTTTAGCGTATTGCATTATTAATATTTGGGTTTTAAAACATTTTACTTATTTATTATGCTATTTATTCGATTGAGCAAATCATGCCAAGAAAACTAAAAAAACTAGATTTTCATTTTCGATCATAACATTCGTATTTCATGTTGGATTTTTTAAATTTCACGTTATTTACAATATCCAACATTGCGTCGTAAACTTCTCTTTATTGATATCGTAAGAGCCGAATTGTATTCATCTTTGCTTTCCGTCATATTCAGAGTATCAGATTGTTTCAATTGTGATTGTGATCAATTGTTAACGTATTCTAGAAGTATTATCCAATAATCAGTAAAAAAAATGCAAAGAAATTACACATTTCTTGAACTATATTGAAAAACCTTAAGATTTCCGTTCCAAAGTAAATTATGCTTTCATTTTTCATATTTGTTCCATTTCCATAACCTTAACCACGCATGTCTTTCAAAGTTCATCAGATGCGAAACATTTGCAACAAAAACAAAAGTTACAATTCAATTTCTCAGAATAAACATTACATTTCTTAAGCTCTGAATCCCCATTTTTCATTATCCCGATTATAATTTGTTTATATTTTTTAACAAGTTCTGTTTCAAATAAATCAGCTCGCAATTTTTCGTCGATATTGCCTAGATAATTTCTTTTTCGATTCCACGGTAACTTGAAACAAAGAAAAAATTGAATAAGTAGAATAAGCAATAAACAGAGCTGTTATTTACTAATTTGCAGAGTAATTAATCGGTTAATTGTTTTTACTGTTATCACATTGCAAAATATATGTGCTTTTTGTGTCTCTGTATCCCTAGTTAAGTTAGATTGTTTATTATAATTTATCAAGTATTCTAGATTTTATATAAATAATAAAAAATATAAATAATATATTATAAATTTAATTTCCGAAACTCGTTTTGGCGCCCCCTAAGGCGTGCGCCCGCATTTTTTGCATGCATCGCATGCAAGGCAGGACCGGCCTTGCATGTAATAATGCATTGACAATCAATTCGAGCGCTATTTTCCATCTTGATAACTACTTAGATGTAACAGAATTTCAATTTTGTTTAGAATTTTATTTACAGTAAACTCTCGGCTTACGCGGCAAGTGCGTACCGTGCAGTATGGGGACCGTACTATAACATCCTCGTATTTAACATACAATTCAGGCTAAGTCGTAATGCGTTCTATGCTTCTATGGAACCTTACATAGTGCAGTATGGGACAGTGCTATGAGAGGCTCAGAGTTGGTACAAATCGCACCTTTTTTATCGTACTGTATGGAGACCAAGAAATACAACTTGAAGTAGGAGTAATACGGACAAAATGACATTTATGACATTGAAGGAGAGGAGTAGGTGAGAGGTGCTAGAGCAACTCTACCTAGACACTCTAAAAACTATGTACACTTGTGGCTAAATATATTAATATATATATATATATATATATATATATATATTAATCTAAGACTTTACAACTAGACTATAGAAGTAAACACGATTCTAAAATTTCGTTCGCAACGAATCAACGCACGAAGCAGACGGACGGCATACGAAAATTACTGGCCAAAGATAATAGAATAATATTATACATTTGAATATAATATAATATAATATATATATATATATATATATATATATTAAAGTAAAAATTGTAGAAGTTTATAAAAAATCTTTATTGAACTGCCACACGTTTTGATATATATCATCCCCAGTGGACTATTAATAAAAAAGGCAATAAAAATAGCGTAAAACGAAAAACTGCAGCACTTAAAAAAATACTATTAAAAAAGTAATAATAAAAGACTTATTTTTAAAAAAGTTACTCCATAAACCAATACTTTTAATGTAATAACTTCAAAATGTTGTACTTTTTACTCTTGATATAAAAATGTAATGCTCTTTTAAATACACTTATAAAACTAATATTTTCTAGCCTTTACTCATTTAATAAAGATACCAATATTTATAATATATTACTGAACTTACAATCTGTACAAGTTAATTTTAATAATTTTTCACATATATATTATTTGCATTATATTTAATTAAATAGTATTTTATATTACGTAATATTACATTTGAACTGTTTAAACTTTTTAAACGTTTAGAATCCTTACTTAGCAATTAAAATAAATTATAAACCCAATAAACTTTTTTTTCTTTTTGTTGATACATATTCTATTATTATTTATTTTTTTATTATAGCTTATTAAATTATTAAATGTGCCAATTCAATTTAAATAGAACCAGTTTCATATTAGATTGGCTCTTGCAAAATCAAAAAAAAAAAAAACTTTTCTTGAGAACACAAATAAACAAACCGGTGCAAAGCAAAACAAAAAAACTCTACGTATAGTACAAAAAAATATCCAACAAGTTGAATAATGCTAGAGGTAATAGCTAGAGCGTAGAAGTTGTGCAGAGACCCTGTGTACACTAAATATCATTTGTCTAGCGAGATTGTCTACGGAGAGCGTAGAGTGACTCTCGCTAGAGTGCTCTAGTAGCTGTGTACACTATGGGACTCTACATAGAGCGCTCTATTAGTGCTCTAGCTAGAGCGACTCTAGCCAAAAACTCTACAGCATGGGTGTCAAACTCGCGGCCCGCAGCAGATATTTTTGCGGCCCGGCTGCCCGCATATGTTGACTAATGATAATATGCAATAAATAACAATTCAATGAGGAAAAAAGAAATATGCAATAGAAATATGCTTCTTTATTAAATTTGTTTTATTATTGGATGTATTATTATTATTATAGATATATTTATGTTTTGGAAGAATTAGTGTTTCACTAAATGACGGTCTTGATGCAGATCGAAACGTATGGATTAATGAAGCATATTTCCTAATTGCTTTAGTTTTTTTTAATTTAGTGCTATACTGCCCGAATCAACAGACTCATTGCAAAGATATATTAATACCATATATATATATATATATATATATATATCCATACCATATATATACATATCCATAAGCACATCCATATATGTGCTTATATGTATGTTTTTGTATATACACTATATACATGCACTTGCGTATATGTTCGTGTATATAATTGTAAATACATTAATATATAGATGTGTGCATATGTATGTATGAGTATGTAGGTGTGCATATGCATGTAAATGTATATATATATATATATATATATATATATAATATTTCTCAACATTTACTAAAGCAATATTTCTTCTTTTTTGTAAATTACCAATACAAGAGCCATAAAAAATCATTTTTGCCAAAAATTCCGTACATTGTCCCTTACATCTGGCCGACAGAACTCCATATCAGTGTGTTTAAGTCCTGTGTAGTCGTAACATCTACAAATATCCTCCAAAAAAATCGAGTGTTTTTAACAAAAAAAATATTAGTGATATGGATATATAAATTATTACAGGTAAATAATTTTTGCTTCTCAATTTTATATAAAACCTTTTTTAGTTAATTCTTATTACTCTATACCCCGGTACATAATCCATTCCTTTATAAAAAAAATTTTTCTAATTAATCTGTATTGACCATCATTAATTAATATTAATCAATAGTTTTAAAAAACATTGTATTTGACAGAATAAACCTGATGATGGAACGTACCTAGTTCCGAAACGTCGTTATTAAACATCTTCAAAAAACAAATTGTTTTTTATTATTGGATTTACTGTTCGGAAAAGAAACAATATATATATATATACGGTTTTTTTGCGGCCCGCTTGAAGTTAAACCCTTGCTTATGCGGCCCGCTTGGAGTTAAACCTTGCTTATGCGGCCCGGTTGCTCCTTTGAGTTTGACATCTTTGCTCTACAGTGTATCGGCACCTTTACATTAACACACTTTTGATATCAAGTTACTATAATCACTCATAGGTTGCGCAAGGAATTTATGCGCTATTGAACAAAAGCCCTGTAATAGGAAGTTCGTGTAGTCAGAGGGATGTCGGATTTTTAGCTCCGTGTAGTATGGGAACCCTAAGACAATATTAGAATGCCCCGTGTTCATATAGACGTTTCTTTCGCCCGATTTTTACGTTCAGGAGGTATACTTAAAGGGTCCTCCGCTCGACGTGATGGCGCTCTTTTGGCACTCCAATTAATGGCGCAAAATTCGAAATGATAATTAATGAATTTTAGTACACGGGTATTTGAAACGAAATTTGGTATTACAATCGTGTTATGTTTTGTAATAATAACAAAATTATACTAGATACTATCATATTATAATAAATATACTATCAAATCGAAATATAAATCAACAAATACACTGCCGGTTTATATAAAATAGATATCACATCTAATCTACTGGAATAACTTCTACACTTTATCTACTTATTAATAAAAATATTTAGTGAAATTTAGTGAATAATGCGTTATAGTGTTAGTTTATTACATCGTCTGTCATTCTTAACTCTCATTAACTAATAATCATCCCGTGCAAAATTTGGCAGTCTTAAGCAATTTATTTTCTCCCAAATATATTCAGATCCGTGTGAAATGGTAATCCAATTTTAAACAGCTTGAAGATTTCTATTTGTGTAATATGTCTTTCTTGTAGAAGCTTATACTTGATTTCTTACATAATTTCCTAGAACTGGCCTCCAGGGCCTTTTCACTTAGAACAAAACCCTCGTTCAGAAGGGCTACTTAGGGGTCCATTTGTAGTCGCAAATTTGGCGCTAGTGAGCCGATGAAAAAGTATTTTCAAATGTTGTCTATTGGTTACTAAGAAACGTCAGTGTTATTTTTGTGTCAGTTTACAAAATGGCGATTCTTGTTCGTTTGCGTTTGTATATTTGTTAATAAAGATTTCATCAGGAATTGCTCTCAAATGCATAGCCCTTTGACAAAATGAATAGAACAGCTTCAAACTCATAAGGAGACATAATTACAACGTAGTGCATTGACACCCTAGTCTAATCATAATACACTTTAAGGAAAGAAGCCAGTTCTAGAAAATTATGTAAGAAATCAAGTATAAGCTTCTACAAGAAAGACATAATACACAAATAGAAATCTTCCAGCTGCTTAAAATTGGATTACCACTTACTTTACTTACCAACTTGGATTACGGATCTGAATATACTTGGGAGAAAATGAATAGCTTAAGAATGTCAAATTTTGCACGGGATGATTATTAGTTAATGAGAGTTAAGAGTGACAGACGATGTAATGAACTAACATATATAATGCATTATTCACTAAATTTAACTAAATATTTATATTAATAAGTAAAAAAAGTGTAGAAATTATTGCAGTATATCTATTATATATAAACCGGCAGTGTATTTGTTGATTTATATTTCTTATAATATATTTACGTATATTTATTATAATATAATATTATCTAGTATATTTTTGTTATTATTGTATTATTATAAAACATAATACGATTGTAATACCAAATTTAGTATCAAATACCCGATTACTAAAATTCATTAATTTTCATTTCAATTTTTGCGCCATTAATTTGAACGACAAAAGCAGCGCCATCACGTCGAGCGGAGGACCCTTTAAGTTTTCCTTCTGAACGTAAAAATCGGGCGAGAGAAACCTCTATATGAACACGGGGTATTCTAATATTGTCTAGGCTGGCCTCTTTCCTTAAAGTGTACTATGATTAGACTAATGTGTCAATGCACTACATAGTCCTCCATATGAGTTTGAAGCTGTTCTATTGTCAAAGAGCTATGCATTTGAGAGCCATTCCTAATGAAATCTTTATTAACAAATATACAAACGCAAACGAACAAGAATCGGCATTTTGTAAACTGACACAAAAATAACACTGACGTTTCTTAGTAACTAACATAAAATATTTGAAAATACTTTTTCAACGGCTCACTAGCACCAAATCTGCGACTACAAATGGACCCCTAAGTATTCCTTCTGAACGAGGATTTTGTTCTAAGTGAAAAGGCCCTGATGGGAACCGCGGTTACACAGAGTGCCGTGTAAAGCGAGAGCATACTGTATATGTAAAACACAGCTAAGTAGTTAGTATATAAAATTTGTTTTATATACTATATTATAATGTATGATAAACTTGCCATACAGAATTATGTTGTTTCATTATGAAACTTTATATTTAATTTTCATAAATTATTAGGAAACGGTTTGTGGTTATATCTCATGAAAAAAGGGTATGGGCGTGTTTCCATACAGAATTGGCCCCACCCTGGTATTTAAATAATTTTGATGCCATTTTATATGAATTTTCGAGAAAATACGATATACCAAATTTCAAATCCGTAGCTCATCATTTGGCCGAGATATCATTGAAAATGTGTGAAAGTGGCCCCTTTATTCAAAGTCGTTTTTTGTCGCAATTGTGAGAGATATCGACAAACCAATAACGCCAATGTGTTCACATCGGTATGTACTATATTATTAATAACAAATATTGTTAAATAATTATTTTTTAGTGCATGAAAAAGTGAAAATAATTTTTTATTTTGAATTTTCGGGTAGTGCAGTTGTTTGGACTAATTTTTAATTAGTATCATTAGAAGGGCTATTGAATTTTCTTTTGGTGTGCAAAATTTTGTTT
Organism: Ctenocephalides felis; assembly: GCF_003426905.1. Classification (NCBI taxonomy): domain Eukaryota; kingdom Metazoa; phylum Arthropoda; class Insecta; order Siphonaptera; family Pulicidae; genus Ctenocephalides; species Ctenocephalides felis. Next base: position 114,613,685 of record NW_020538040.1, read on the forward strand.
TATTTCATGTGGTAGAAGAACACATCCAAAATTAGGAAAAACCTGAGCAAGTACACGCTCGCGCTCATATAACACCCGTGTAAGTCGTCTCTCATTCGCAACGACTAGCAACAGCATTGCTCGCCGCGCGTCTTGATAAATTAAAACATTTTTAATAAAACACAAGATATATACATTTATATATTGAATAATTATATATTTATATGTATATGTGTAATAATAACTATATTTTTATATAACTAAATATATATTATTTATATATTGCACAAGTATATTATATGATTTAATCATCATTAATAATGTATTAATTAATTATTACTTATTAATTAATTATTAATTATATTTATTGATATTGATTATTAATACCACTAAATAAATAAAAAATAGATTGATAAAAAATATACATAATAATAGTATATCGGTATGATCAGTGGTGTTGTCGAGCCGGAACGCACCGGAACGTCGTTCCGGCAAATCATTTTTGAGCCGGAACGCGTTCCGGCAAAAGAAATTTAAGAAAAAAATTTGTTTTTTTTTTTAATTTTTTTATTTAAGCAGCCTACGGGCTGTACGTTACTCATCTCTGGCATAGTTTATTACCATTCCCAAATGTGCCTGCGGCTGGTTAATGCTTGGTAAATGTTTAAATCTATTACAGGGATGCCAAGAAAAATTACAGATTTTCATGTGCATTGCTGGGAAATTCCCATTTTTGCAGTTTTTATATATACGACCCTTAGTATAAATATTTGAGTATTTAAAACTACTTCTTTAATCAGTGTCGAACCATCATTGCGAAAGCACATTTATAGAAAGTGGAAGTTTTAGTTAGTGAATAAGTCAAAGTGGAGATCAAAAAGTGTTAGTGTCAATTTAGCCATATTCGGATTATTTCAATTTATTTCAGTTGCAAAATTTAAATGGCATAATTTTTGTACCTGGTTTACGGTCGAGATAAACTTGCACAAATATCAAAACACATATCAAAAATTATGAAATTAAAAATTTGTTCGGAAATTAATAAAAAAAATAGAAAGATTTCGATTCTCATTGATGAATCTACAACGTTAAGTAAAAAATCTACTTTGTTTATATTTTTAAAATTTGAAATAAATGAAATCAGCGAACCGCGATACATTTTTTTCGATTTAATAGAATTGAGCGATCAAAGAGCATCCACCATTACAGAATGCCTTTTAAATAATTTGGAATAATATGGCTTCGACGATAATTATTTGCAACAAAATTTAATTGCATTTACCAGTGACGGAGCAAGCGTAATGTTAGGAAAAAAGTCAGGAGTGGCTACAAAATTATTGAATAAATTTCTAAAATTAATCACGTGGCACTATTTGAATAATCGAATGGAGCTCTCTGTTAACGATGCTATCGCGGAAGTAAATGGTATTAACCATTTTAGAAAATTTTATGGATAAATTATATATACCATTTATCACCAAACTCCTAAAAATCAACGCGAACTAGATTCATGTGCGAAAAATTTGGGAGAAGAAATTTAAAAAATAGGACGTATTTTAGGAATAAGGCGGATTAACTATCCTATCCTATCATTCAGAACAGTTAATGCAGTTTGGCAGAATTTAAAATCTCTTGCTGAACATTTTCATCAAGCCGAAACTGATGAAACTCGTTCAAAAACTGATCAGAGTGTATACATGGGTCTACCGCGTTCGATTCCCCACTTTGGCAACCTGAAATCGGGCAGCGCGATGTCCATTTTCAATTGAAAATATAGATCAAAATATGTTTCCAGTTGAAAATAAGCCCATCTCGGGCACTGCGGTGTGAAATGGAAATGGGAAAAACTCTCACGCCACTTCTTCCCTGAATCGAGTTGGAGTTTAACTCAGCTCACGGACCTGCCCTAGGGCAGAGCACTCATTATTTATTTATTTATCTAAACAGTTTATAATTAACTTGGCATTAATGTATGACGTTTTGTATGAACTTTCGTTTAGAGATTATATTGATACTGGAGGCAAAGTAGTTCCTGAAGATATTGAAATTTTATTTCGATACATAAATATTGTACCTTGCAGTTCTGCAGAGTGTGAGCGCGGGTTCAGCAATATGAATATTATATTCAATGAACAGAGAAATAAAATTTTAATTGAAAATTTAGCAAATCTTTTATTTATAAAAATTAGTGGCCCACCACAACAATTATTTAATCCAGATAATTATGTAAAAACTTGGTTGAGGTCTCATCGATCAGCGGATGACAACCAAACAAGAAAAATTCAACTCCAAGATCCTGAACATAATCCTATTTGGAATATTTTATAAAAACCATTACACTAATGTTAAAACATTAATTCATGTTAAAACTGTTGAAAATATTTATTCAGTGTTTTTTAATATACTATTTGTATTTTATGATTTAACAATTTTTATGAAACGTTCTAATTATTGTAATAAACATACATATGCACAAAATGTTTTTTTTGCATAGTTTTATTGCCAATCAAACTAATATACATTAAATTGGGTTTTGTAATGATTTTTTTCTTTAAAATATGAGAACCGGTTCTTTTAATTTTAGCGTTTCGGCAAAAGAAATTTTAGCACAACACCACTGGGTATGATTACTATTCATGCTACAGCGCAATGCATACAGATGCAAGTATACTAAGTTAGTCATAAATATATTCAATAATATCTTGATTTTTTTTTTTAAATTAAATAACATATAAGAATATATTAAAACGATATTTGAAATTTTGCCCGTAAAAACCACACATAAGATAACAAAATACAGACAGCATAAAATTAATATAATTTTGGAATTTAACTAATCACAAAGTTTTTGATAATTATTAAATAAATAATGCTCTTTTTGATTTTTGTGTGCACTACACCTTTGTACCAGTCAATTTTGTACTTTTCTTATATTTTAGTTATTTCAATATAATTTGATTAGTATATAATTTAGTTATTACCACAATACAAAATATAATTATAATGCCGCAAAATTTCAAATATCGTTTTAATTAAGGATGATACACAATAGTGCAGTAGTTCAATAATTATTATGAGTATTTATAGGTTGAGATATTCTATTCAATTTATTCTTATATGTTATTTAATTTTTAAAAAAATTCAAGATATTATTGAATTTATTTATGACTAACTTAGTATACTTGCATCTGTATGCATTGCGCTGTAGCATGAATAGTAATCATACCGATATACTATTATTATGTATATTTTTTATCAATCTATTTTTTATTTATTTAGTGGTATTAATAATCAATATCAATAAATATAATTAATAATTAATTAATAAGTAATAATTAATTAATACATTATTAATGATGATTAAATCATATAATATACTTGTGCAATATATAAATAATATATATTTATTTATATAAAAATATAGTTATTATTATACATGCAGCGACACTAGCTCTCATACTATTGAAAAATAGTAGTAAAGAGCTACCAATTATGTGGAGTGGTCCCACATATAAAAATTAAGACACTATAAATGAAAAATAAAGTTTATTACAAAATTATAATAATTTACAAAATCTTCTTGGTTGAATGCCGGTATTCTTGGTATTCCTTGGTTGGACTCCGTAGTTTGCCTAGGTGTTGCCTGCTCGATCAGTAGAAGAGAAAAGAGATCGAGGATGGTAACTGCTTTGGTTATATACCTGGTAGCCTGACCCCCTCCACACATTAGGGTCCCTAATAGTGTGAAGGCTAGTGTAGCTCTTTACTACTATTTTTCAATAGTAGGAGAGCTAGTGTCGCTGCAATACCCCCCTGGCGAGTCAATAAAATTGTATTAATTTTATTGGATGCGAGGACGGACTACCCGTCCAAACCGTGTTCTATATTGATTGGAGGTATGTTCTGAAGCGCTGGATGGAGTTGGACTCGTACTTTGGTCGTCTTCTGTGGTGAAAGCGGGCTTGACACGATCGATGGATACTCTTACATTGCGTTCTCCAATTTTAATTTTCAATGTTTTGGAGTTTCGATCTATGACTTCATACGGACCTCTGTATGGACAAGAAAGCGCTGGTCGCAGAGCGTCTTCCCTAAGGAATACAAATTTTGCATTACTTAGTTCTTTATGTACAAAAGTCTTTTTCGATCCATGTGCAGATGTAGGAGTTGGATGTATTGTTTCGAAATGTCGATGTAGATTTCTCAAGAAGTCGCTTGTTGGTGTCTCCTTGCGTGTGCTGATTAAAAATTCGCCAGGTAGACGAAGCGGCTCTCCATATACTAATTCGGCGCTGCTGCTTTTAATGTCTTCTTTAACAGAAGCTCGAATTCCTAATAAAATAATTGGTAGAGAATCCATCCATGACGGGTCTGCATGGCACATGAGGGCTGTTTTCAGTGGCCTATGAGCATTTTCAATCAATCCATTTGATTGCGGGTGATATGCTGTAGTAGGAATGTGGGAAATTCCTAGTAGTTTGGTTGCGCCTTGAAAAACAGCTGAACAGAATTGCCGTCCTTGGTCGCTTGTTACTTGAGATGGAACACCAAAGCGTGAGATCCAAGAATACAAGAAAGCCCAGGTTACACTTTCTGCGGTAATATCTGATAGAGGAAAAACTTCAAGCCAGCGTGTGTAACGGTCTATAGCGGTGAATAGGTATTTGAAGTCTTTTGATTGTGGAAGTGGTCCGACAATGTCAATGTAAACATGCAGAAATCTGGCGGGTGGCACTTTGAACTCTCCAAGTGGTGTGACTATATGCCGACCAATTTTGGAGCGTTGACATGAGATGCAGTTTCGAGCCCAGGTTCTACAATCCTTGCGAATGCCAGGCCAAACAAATCTATCCGTGATGAGTTTAGTTGTGGTTTTTATACCTGGATGAGAGATTGTGCAGAGTATTAAAAATATGTCGTCTATGTTCAGCAGGAACATAAGGACGTAATCGATTTTGAGAAATGTCGCAATATAATTGTTCTTTGGTTCCTGGAATAGCGATGCGTTTCAGGTTGAGAGCAGTATCTGATTTTAAGAGCGTTATCAGTTCTTCATCTTCGTCTTGCGATTTAGCAATAACGGAGTGATCCAAAGGCGATGTTATGGCTTCTGCTCTTGAGAAAGCGTCGGCTACAATGTTTTGTTGTCCACTAACATAGCGAACATCTGTTGTAAACTGCGACAGAAAACTTAATTGATTTAATTGTATTGGCGGCAGCTTGTCCTTTCGCTGGGAAAAGGCGTGAATTAAAGGTTTGTGGTCAGTAAACCAAATAAAATGTCTCCCTTCCAGTAAGCTTCGAAAATGTTGCACTGCTTCGTATCCAGCCAAAAGTTCTCGATAATATGCTGGCCATAGTTGTTGTTTCTCAGATAGTTTTTTTGAACAGAAGCCCAAAGGTTGCCAAGTGCCATTGATGTACTGCTGTAATACTGCACCGATAGAATGGTTAGATACATCGCTAAATAATGCTGTTTGAGCATTTGGTACAGGGTGTGCTAGTAATGTTGCTTTAGCCAATTCTTTCTTACAAGTGTCAAAGTTATCTTGAAGCTGTGGAGTCCAAGAAATTGGTTGTGATCCAGATTTGGTAGATCCTGAGAGCAGCTTGTGTAGCGGAGCAAGAAATTCAGCTATGTGAGGAATAAACCTTCGATAATAATTAATCATTCCTATGAAGCGTCGCAGCTTTGAGTAGGTTGCCGGTAGCGGATATTCTTGAAGATCGTTGATACGGTCTTGTGGTGGCAAAGTTCCATCTTTAGAAATTTCATAACCAAGAAATGTAACTTTGGGTGCACCTAATACGCATTTCGCTGGATTTATGACAACGCCGTGGTCTTTCAGGCGTTGAAATAATTGGCGGAGATGATCTTGGTGTTCTTCTAACGATGTAGATGATATAAGAATATCATCTAGGTATGCGTAACAAAAATCCAGACCTTGTGTAACCTCATCTATAAATCGCTGAAATGTTTGTGCTGCGTTCCTCAGTCCAAAAGTCATATACGGGAACTCAAACAGCCCAAATGGTGTTATTATTGCTGTTTTTGCAATATCATCAGGATGGACTGGAATTTGCTGAAAGGCTTTCACTAAGTCAATCACTGAAAATATAGTACATCCTGCTAAATTATGGGCGTAGTCCGCAATATGACGAACGGGATATTTGTCTGGAATTGTGCGTGAGTTGAGTAGCCGATAATCTCCGCATGGACGCCACGTCGAATCCTTTTTCTGTGTCAGATGTAGAGGTGAAGACCAAGAACTATCGGACGGTCTTGCAATGCCTAATTCTACCATATTCTTAAATTCTTCTTTGGCTACGCAAAGTAATTCTGGCTTGAGGCGCCGTGGTCTAGAAAAAACTGGAGGTCCTGGAGTGGTTCTAATATAATGAAATGTTTTGTGTTTGCTTTCTTGACACAAGCCTGATGGTCTGGTGATGGATGAAAAATCAGCTAATAATTTGTTGTATGCACTGTCTCCAAATATAGACTTGACACTTTGTATCCGAGAGAATGTGACACATCCTGGAGATGACAGTGATGTCAGGTTGTCATGTAGACGAGAATTCTTTATATCGATAATGATATTGTAGTACGCCAAAAAGTCTGCTCCAAGTATAGGCATTGTTACGTCTGCTACGATGAATCTCCAAGTAAAATTTCTTCTTAGTCCAAAATCTAATTGTAAAATAATATCCCCGTACGTGCGTATGTTGGTTCCATTGGCTGCAGACAAAGTATAGTTTAGTTGAGGATTAGGTTTAGCAGTTAAGCGCCTTGGATACACGCAAACGTCTGAACCTATGTCGACCAAAAACTGTACCTTAGTTCTGCGATCACTTATGAAGAGGCGACGGCTTGATGAAGAGCAAGGATAGGTCGCCATCACTCCTTGCCGTTGGAGTTTTCCTCTCTGAACGAACAATGACTCTCGCATTTTCTTGCCTTCTTTCCGAATTTGGCGTGGTACCAGCAGAATGTATTTCGGTTGCGCGATCTAGAAGTACTTCTCGGCCTGAGGAAGTGGTTAGACCTGTGCTGTCGAAATGGGCTACGGTTTCTATTTGCTGATAGGTTGAGTCTGCTACAATAGGTTAACTTGGCTAATTGCTCAGTAAGATCTTCCACACGCTGTGTTAGTTGATCATTTTTATCCATTAGTTTTTGTATGATGTCTTGCTGTTGGTTGTTACTAGTTGCTGCGACTACTGGCGGTTGTGCAATCTCACATATTTTGTCGGCGAGCGATGCAAGTTCTTCTAGGTCTCCATTGATCTGGGTTTGCAATATTTGTTGAGTCTGGACCGGTAGTCGTTGAATCCAGATTTCTCGTGGGAGTGAATTGTCGACTGTAGTTGTTCCGACCAATGAACGAAGGTGACGTAGGAACTGAGAAGGACTTCGATCACCAAGTTCTTCTTGCAAAAGTAATTGTCTTATCCTTTGCCGTTCGGAAATTGATAGCCTTTTGATTAATTCCTCCTTTAGTTTTATGTATTTATTCTCTGCAGGCGGAGAGTTTATAACGTCCTCTATTTGGAGTAAATATTTGCAATCTAGCTGAGCTATTACAAATTCATATTTAGCCAGGTCATTGATGATGCGGCATCGAGAAAATATTGCTTCGGCTATTGTGAACCACAATGTCGGTTTCTCACTCAGAAATGGCGGTAGATGCGGAGTGCGTGAGATTGCATCCAGTTCCCCTTTAGTGTCCTGCATGTCTTCATTCATTGTTTTTTATTGTCTTCTGTACGGATAGTGCTCTATAGTAACTCAGCTCACACCAATTATGTGGTCCAATTCAGCGTCGGGGTCACCAATTATGTGGGGTAGGCAACACCTAGGAAAACTACGGAGTCCAACCGAGGAATACCAAGAATACCGGAATTCAACCAAGAAGATTTTGTAAATTATTATAATTTTGTAATAAACTTTATTTTTCATTTATAGTGTCTTGACTTTTATATGTGGGACCACCCCACATACATATACATATAAATATATAATTATTCAATATATAAATGTATATATCTTGTGTTTTATTAAAAATGTTTTAATTTATCAAGACGCGCGGCGACCAATGCTGTTGCTAGTCGTTGCGAATGAGAGACGACTTACACGGGTGTTACATGAGCGCGAGCGTGTACTTGCTCAGGTTTTTTCTAATTTTGGATGTGTTCTACCACATGAAATGAAACAAAATTTTTCACACCAAAAGAAAATTCAATAGCCCTTCTAATGATACTAATTAAAAATTAGTCCAAACAACTGCACTACCCGAAAATTCAAAATAAAAAATTATTTTCACTTTTTCATGCACTAAAAAATAATTATTTAACAATATTTGTTATTAATAATATAGTACATACCGATGTGAACACATTGGCGTTATTGGTTTGTCGATATCTCTCACAATTGCGACAAAAAACGACTTTGAATAAAGGGACCACTTTCACACATTTTCAATGATATCTCGGCCAAATGATGAGCTACGGATTTGAAATTTGGTATATCGGATTTTCTCGAAAATACCTATAAAATGGCATCAAAATTATTTAAATACCAGGGTGGGGCCAATTCTGTATGGAAACACGCCCATACCCTTTTTTAAAATAAATAATTGTTACAACTTTTTTTCTCAGGCATGTGGATTTGGCAGGGATCAAACCAAGTATCAGACACTGGTCCTGGATCAAGCAGTTCAGGAGCCCATTCCATGGCTCCTGTTCCCGTGCAAGTTCATTCTGGTGCCAGTGAAGGGCAACCATAAGGACAAGAACTCTCTGAAATGCTCCAAATGTTAGATCAGGGAGGCGCTACCTCATTTGAAGAACTTAATATTAACATGTTCAATACACCTTTTGCGTGACATTACATGCACAAACTCAGTAATGGAAACTTGTAAGACATGTGCTAGTGGCAAAATGATAGTGCAACTAATTTAAATTGGTTCTGATCAATTCTGACATGTTAATACATTTTAGGCAGATATATAAAGATTGTGTGCATTTACATTCTTATAATGACGAGGATGAATATATTCCGTAAATAGGAATACAAAATTATTATTTTTCAGATATACATTCAATTTTTGTAATGTGCATGTAAAGACTTTCCTTATCTGAATTATTTTTCTATAAATACAACAAATGTGAGTCAGATAGTTATATTTATTGAATTTTATGCTTAATTTTTTAGATTGAATGCTGGCCGGTGAATGATTTGATCCAAATTTTGTACTGTACACAAGCTTTAAAATCTAAAATCACTTTTTGATAATAATAAATTATCAAATATAAAGTTGTTTTTACTATATATGAAAATTGAGAAATATATGACAATTCAATATATAGATTTAACAGTTCACCTTCATTAGTTATTGACACAATTTTAACTAATTTTCTTGGTACTTTTATAATTTTATTGCTTAATCTGTAAGTTGCGTGCCTGAAAAATTGTTTTAAATTCATTTATGTTTATATCACCACCTGCCAGTTCTTTCTTTCAAAACAGGGGTTATGAAGTGTTTTTTGTTCTTTCATCGAATAATTTCCATTTTATATAATATGTTATTTCAAACCAAATACCTTTGTTCAACCCTTAATTAAAATTAATGTCTTTGTCTGTGTTTAACCCTTTGCGGTCCACACTCAGCCACCAAATCTTTGTATCATGCCGATCGTATGATTTAGTTAGACAACACCATGGCAAGGATCTTTATGAATTGTGTACTGTATGCATTCAAAATGCATACGCTAAATATAAAACACATTTTATACAAAAATATATCACTTGAAGTATTGAATAAAAATGTATCTAAAGTTCAAGGTTAATTAATATAATTACCCTTTGCGGTATTCTTAGTAATTACTTGTACAATTTTTCAGAGCAAATATAGACAAATTTTGTCTTAATTTAATTTACATATTTATAATTTGACTTCATTTTTGTGTAACATGGTCATTATATAGAATTATTTCGGATTGTGCATTTGGAACTGGACATTATTTCACCTTACGAGAATTAATTTTAATGTAACAGATCTGTCATAAAAATATAAAAATGTTCATTTTTGATATGAAAACGAATTTTTATTATTACTTAAATTACAGATTCATAAAATAATTATATTAATATATGGCTTAAATTATATGAACCCATATGGAAATAATTCATCTTATAAATAAATATCTGAAAAGCTTATAAAACAAGATTCGTTTGTAAATCACAATATAAAGTAGAAACATATGGAATTGTTTTCCACTTCTGACTCAACAGAAACTACAGTTGATTTACAAAAATTCGGTTTTCCCAGTTTGTAGCTTCATAAAATTTCTTGTTTTTAAGAAGTTATGAAAAGTATAATTTTTATGTATAAACATTTTATTTTAATATCTTACAATTCAAATATATATATATATATATATATATATATATATATATATATAGAATTTTATGATATGAGTGGAACGAATATTAATTGTTTAATATGAACAAAACAGCACTCAGATTTGTTTAACACAACTTTATTTTATGATTACAGACGTTTCGAGACCATGGTGTGTCTCATCTTCAGTGTAATTTCAAAAACAGTTACTTATATACTACACATTCTTTAATAATTTATTTAAATTTCATTTAATTTTTGATATACAAAAAACACCAACTATTCTTTGCAATGCTTGACACAGTACACCCAGTATCAAAAATTAAATGAAATTTAAATAAATTATTAAAGAATGTGTAGTATATAAGTAACTGTTTTTGAAATTACACTGAAGATGAGACACACCATGGTCTCGAAACGTCTGTAATCATAAAATAAAGTTGTGCTAAACAAATCTGAGTGCTGTTTTGTTCATATTAAACAATTAATATATATATATATATATATATATATATATATATATATAATTGACTTAAAATGTAAACAAATGCCAAATAGTAATTCAAACATAAATTCACATTGTGAATGTTTCTATTACAATAAGGTACAGCTTCCACAGAAATATATAAATCGTTACATACTAATTCAGATTCAGAATTGAAATTAGATAGAAATGATACAATCAAGTAAATATGCACAATACATACATAAATATATGTATGCATGTATGTATATGTGTGTATATATATATATGTATATATATATATATATATATATATATAAATATATATATATATGTATATATATATATATATATATTGTGGAGTTTCGAACAAGAATCCAAAAAGTAATAAAAAACAAATAAAGCTTTTTAATAAACTATTTCTATATTTATTTATTTACTGTCGACGTTTCGGAACTAGGTACGTTCCATCTTCAGGAATGGAACATACCTAGTTCCAAAACGTCGACAGTAAATAAACAAATGAAGTAGTTTATTAAAAACCTTTTGTTTTTTATTACTTTTTGGATTCTTGTTCGAAACTCTACAAAATATTCACAAATCCAAGACTACCATTTAATATATATATATATATATATATATATATATATATATATATATTTGAAGAGTCTTGAATTTGATGATATATATGTTTAATTTGAGTTTAAAATTCGGGTGTAACATCAATAAAAATAGTATGAGAGTTTTTTTTAAAAGGTGCTTTATTTAATAATAATAATAACAGTAATGAAACAATTTTGTATCCTAATATAGCATATGAAACCATTATTAATCCATTGTATGAGTATGTGCACATTGATAAAATATATATTTTTTAACATCACAAATGGTAAAACACACTAATGGTAAAACACACCACAACTTGTTAAGTTACCATTTGTGATGTTAAAAAATATATATTTTATTAATGTGCACATACTCATACCATGGATTAATAATGGTTTCATATGCTATATTAGGATACAAAATTGTAAGTGTTTCATTACTGTTATTATTATTATTGTTTCTCTATGAAATTTCTTACATATTATTTATTTAGTTTTAATTTTTATAGTTAACTTGTTTACCACTGAATGATGGCTAAGATGCTAGCCGAAACGTATGGATTTTAAATAAAGCAACTTTTAAAAAAACTCTCATACTATTTTTATTGATGTTACTCCCGAATTTTAAACTCAAATTAAACATATATATCAACATCAAATTCAAGACTATTCAAATATATATATATATACACCTAAGTCTGTTTTTACACGGTCTTTTTGTACACGGTTTTGATATAACACGGTTTGAAAATTGAATATTTTTAATTTTTTTACACGATTTTATTCCATTTAGCACGATTTGAAATTTTATGTACTTAATTTTTTTCTGTCAAATTTAATTTTTGCGAAGTATGTTCATATGACAAAAAAGTATTTATGAAAGAAAAAAGTCTGAAACCATCGATAGTATCAATAGTTTGCGAACACTAGCTTAAAGATTTAAGTGAATTTTATTTTTTACCTTAAAAATTGAATAACCTATTCTTTTCGTTCACAACATAGTTTTTTAGTTCCTGAACTTGCCATACATTTAATTTATATTACTTTTAAGATTAGAGTGCATATCCTTTTTATCATTAATTACTATGCTTGTGAAAATAAGCATTATATATTTGATTTAATAAAATAAACATGAATTCTTGTTCTTAAAAATACTTGTTTTTCACTAATTTAAATAGGTTTTAGAGATTAGGAACAAATCACCCATTTTTGTATAAGATCAATGTCTTTTTTTACACGACTTCTTCTGGAACCAATCTACCGTGTAAAAACAGACTTAGGTGTGTATATATATATATATATATATATATATATATATATACATAAATATAACAAAAAAGATTTTGACATTGAAACATATTTGAACAAATGTTTTAACAGCCCATTCATCAATAAGTTTTTGTTTATTTCGACGAATGGGCTGTTAACACATTTTTTCGAATATTATATATATATATATATATATATATATATATATATATATATATATATATATATACAGCTAGTGTATATAACATCTGAAAATATTTCTTCAAACTGATTTAAGAAAGATAACTTGGAGTGGCTTCATAGCGTCTTTGAATCTGATCATATGTAAATTTAACAAAAGCATCATATTGCTCAGCCAGCTTTGTAGTCAGCACTCGATCATATTGTTCACGCAGCTCAATCTCTCTTTCACGCAGCATCCTTTCACAAATCAGACCGACCTGCTTAAAGGTGAAAAGGGCCTTATCTGAATTTTTACCATAACTTTGTCTCATATTAAGATCATTGTTTTGTATGCCAATTTCACTGTTTTGACCCACTGGACTTGGCAATGGAGACATATTCATTATGCAGCTCTCCGACCCCGAACTGGACCCGTCCGAATCTTCGTGATGTTCTAATTCCGAATTCATTCGATTGTGATTAAAATTTAATTGTTTGCGTTTATGCAAACGACGTATTTCTTCGCGAATGTTAGCTGCCATTTTTTCTGGAGTTAATTTCCTATCAATTTCTCCAAATGGTGAAGGTTTATTTTCAACAACTTTCATAGTAGCATTATGACTGGAAGGAGCAGGCGTTCCGTAGGGGTTGCAACGCCGACGCTTTGATGGACGCTGATTCAGGGATGATTCCCAATCCGATGCTCTTTTAAGGGTTGCACACGCCATTACACTATTATATATTTGTTCTAGTCTCCCACACTTAGGAGAATAACGCTTCTAATCTGACTTGGAGTTACGATTTGCCTTATTTCAATTTTCTTTATTCACTCACATGAGAACTTTTAATTCAAAAAATCACTTTGTACGCAAGAGGTTCACTTTTTAAGTTATAAGCTACTTTTCAGCAGCACACGTAATAAACTCGAAATATTTTTAAAATGACTAAAAAAAATCCAATATGGCTAAACATACCCACAAAACGCCTTCTTGCGCTGCTGTGTAATGAATTCCTAGCCGAGACGAGAAGGTCCGCCAACCGAACAAGACACTAAACAGACACCAACCAACGATGAAAAATGTAACTAAAAATTTACGTATTTAACAAACGATTGTGTTGTTTGATCGCGCTCGACTAGCAACTAGAAAGATGGATATGGAGGTCATAGATCAAAAAGAGTATATAATTGAGACAACTCGACTTTATGATTATTATTTGCTTAAAACTTTTTAAGATTATTATTTACTTAAAACTTTTTCTATATATTTTTTTTAAATATGTACGCAGTTTTATTTTTCTTAGAGATTAATAAAATTACACGAATAAATAATTTACTTGAATAGTTAAATAAAATATAATTTATTATATTTTTAATTTAATAATATAATTATAAAATTTGAATTAATATCATAATTCAATATATAAAATTTATTGATAAAAAATTTACTTATAGCGTGTCGTCGATATTAGATTTAAATCGAATTTAAATTGCGCCACTCTGAATGCTTTTTACAGTTTTGCCAATGTTAAAATTTCAAACAAAACTAAACAAATGTTTGGCTTGTTGTTTCTCATATCTCATATAACCTTATATACTGTTATTGCAACAAAAATATTGGGCGTGTTAAAGTGTTGCTAAACTAAAATGACGAAAAGTGAATCTAAATCAGGTATCGCTTCAGTTATAGACAATAAAGAAAATGTATTTTACTTGATTTCATTTCTTTCAATTAGGTACAAGTTTGCAAACAATGAAGGCCAGTGGTATTGATCCTCAGGCCCCTGTTACACGAAAGGGGGTTTTAACATCGTTACGAACTGGAAAGACCATGAATATTCCAGATAAAGATATAGTCAGTAATATATTTCATACATTTAATTGATGTTTTCAATATCTGATTAAAGTAATATTTCGTTTAAATTCTGTTTAGCTGGGACGATGCCGTTTTGTGTCTGAATTTGAAAAATTAAACAGGATTGGAGAAGGAACTTATGGAATAGTTTGTTAGTTTACATTATGTCTTTCCATTATTATTAATGAATCTGTTATGGTCAATGAAAAAATATTTTTTTTATTGTTTGTAGACAGAGCTCGAGATACTATTCATGATAAAGTAGTAGCTTTAAAAAAGGTTCGGATGGAACAAGAAAAAGATGGTTTACCTATAAGTGGTTTACGTGAAATTCAAGTTTTGTTATCTTGTCGCCATGAGAATATTGTTCATTTAAAAGAAGTAGTTGTTGGGCGAAGTTTAGAAAGGTAATTGATGAAGAAATTCTATTATTATTTCAGGTTGTATTTTTGTTGTTAATTTTTTTTTACAGTATATTTTTGTCAATGGAGTACTGTGAACAAGATCTGGCATCTCTCCTTGATAATATGGCAACGCCTTTCAGTGAATCACAAGTGAAATGTTTGATGTTACAAGTACTGCGTGGTTTGAAATATTTACATTCTTGTTACATAGTGCATAGAGATCTTAAAGTATCCAATCTTCTCTTAACAGATAAAGGATGTGTTAAAATAGGTATTTCTTAGTTTGTGTGTTATTTTCTCATTTATGAAACATACATATAAAATAGAATATCAAAATGAATAGTTACCAAAATTAACATATAAGACTAAATTTTACAATTTAGATTGTAAGATTTTTACACATCTTCTAACCTAAGCTGTGGAGAAAGAATAACTCTTTCATAATTTCATTTCTCATTTGCTGCCATCATCAATATAAATTTCAATACTAATTTCTAGCTGATTTTGGACTAGCTCGGTGGTTTGGTTTACCAACTAGGCCCATGACACCACATGTTGTAACACTGTGGTACAGAGCCCCTGAACTGCTATTGCAAGCTTCAGTACAAACAACATCAGTCGATATGTGGGCAGTTGGATGCATTTTAGGAGAATTATTGGGACATAAACCACTTCTCCCAGGACGATCTGAAATTGCACAGCTAGAATTAATCATTGATCTTTTAGGTAAAGTAACTTTTTTAATCTAAATTACCTATTAAATTTGTGAGTTTATTGTAAAATGCTCAATAATGTTTTAGGAACCCCCTCTGATGCTATCTGGCCCGAATATAGTTCGTTACCAGCTTTACAAAAATTTACAATAAAACATCAACCTTATAATAATATCAAACAACGTTTTCCATGGTTGTCTGCAGCTGGACTTCGTTTATTGAACTTTTTATTTATGT
This sequence comes from Ctenocephalides felis, assembly GCF_003426905.1. Lineage (NCBI taxonomy): Eukaryota > Metazoa > Arthropoda > Insecta > Siphonaptera > Pulicidae > Ctenocephalides > Ctenocephalides felis. The sequence continues at coordinate 114,629,770 of NW_020538040.1, forward strand.
TTGACCCAAAGAAGAGAGCCACTGCTGAAGAATGCTTGCAGAGTTCTTATTTCAAAGAAGCACCATTACGTATGTTTGAATTCAAATATCTGTTTTTTTATTTCTTTGTATATCATGCAAAATTTATTTAATTAATAATTTGATGTCAGAAGTGTCTTTCATTAGCTACTTTTCTTCAGGTATTAAATGTATTTTGAACACATGATTGAAATAATTTAAGATTTATACATTGAATGCATAACATAAAATGAAGATTATATTTCGTAACATATATTCTTTCAAAGTAGTTATTCAAAACTAAGTTTTGTTTCTGTTGCAAGATATTTCACTAATTGAAAACATTTTCTATGAGAAGCATATGTATATTTTTATATCATTTGTTTTATTACAGCATGTGATCCTAAATTAATGCCTACATTTCCACAACATCGAAACATGAAGAACTCTGGAACAACTCGTCATTCTGAAAACAATTCAAGTGCAATCCTTGATCAAACAAACAATCTTCCAGCAATATCTGATCTACTTGGATCATTAGTGAAAAAGCGTAGAATAGATTAACTATATTTTCATATAAATTATAATAAGATTACTTTGTAAAATCAAAAATAAGCATTTTAAAAATAATTTTTATTTCACAACTAGTCTTAATTATACATTAGAATTATAAATATTTTCTATCCATAGGTGTATTTTTAGCTCTTTTGTCTCTTGATCTCGGGTACCAGATGTGCTTACTTGTGTGGGTTATTCTCACAAGTTCTTGTCTTGTTATTTCTGGATGGAGGTTCTTAAATGTATTTTTAGTTAACGTGCATTTCAACGATAAATTATTATCTACATTTTCATCGGGCAATGGCCGAGAAAATTCGAAAGAAAAATCTTTTTTCGGATGCCATGCCACAAATGTTGTTAAATCGTCTGTCAGAATGACTTTGTCGACATGCCGGAGACGCTGAATTCGATTTGAACTTAATAAACGTCCTGCAATGGCAAAGCAATTATAATTGCTAACACTATTAATTAAGCTTAACCTCAACGCCATTTTGAGTTTATCAGACTGACAATGAGCGACACCGTGACTTGATGACTAGCATCTAGCCGCTAGCCATCATGTCATACTCTTCTTTTATCTATGCATCTAGCAGTGAAGTATGTAGCAAGTGAACTCACTGCTGACTTCAGTCACTTTGAGATGCAATCCTATACCATCCCCATCATGTTTATATATGCTGATACCAATGATTGATCCTAGACACTAAGTATTTTTTTTTATTATTTTAATAATTTTTACAATTGTCCTGAAACGGACAACAAGTAAAATATTTGACGTAAAACTGAAGGCGTTGGCACCATAGATAAATAAACATAAATAGATCGCTATCTCGGGCGATTTGACGTTACACTCATTTTAATTTACGAAAAGATCACTACATGGCAGCACATGTACATACAGTATGTAAATTAACCCCTGGTATTACTTCTACATTTGTACATAAAATCAATACAGCCCAAAAATCTGAAAAAAAAATAATTATTTGAAATAAGAACAAAACATACGGAATACAAAATATATTTTCAAATATATCACAGACATTTTTGAAGAATTATAAACTAAACAGAAATAACTGACTACTATTAATTAAAGTATATTACAGACATATTTTTAAAGTACTACAAATTGAAGAGAAATAACTTATTCATATTAATTAGTTAATGACTAATAACAATATATTAAAAACTTAAAAACCAAGAAGTAAAAAGCGCAGGAGTATTGACGATGAAATGACAAATTTAGAAGGAATGACAAGTAATGCAATAATTTAAAAGGATAAAAAGAACAGCACATTTTTAAAAAAGAATGAATACTTCCCAAACAGAATAATCCTAAAAACAAAAAATATATATATTGATATCCAAATTGAGATAAAACTAAATTCCTAGGATTAAAATTCATTTACAAGACGTTCTTGTTTGTTATCTCTCCATTTAATAGTTATTTTGCTATCTAATCAATCATTAATAAAGTTATATTTGACGAAATCTTTGAATAGTTTCTGTATAAGTGTTTTTTTAATCGTAAGTAACCAAAACCCTGAACTACTTTTAATTTATACCAATTGTAGCTCAAACCTATCTATTGTTTTAATCCAGTTTTTATTGTAAGGAGGTTTATTTAAAACTATAACTAAACCCTTGCGCTTTATAAACTGTCTGGTCTGGTCTGGTCTTTGAGTATGCTCTCTTAATTGAAACAATATCAAAATTCTTGCCCTTACATTTTAAGTTTCCGGAATATTTGAAAACTTTTAAGAACATTGTATACTTTGTTGGAATTTATCCTTTAAATTATTGCATTGTTTGTTAATCCTTTTTAATCCCGAAACAAAATTTGATGTATCATACATCTTCTGGGTGTTAAGGCACTCCTACGCCTTATCACTGCATTCTGAGGTAATTTGCAGCTACCACCAAGGACTTCTATTGAATATATTGTGAACTGTAATTGTGTGGTTGTTGTATCACTCCTGTGATTGTGGGAGATTGTTTGGTAGCTGGAGCTGAGCGGTTGATGAGATAAAAACACTGATTCTTGGTTGATCTTGATATTTTTATTGTTTACTATTTTTACAATTAAATAAATTGTTTGATAACCTTTTGGTTATCGATAATTAGAGACTACATTTTTTTAAGTATCTAAACAGTAAGCCTGACTTGACTCCTGATTTCTGACTTCTGATTTCTGACTCCTTCTGATTTCTGACTGCCTTACTAAATCTTAACTACTTCTTATATACTAAATAATTACAAACAGAACGCGATTCCAAAATCTAACAGCAAGGCCGGAAGAACTTCGAATAACCTTTAAATAGCACGTAGTGCTCTGACAAAAACAATAAATAACAAATTATATTTGTGATTACAGAATAACCTCCCCCTTCAAAGGTTTTTCGTCCTCGGAAAACACTGAAAAGAGAAAAAAAAAAATGATAAGATTGAAAAAAATGAGTTCCATCTCTTCCTCCGCCCATATTCGTCCACAAAGCCAAAACATGGATTCCCACGAGTTGCGAAATTTGAGCGTTTGATCGAAGTTTTCAACAGTGCATTTTCCATCAATATTTAGAGCAATAGAATAATTGTAACTAATTTCTGTTGTAACATTTTGCTGTATAATCAAAACTCATTTTTGAAATTAAATATCTTAATAATTATGCTATTGTATATCACACTTACAAAATAATGTTGTTGAACTTTGAAAATCACATGTGCAGCAGAATGTTATAGCAAAATTAGAAGTATAATTTACACACTACAATGTTACAAAATTATTATTTTTTATTTTTTTTGTACAATAGTTTCCAATATTATTATCAACTAGCCGGCCCGACAGACTTCGTCCTGTCAAAAAAAATTGTAATGTGGCGGTGTTTTGTGCCTATCTTTTTTCTATTCTTTGCAAAAAATTATAAGAACCGTCACCCTGGTAATAATTCGGTGTGAATTAAAAATAATTAAATAAAACACTATAAGCATTTAAAAGTAAGTAATTTTAAAATTACAAATCATAATTCAAAAATCAGTTCAATTTTCATTGTAGTGCTTTGTGATAAACGATATTTTTGTTTGATAACCTGGCGCATAGACAAACAAATCTGATGGTTTTCCAATACGGAAACAAACAACATACAATTTTCCATGTGAGAAACATAGGTTTTCTAAATTATTACCACAAACACTTAATGATACCATAAACGCACTGGAAACGCATTGGGATGCAGTGCGAGAACATTTTCTGCTTTATACTATCCTTTGAGTATAGTTGGTCGATATTTCGCAACATTATAATTTCCGATCCAACCTTTAATTGAAGATTGTGAGGTGACAATCCAAGCAAATCCAGCGAGTTTAAAAACTCCGGTGGATCGTCTTGATAGTTGCCGAATCAACTGTTTCGCCTGTAATTTGTTCTTGAATTTTGAAATTTAATTAATTTACATCAATGTTTTTGGCTGCCAATATAGCTTGATTAATAGAAAGATATTTCTATGTTTATACAAATATATTCAAAATTATATTATCAAAAACTACACAAAATGTCATGACATAGATCATTGTTTTTTTTACAAATTGCGTTGCCTACTCGATTAAAGAATAAAAGGGCTGTTTTTAGGGTTTTCCCGGCAATTATTCGTTTTTTTCTCGCCGTAACAACCATCCTTGGACTTCAACGAACATTTTAAAAGAAGAATTGGCCAAATTGGTCCAGGCGTTGTTGAGTTATGCGCTTACCAACACATTTTGCGATCCATTTTTATATATAAGAAGATATCAAATTTTATAAATGGCATTATACAAGTGATTCTACTTGATAAAATTAGCTTAAGTAAAACCTTATCATTGTATTTTATTAGAATTATAATTATTAGCATAAGAAATGTCTTACTATTGTTTTAATTTCCTTTCCTTCCCCTCAAAGCAATTATTTATCAGAAATAGCAATATCAGATTAATAAATTAAGTTTAATTAAAGCCATTGCTATTATAGAATTTTAGTTTCAAATTATATCAGTAAGAAGACAATGGCAAACTGTTTCATCAATATTATTTTGTTAAGTTTGATATATTAATAGAAAAATCAAAAATATGTCATTATTATTATATTTTGCTAATGTATTATGAATTTTTTTAATATTATCGAGGACGATGAATTTTTTTAAGAGGGGAAGAACATCAAAAATTTTGTAATTTTTAATTTTTTTTATTCTTGGAGGACCAAGAATATCCTTTAGGGGTGGCGTGTTATGTAATAACATGAATCATACGTGCTCTATACTATACATTCAAAGTCCAAGAGCATTGCAAGGGCAGAGAAGTTTTCCAGAACGCGCCACTTCCGGGATATTCTCACGTACTCTTAGCAATAAATAGAGTAAGATTTCATATTGTAACTTAGAGTATGTCTTAGCACGAATCTATGCTAGTTTGTGATATGAAGTTATTAAAGATTAAATAAAGTTATAGTCGAAATTAGATTCAGTGTTTGTATTCTACTTTGCGTAAAGACATCTTTCAGCCTATACCAATATAAAGTGCTCACGGTTCTGAGGAGACTCATACCAATGTTGTTATTTTCTATTATAAACTATAAGCTCTGCCCACGACACCAGGAAAAGGTTGGACGGATCTAGCACCCCATTGGAGAGTGAATCAGTCTACATTTGGAACCCAACCCAATCCAAACACCCCACAACAACAACTCATATCATTTCAATTGTTATCATATTAATTGAAGATATTGTTATTATCATATTAATTATTTTTGCTGCAATTATTATAAAAAAATACCTTTGCGGAAAACTGGTGTCAGCAGAATAGGTGACTTTTAACCTGCACTTGACAATCTCAGGGTTACTGCAAAAATCTTTTTCAAGGTTTTTAAGCTTTCATCTCCTAACTAAGAACATAAGATTCATTTATTAATATCTTTTTGCAAATTGTATTGAAGTATTTAGAGTTATAATTACTTGTCCTTGTCCTTGGAGTTGCAGATTGTTCTTCTGGTTCTGTATGAGAGCATTCTCCAGTGACTTGAAAACTATTCTGTTATTGCCGTAAAGGAGACACTTCTAATTGGTTTCGATTTCAAATTATCTTCGTCTTGTGCCACAAACCGAAGAGTAAGGTCATCCATTAAAGGATTATTCGCCCTCTGCATCCAAATTGAAAGCATCTTTTTACAAATTTTTACACACAAATATATATATATATATATATATATACATAATATATAACATTTTAATAGTATTTTCATGATACATATTCATTATATGCATAATACATCATTATATACATACTTGATAATTAGATGCCGGAAAGACATGCATGCATTTATTATTATATTTGGAGTTATAACAATATGGCACATTACACTTTACCATTTTAACTTAATAATAAATGAAAAAAGTATTCACCAAAATATAATTATATATGAACAATCACAGAAAAACAAATATAACACATCTCAACTACACTACGCGATGACAACTTATAGAAAATGGCCGATCAAATCATTGTAGATCAAGCTAGCTGCTAGATCAATGAAATTGGAAATCGTAGCGCTATCCTTCGATCATTTCGAATACCAATTCATTTTAGAACAAGGTAATCTACATTTGTTCGGAGATTACCGGCCATGGTTGGCACAATATAAATCATCTGACCATTGCCAGTGATTTGTCGAAGGCCTTATCTATTGTTGATTAATGCAGCAGAAATTTTCTTTTCTATCGGGCCCTGGTAGAGTTGTTCTTAAGTTTTCTGGCGAGCAAGTTTGGGTGAACAACTAGACGATTTCTATATTTCTGTGGGTAAGCAATTATTTCATCTTTGACTGTGTCTGTGTCTTTGTGTATTAACCAATTTGGAACATACTTACTTTGGTGCTTTCAAAATCTCCTTTAATAACTTGTTTTGAAATCTTTGAATTATTAAAGCGTTTGAGTTGGAAGTTGTTTTCCATAGCTGTATCCTGTATGTCCAAATTGGTTTAATGATGGCTTTATAGAGAAAAATTTTATTTTGCGTGTCAAGTTTTGATTTTTGTCCGAGGAGAGAATAATATCTACTTCTGGCTTCTTCAAGCTGCTTCCTCTTTTTCTTAATGTGTTCTTTCTAGGTTAACCTCTTATTCAGGTGTAAACCTAGATATTTGACTGTATCTGTTTGATAATTTTATCATTAAGTCTACTGCAGGACAAGTCTCTTTGCAAAGAGTGAAAGTGATGTGTTTTGACTTGCAGCTGTTAACTTCTATTCTCCACAAGCTTAACCATTTTTGTATTACGTCAAGATGATCTAGAATGCCTGTGTCGTCTGCATATGTTGCTGTGAAAATGTCATCTTTCTGTGGCAGGTCCACAGTGTATATGAGGTATAATAGTGGCCCAATGACTCTACATTAAGGCATTCTCGATCTGACTGGATGTAATGTTGATTTTTTACCCCTTGCATTAACGAAGAATGTTCTACTTTCCAGGGAAGACTTTATGATTAAGTATATATCAAAGGGTAATGCATTTTTGATTTTGTAAAGTAGACCGGGGTGCCCACTACTCTTCTTTTATCTATGGGGGTGCCACACCTTATCAAAGGCCTGACAAATATCGAGGGAAAGCGGGTGAACAGTAGTTCATGTTTTGGTAAGCCTTGTTTATATTTATCATCTATGAATTTGCTCTGGTGTGCCATGTTTTTTTAAAAAATCCAAATTGACGCTCATGGATAACGTTGCCATCATAAATGAAAGAAAAGAGTGCATCTGCGTGTTTTTAATTTTTAACAGGTTCAAAATTTTGTTATATAACTGTGCAGTACTCAACTGTATTCTGACTTGATCTGTACCAACAGTTTTGTTAGTATAGTTACTTTTGGCGTGTGTTTCTAGTAAAATTGACAGAGGTCTGATGTCTTTAACATTGTGGACAAAAATTGGCGGTGGTTTTAAGACTACTTCTTTCTCTGTTGGCTCTTGAACATCATTCAAAATTTCAAAGGAATTGCTGGTTAATGTAGGGTTTAACCAATACTCTGCAGGTTTATATGCTGTATGTTTTTTGTACTTAACCTCGATTTATTCTTCAAAGCTCATGATTTTTGATCCTGGTTTGGAGGTTGTTGGTGGTTGGATATACAATATCTAAACAAAATAAAGAATCGTTCAAAAGTGAGTTTTCTGATATGGTCCTTAGAGTAAGTTATTGCAATCGTCCAAAAATCTAAAATGAAAATATATATATAGATACGGGCCAAAAAGTGCAAGAAATGTTTTTTTAAATCAGTGGTTAGTTTTTTAGATAACAGAGCATCCAATTTAAATGAATGAACAAAAAAATTATTTGTAATAACAAAATGAATAATTACTTAAATTTTTGGGAAGGCAGGTCCAGTGGTTTTAAAGATCCAATAAGGAAAGCCATTTGGCAAACAAAAATGATCATCAGACATATGCACAACAAATTATCAGATATTTTATAAAAACTTTACTAATAAGTTCAAATTTTGTTTACATTTCTATGGTTCCGTATCAATGTTTACCCGTTATACTATGATGCGGTGCTTACGCGTTTCGATATTCGTCTGTACGCTGATAACGCAGAGCGACTGATTTTAAACAAAAGTTCAAAATTTTCAAAAAATTTCAAATATAGAAAATGTATCAAATTTTTAAAGAAAGATAAATTTTCTCAAACATTTCAAAATTCTCAAAAAATATTTTATCAAAGTTTGCAGAAAAATCCAGCAATTTGCCTTAAGGCACGATGCCACGCATCACATCACTAGTTTTATTTATAAATATAGAAATAATGTTGCAGGTTTGCTTGTGATTGTATCGAGACCTAAAAATTGTAACAATTTAGGGCAAGAATTGCATTGATCGTAAATTAGGTAATCATTTTATTTATCATACTACGTACTTAAACAGAATTATTGACATGAATTGAATACTTCTAACCATAGATAAATAAGTATTAACTATGCTTTTAACTATGTGTGTGACTGCAACGCCAGACTGAATATGAACTACTACGGGAGGCTATCAGTGTGCGCTTTTCATGTGTTTATTTATGTTTGTGAAAGGTAAAGGTTATTAAAGATATGTTATAAATAATAATAAACAAGTTACAACAAAAAAGTGAAAGTTGAATAGTTATTGACATTTTAAAATTTATTTCAACGCACTTAAAACACAGGTAAGCACGGTAAGTACAATGATAAAATAAATAAAGAAATGCAGTAAACATTTATAAGACTGAGTTGCTTAAAACTTATGTCATAATATCGAAATAGTTCTTAAAAACAAAATTATAATAGTAATAAAAATATTTTTACTAGAATAAGTAAATAATAATTTCATTTAGTCATTTTTTATTATTTTTGGTCAAACTAAAGACTTGGACATTATTATAAATACAGGATTTAAGTCCATCACCCATCAAATAAAATTCCAGTCGAAAACAATGACTAAGAGAAAAAAAAAACTTTTCCTGGCTTGTAATTTGAAGGAAATATTGTTGGGAAGTAGCTAGAACTCAACACCTCTTCTGATTTTTTACATACAATGAAAAGGTCATACAAATACAATCATATGGCTTGGGAACCCACGGCGATTTATCAACACTACAAATACATATATATTTTTCATTATTGCAGCATTATATTAATTAAACTGAATTTTTAATCGTTCAATTAAAATTAATGTATAATTATATGTTATTAATATATATGTAACAATTATAATATACAATATACAAATTCAAATTTTTCAATATTGCAGCCTTGAACTAATTAAACCGTTTGCAATATATATATATATATATATATATATATATAAATATATATATATTTATAATAATTAAATTTTAATAATATAACAATTTATTGACTTATAAATTTTCTTTTTGCTAAACATAACAATTTTACAACAATTTATAATACTGTGAATAGTTTTTTTTTATAACAATAAGGTTATAAAACTTACTTTAGCCTTTTAACAGCAGCTATCCACTGTTCACGTTCTTTTAATTTCCATTTGGCTGTAGAAAATTTATAGAATGTACACTCGCTTGTCCTACTGTTTTTTTACAATCCACTACATAACTTTGGTCGCTCATTTCTATTTTAAATTGAAATAAGATATTTTTTTATTTAACGTGCATTTGCTTACTATTTCAGTTATAGTAGCCTCCCGTAGTGCTCAAACTGACAAACAACAAACCACTTCCATGGCTTCACACCATACACTTTTACACCATATTACATGTAATATAAGATCTATGCTTCACACATGAAGTTGCCTTTTGTCACGTGACATATATCCCCGGTAGATTGGAGCCTTGGTTTAAAGCGTTCGCTGTTTGCGAAAGTTGACATATAATGTTAATCTTGAAGTATTTGGGAAGCCGACAAAATACTGCCGCACACAATTTTATGTCGCGGAGAAAAAAATATTATTATTGAATTGTCAAATATTTTACACACTATTTGTCTAAAAATAGAAGTATTTTTTATCATTTATACTTTTATTTGTAGTTAATGCCGAAGATTCGCTTTTGTTATTTGTGATTTTGTGTGTTTTAATTTTTATTTCCTGTGATGTGATTGTAGTACAAAACCGAAATCAACTTACAATTATGAATAGATCAGGTAGGATTTGTTTATTATATATGTTTTACTGTATTTATTCAACGAAAATAAATATTAATTCAACAAAATTCGTTTACGTTTTTTCCCCTCTTTTTGTATTGGCTAATACTGTACCATATCAAAGGCGCTAAAGTAGAAAAGATTTCTGTGGATTGCATTATTGTGTGTATTACATTTTCATGTATTAGCTTCAGCCCCAAAAGAAATCGATTTGATATAATATAGTTTCTTATACATCTATATGTAACACTACCCTTTTTTTCCAAATTACTTAAGAAAAAAATGTTAATTTTTCTCAAGAACAATATATGATAAAATATATAATATTTTGTCTATGAACAGTGAAAAGACAAAGCAGGTGATAATCTGTTAATATTGTATTTTATGTGATACAGTAAATTTTATGTGCAGTATGGGGACCATGCTATGAAAAACTCGTAAATAACATACAATTCAGGCTAATTCGTAGTGCGTTTTATCGAACCTTACAAAGTGCAGTATGGGAACCGCACTATGAGAGCCTTAAAGTTGGTAAAAATCGCACCATTTTTATTGTGCTGTATGGAGACCAAGAAATACAACTTGAAGTAGGAGTAATACGGATGAAATGATATGTATGACATAGACACCTTATTCAAAAATTGGTGCGACACAGTAGTCAGCTCAAATGTGCTCCTAGGCAGCTATTATATAATCAGGCATGCCTAAAATATAGAAGTCGATAACAAAACTTACATTAATACCCTTCTGACATCAAGTTACTAAAATCACTCATAGGTTGCACAACGAACTTATGGGCTGTTGACCAAATACCGAGTAATAAGAAGTCCATGTAGTCGGATTTTTAGCTCCGTGTAGTATGGGAACCATGTACCCAGAGTGCCGTGTAAAGTGAGGGTCTACTGTATATCTATCCGAGTTATCATTTATTAGAAACGTGTTGATTTATTCTGCTGACATTATAGACCCAGAAATTGGAATCCTCATGTCTCACCTTTTATATTTGTACCTGTAATTTGAATATGTAAATAATTATTTTTGAAATAATATATTTTCAAAATAATTTGCTTGACAGAAAGTATGAGACATAGATAAATAAGCATAAATAGATCGATATGTCTGTTTATTTGACGTTACCTCCATTTTAATTTATGCAGCAATCTGAAGAAGGCAGCACTTGTACAGTATATAAATTAACCGCTGGTATTATTCCCAGATATGGTTTGTATATGTAATTCAGTATGAGAAAACCTAATTAATTTCTTTTATTGGAAATGATAACAAAACTTACACATAATACATTTTCAAATATATCATAAACATATTTTTAAAAAACATTTAAAATTAGTAATGAAAAATAAATGCAATAATTATTATACTTAATTATAAAAACTATCCTTTTAAAATTATAAGTAACTAAAAGCACACATGTGTTTACAATGGAATTACAAATTTACAAGGAATGGTTGATACTAATTACTTAATGACTAACAATATATAAAAACTACACAGAAATAATGTAAGAACTTTTACAAAAGTATGATAAATATACATTTACTTACTATTGACTATGTAAATAATGACTAATATGAATATATTAGAAAGTTAAAAACTTAAAAAAGTATAGAGTCTAAATATGTAGTATATAGAATTTACTACTATTGATAATGGAATAGTATAATTATAAGAAATGCCAAATAAAGCACAAATTTAAGTCCCACAGACATAAAATATATATAATAATATCAAAATTGAGCGAAAACTAAATTCCAAGAATTAAAATTCATTTCTGAGTTATTCTTCTTTAACATTAATTTTGCATTTGATAGTTATTTTGCTTTCTAATCAATCATTAATAAAGTTGCATTCCACAAATTCTTTGAATTTTTAACTTCCCGTAGGGCAAGTTATAGTAATCGCAAAAAAATCGAAAATGAAAATTTTTATATATCTTTACGTTTCAAAACCTTCTGAACATTTTGCATACCATTAGAAACAATGGATGTATGTGTGTGTGTGTGTGTGCGTGTATGTGTGTGTGTGCGGATACAAATTTTCGTCGACGATTTTGGGAACACGGATGAAGCGATTTGAATAATTCAAAAAACATTCGATTCGTATTGATAAGGAGACGTGCTGATTAGTTTTTGGCAAAGGCAGATCAAGCCGTTCCGAAGATATGGTGCAAAAAGTGCCAAAAACTGTAACCGAGTTTTTAAGAGAACGGAGCGTCCGATTTGAATAATTCAAAAAACATTTTACTTGTATTAACAAGATGAAGAACTGATCAGATTTTCATGAAGGCAGGTCTAGCGGTATCGAAGATCTTGTAAAAAAAGTAAAAAAAAAATGCCATTTGGCGGTCAAAAATGATCATTAGACATATGCACATCAAATTATCAGATATTTTATAGAGATTTTAACAATAGGTATAAATTTTGTTTACATTCCTATGGGTTCCGTACCAATGTTTAATCGTTAGACGGCGACGCGGCGCTTACGCGCTTCTACATTTTGTCTCTATGCAGTTAAAGCAGTACGATTGCTATAGAAAAATGTGAATGAATTTCCAAAATATGTCAAAATAAAGAAAACATTTTTTTTTCAAAAAAAAAATTTTTTTTTCAAAAAAAAGTAATTTTTTGTCAAATTTATAGTTTTTTAAAAATCTAATTTTTTGGAAGTAATTTTTTTTCAATAATGTTAATCTTTTAAAAAAAAAAAAATAATTTTTGGTACGGGAAGTTCCAGCAATTTGCCTTAAGGCACGATGCCATGCGCCCCACTAGTTTATGATTCGATTGTGTCAATAGAACAGTGCAGTGGCCCTTTCGGCTTGCTGGTATGCTCACCTAATTGAAACAATATAAAATTTCTTGCCCTTACATTTATTGTTTCCGGAATGCTAGAAAGCTTTTCTGAACATTTTATACTCTATTGCAATTTATCCCTTAAATTATTGCATTGTTTGTCTATCCTTCTTAACTGCCTCAACAAATAATGGATGTGTTATACATTTTACATGCCCTCGGCCACTACATTCTGCAGCAATTTGAATTCCCAAGAACATCTAATAAACATAACATGTTGTAATATAATATAAAGTTATAATAGTAAATGGTATTAAAATATTTTGAATTATTATTACTCTTTCCACTGGAGTTGCAGAGTGTTCTTCTCATCTTATATCAGATTGTCTTTCTCATCTTTTATCACTGAGAACTTGACATGAGAGCTATTCTGTAATGGATGCTTGGACATTTCTAATTTGTTCACTTTCATAAAGCCGGAAAGACGTGCCCTTTTATATTATTTCTGAAGTTACCACAATTTGGTGCGTTACACTTTGCCATATCAAATTTCACTTTAATATGCTCACTTGAATACAATTAATTACAATAACAACATGCGAACCACAAACTTTGACAGAAAATGGCGAGCTAATTTTTGTAATTTTGACGTTTTCTGTATTTTGAAACTACTTGCGACATTATTTGATCGTTGCATATAGTAATCCTTTTCAAAACAGTGTAACATACATTTGTTCGGAGATAACTCCACATGGTATGATATGAGATATGTTGCTTACTGAGCGAAGTGCAAATCATTGCGGTGATATAATATCCTATATACTGTTTATTATACATATTTAACTTTGATGCTCATTTTTCATATTTCATTTCAATTCATAATTTATTTTTACTGCTTCATTTCTATTTGAGTCTCTGACAATGTATTGCTATTATTTTTTGCCAAATGCTTTTGATTACATATTTTTTATTTCATAATTTTTACATATCAATATATTTCTTGTGCAAACATACGTTGTTGAAATATTTTTGAGAACCATTTATAAACAAATACCACAACACAATATAAAAACAAAAGCGAAACAATATTTAAATATTTTAAATAGCAAACTAATGAAACTCTTCTTCAAATAGTTTGATGTCAGAAAAATAATTGTAGTCATAGATAAACAACTATAAATAGATCGCTATGTCTGGCGATTTGACGTTTCATCGATTGAAATGCGCCAATGCGCCACTTTGATTTTAGATGGCAGCAGATGTACATTTTGTAAATTAACCCCTGGTATTACTTCTACAGTTGTACATATAATCAATACAGCCAAAAAATCTGAAAAAAATTTAATATTTGAAATAAGAACAAAACGTACGAAATACAAAATATATTTTCAAATATATCACAGACATATTTAAATATTTTGGAAGAATTATAAACTAAACAGAAATAACTGACTACTATTAATTAAAGTATACTACAGACATATTTTTGTCTGTATGACAAGACATGTTTTGTCATGTACTAAAATTAAAGAGTAATAACTCATTAATATTAATTATTTAATGACTAATAATAATAATATATTGAAAACTTAAAAACTGGATGGAATGACAAATTTAGAAGGGATGACAAGCAATGCAAAAATTTAAAAGGATAAAAAGAGCAGATAATTTCTAAAAAAGAACAAAAAATACTTCCAAACAAAATAATCCTAAAAACGAAAAATATATATATATTGATATCCAAATTGAGATAAAACTAAATTCGTAGGATTAAAATTCATTTACGAGACATTCTTCTTTATTATCTCTTCATTTAATAATTATTTTGCTATCTAATCAATCATTAATAAAGTTACATTTGACAAAATCTTTGAATAGTTTCTGTGTATGAGTGTTTTTTAAACATCACATTTACCCATTTTATGATCATGATGCAAATATTAACACTAAAACTTCCATAAAAGATAAAAAACTATAAAACCAGGTGTTTTCAATAAACAGAATAAAAATTTATGCATTTGATGCCTTTGCAGATTTTTATACAGTTTCAAAGCAAGAATTATGTCCTTCGCTGTGAACTTTCTTCTTTTCTTTGCAAATGGTATTTAGAATTAAAATTACATGGCCTTTTCACTGGATTTGCACACTATTGTGGTTTTGTATTAGATTGTTTTGTTTACCCTCTATCAGAATTATCGCCTGATTCTACATCAGGATGTTCTCCTAGTCATGACTGTGTGAGAGGAGAACTCTTTCATGATTCCCGTGAAGGAGATTTATCTAATCCACCCACTTCCATAAAGCTTCCATAAGCATTATTATATAAATTACTAGCAAACCCGACGAACTCCGTTTCGCAACCAGATGGTTTCGTGAGAAAGATGAAGAATTGTTTTGTTTGCTTTATATTTGAAAAGGAAAAATGTGATTTTATTATACAACAGTAATGAATTTATTTCGATTTCAAAAATGAAGTGTTTTTTAGTTGAACTTCTCTAAGTAAATTAAAGAGAATTCGCAAATTATCCGTTTCATTGAAGTGCTCTTTGGTAAACAACATTTTTTGTTTTTTGGTCTGACGTTAACACAAACAAAGCGGATGGTTTTCCAACTCGTGAATAGGCAACGTATAACTGCCCATGTGAAAAACAATGATTTTCTAAATAATATATTTGAAATTTATCCCGCAAACACTAAGCGATTGCCCTTGCGACTTGTTATTGCGAACGCAAGGCGAACTGGAAATTGCAATCGTTTGAAGTCAAACGGAAGACCAGTCGGAATCATTGGTATTTCACCAAATTGCCAGCAATTTTTGATTTAATGGTGAAATTCAGTGCGTGTACATCATTATTCTTTGCGGCAAGAATTGCTCGTTGACTTAACCAAGCATAATTCTGATAATTCTCACTAATGTCATTACTCGAATTTTTAATTACGGTGCGTGAAGTTCCGGCAGCATGCATTAAGACACGATGCCATGCACCATTGATTTTCTTAGTTACAAACCTTGCGGAGCCCGAACCCTTTCCAACGAATGCAAAATTGTCGAAATCGGTTCGTGCGTTCTGGAGTTATTTCGTCAGGAAGGAAAACCCGACTTATTTTTATATATATAGAAGATTACAAGAAAGCAGATACTTGATTAAAGATACAACTACATTATTCTAAATAAATATCTAAGCAACTTGTATTCAATTACCTGAAGTAAGACTCTCCTTCGACAATCTGTCACTGCCTCTACAATATTTTTACGAATTGACATTGATACACCAAGTTCTAAAATAATGATTATTAAAATACATTCATATAGTACAAACCCGGCATATTTAGGTTTCGGAGAACATGAACTTTAGGATGCTTTCTTGAATTGATTTTGTCTTCTTTTTTAAATGATTTTTGTTGAATCGTTTTTGACTTCTGACATTTTCATCGTATTATTATTATACATTTTCATTATATAAATAAATATAACACATCATCATACATACCTGACCATCACTTGCAAGAAAGACGTGCAATTCAATATTCATTAGTTGAAACAACTTGGCACGTGACAGTACTAAATTTATTTCTTAAATATTCACTAAAACAGATATATTTTGCAACAACACGCATATACAAATTTAGGTTTATATTATATATATATATATATATATATATATATATATATATGTGTGTGTGTGTGTGTATGTGTGTGTGTGTGCGCGTGTGTGCGTGTGTGTGTATGAAAAATATAAGTATAATATAAGAGTAAGTAAATACAGATAACTTAACACAGATAATAGTAAATATACTTGATCTGGTATTCATTAGCAGATTTGGAATAACTATTTATATAATTTATCTTGTGTAAAATAGCTGTATTTAACTTAATTTTCTTTTTTATTTGCTATTTTTTATTTTTTACTCTTTTGCCAGGGTTAATGTTCAGTTGGTCCTTTTTACCCTATCCAGGTGTAAGCTTTTAAAGTGGTTATATAAAAAACTGTAGAATTCAAATTAAAATTAACATTACGTTTTATAAAACAAATAAAAATTAAATATAGTTAAAAAATATATTAAGGTGTCGTAAACTAAATCACAGTACTCGCAACATAAAAAATTAGAAGTTTTATGATTATTCCTTCCAAAAATGTATAATTAGTATTACTAGGATTAGCTTACCAGGATAGTAAGCTTACGATTGGACTTTATATACTGGATAACATACTATTAGAGATGAATTCTTGGTTGTATGCATAGTGATTTAAATTTTAATGGCTTTTGAGATTATAAATGAACTCGCCAGAAACACATATCTGAATAATTATCAATCAATATTTTACTGTTATATGTTTGTTGTTTTTAACAGGATCAATCAATGATTTCATTCAAGTGTTTTATTTAAGAATTTTTCTTTGTTCTTAAGAATTAGTAATATATCACATCATTACAATCCAAGAAATTGAATAAGCTAAAAAAAAATAATTTTTGTTATTGATCAAGAAAACTACTTACTAAAAATGGAGAAAAATAGTGCACACGCGATTGAAGTAAAACTTTTTTGTTATCACACAGGATGGCATTTATGTTAAAAATAAATACATCATATAACAATTTTGAATAATATTTATTAGTAATATGGTAACACTCATGATGTACGCATTTATTAATGTCAACCATTATACATATTTATATAATAATAAATTAAAAATTAAATATTTATAATACCTTTAAAAATATTTATAATATTTGAATACAATAATCTAATTAAAGTCATACTTCAAATACGACATGATCGGTTTGTCATTGTAATTAGCATTAGGACTTGAATCTTATTGTTAGAGAAATTGTATTACAGAAATGAAGATATTGCTAATCAATAAATTGTATAATATTAGTTCATACAGTAGCCAGCTGTAATATAACAATCTTAAGTAATTTTATTAACACTAGCAATAAATAAATAATTTGTGTAGTTGTGTATATAAATGATACACAGCTACACAGACTATTGTTGTGCTCGATCTCTTGTTTAGAGTAAAAAATCTGAATATCAATTCATTCTTCATTATTTATAAAAATATGCAACTTTGTGATACTTTATGTTCAGGATCAGTAAAATGAAATTGTAAGCTTTGACATTTGAACGAGAACAGTGAAGTATCATTGAATCACCAATTTCTTCTTGTCGTATTATGTGTCTAAATGGTTGAAAGTTTTTCGTTTCAGTTGTTCAGTCGTTTCTCCTATTTTTTGTCTTAGTTTTAAGAAATAATAAATAATATATTAATACTGGTAACTAGGCTTATTACAACATATAAAAGTTGTTGAATACGAGTTTAATAGTATTCGTATCGTCTCTTCAAACATATTACTTTGAGATTTGGGTATTGTAAGTGCACAAGCAGATTTTCTATTCATCTATTTTTGTTCTAGAAAGAGGAGCTGGAATGCATTATGTAATTAGTTTTCATAGCCATCATAAAAGAAAAACATGTGGGTTTCCTCTAAACTTCCAAAAGTGTCTGAGATATAATTCTAATAAAGATATATCTTTGCATTTTAATAACATTTCCATTTTAATAACCTCAAAAATAAGAAACTTACGTTTCTTACACGGCACAGATTTTTTATTTGTTTTATTATTTTCACTATAATTATTAACTCGAGACGCAAGAAAATGTTTTTCCGATTCAGATATTTTTTTTATCAAATCAAGATTTTTACTAGAACGTAACCTTAAAATCTATTACATTTTGAACAATACGCTCCACGCTTTGGAGCGAATGTGACGTTGACGAATCAAAGACGCTCACTACACGTGACACGACGACCAATCCCAATCGATCTGTATAGAAATGATCTCATCAAAAGCGAATGACGAATCATTGGCACTCGACTCGAGCGTAACGTTCTTCTCAGAGCTGGATTACCTCATAGGCCCATGAGGCTCGGGCCTAGGGCAGCACAATTTGGGGGGCGGCAAATTTTTCAGAATGTCAAAATTTTAAACCCGAAAAATTGTCACGGCAATTTATTTTAAGAATTGATCCTGATCTAGATAATTTTCTATGAAATAGTATGTTATTCGTTTTCTAATCAAACTTATTCGAGGGCGCCTCATTAATATTTTTATTGATGTATCATGTATAAAATAAAAATGATCAAATTGATAAGCTTTTTCTGGAGAAATATTGAAGCTCTTTTCATTTTTTGCAACTTTGTTAAGTTGAATCTTACATACAAAACGCTTAAAAATGGTTTTAAATCGTTTCTTATTTTAGTTCGGAAATTAACTTAATATATTAATTGTTATTTTATGATTAATTAATTATCTCTTTGTTCGTATATGTACTGTTTTCTTTCAAATGAAATCTATAACATAAAACTGAACCTAAACTAAAATACATAAATTTAGTATGTTTAGCCAATTTGGTGTGCTTATGTTTATTGATCATTTTTGATCACATTCCCTTCACGGGTAAGTTATAGTAATAATTTAATTAGTTAGTTAAAAATGAAACGTAAATGAAATTGTTTATAAATATTTACGTTTCAAACCTTCTGAACATTTTGGCATACCTTAGGAAAAATGAATGTATGCATGTGTATTTACTGTTACATTTTTTTTGTTGACGCTTTTGAGACGAATCAACCGATTGAATGATTTTGGTATTGTTTTTGGTAAAGACAGGGGCAAAATGATAAAAAATAGCTATTCAATTTTTTAGAGGCCCATTCTCTATCCAATTGAAAAATTCAAAACATTTTACTCGTGCGACGAAATGAAGAATTGACTAAATTCTTGCGATGGCAGAGTCAGCGTTTTTGGTGATCCAAAAAAGTGCCATTTGTCAAAAATGATCAATGGATATTTGCACATCAATTTTTCAGATTTTTTTACAAAAATTTTATTAATCAGTACATTTTTTTATTTTTAACTTTTACGAAAAACGGGTAAAAGGAGACAGAGATTGAATTTGGAGAATTCGAGAAATGATAAAATTGAAGTAAAGAGAGAAATGAAGACAAAAATGTATCGATTGAAAGATGGGAAAAAGGCTGTAGAGAAAAATTGGAATAATGTAAAAACTTCTGGAAACGCTGGAAGACAACGTCGTAAAGCTAGAAAAAGTAGTTAGAAAGCCTTGCATAACCCAGGAAATGATAAAGAAAATGAACGAGTGCAGAGAGTATAAGAATACAGAACCGAGGATGTATAGAAAATTGAGTAATTGATTAAGGCGAGAAACAGAGAAGGCAAAGATGCAATACATAGACGAAACGTGCAACAGGATAATGGAACATCAAAAACGAGGTAGGTACGATCTAATGTTCCAAGCTACAAAAGAGACAGATTGGACAGAAAGAAAAAGTAGAGAAACATACGAAATGACAACAATACGAAGACAACAATTTAAATAGAATGAGTGACCACAAGAAAATGCTCAACGTGTGGGCAAAATATATCGAGAAATTGTACGATAGAGCAAATCGTCTTGACACATTATTGGGATCTAAGAAGAGAAGGAGCGAAGACGACAAGGGGCCGTGCATATTGAGGAGCAAAGTCGAGAGAGCAATAAAGGACATGAGGAGGAAGAAAGCGACGGGGGGTGACGACATACCGGCGGACGTGCTGAAAGAGCTAGACATCAACGGATTAAGGAAACTGACTGAACTACTGAACCAAATATACCAAACGGGCGAACGACCAAGGATGTCACGATGGTTCAAAGCAAAAAAGTGCAGCGACCACAGGACGATCAGTTTGACACAGGAAACGTTCTAGTCAAACACCTTACGAGAAGACTAGAAAATAAGACTGAGCAGTACATGAACGAAGACCAGTTTGGTTTTAGAAAAGATTGCTTCATAGATTGGCAGAAAGCCTTTGACAGAATGAACTGGAATTTTCGTAAGTGAAAATTTTAAAATCTATTGGCATCGATTGGAGAGACCGCAGGCTGATCCAGAATCTTTATATGGGACAGAAAGTGTAGGTTCAAGCGAATTAAGGAGACACAAACAGTGTTGAAATAGCGAGAGGAGTGCGGAAAGGATGCTGCATGTCACCGATCTTATCCAATCTGTACGGAGAATGGCTCATCAACGAGGCACTTGAAGATGTAGGAGATTTTTTGATTTGAGGAGGAAGAATCGCGACCATAAAGTACGCTGATGATCTAGTGGTGATATCGAAAAACCAAACTGAGTTGCAAATCATGATGAGCAAAATCGTCGAAGTGATTCTCAGAAGATACGGAATGGAAATGAACATCGACAAATTGAAAGCGATGACATGATTCTCTGAAGATAATAGTAGGAAATCAAGAATTGGTAGACGTTGACCATTTCAAATATTTAGGAAGCATTCTGACCAAAGGACGAATCGGACCAAAGGACGAATCGGATTTTTTTGATGAAAACATAAACTACTCCTTCGGGAAGTTAATAAATAAATAAGCTTTTCATGGTTTAGAAAAATAAATAATTGGTTCAGTTTGAGTTCGAGCAGTATGTAAGACAAGTAAATCAATATCTTCACCAAGTACAATAGTACTATTTGTCACATTAAATTGCTCTATCAATGTTTCAATTAGTATATCAGCATCATTATTAGCATGTTTAAATGATATATTTTCAGCAGTAAATTTATTTTTTAACATTGAACTGAAACGTGATTTGTTAAAACTATTTGCTAGAAACTGCTCGAACTCCAACTTAACAAATTATGTATTTTTTTAAACCACCACAAGTCTTTTCTCAAAGAAAAGAAGAAGAAGAAGGCGAAGCAGAAAATGAAGAAAAAGATCAAGAAAAACGATATGAAATAGATGTAGAAACATTTGAAAATTATGAAATTTAATAGAATCAATGGTGTTATAATATGAAATAATAATTTGCTATAGGCATGCTTTTTGAAAAAATGAGTTGAATATAATTGTGCGTAATACACTTAAAGTGCGTAAGTATATTTATTACTTATTTATATTCAATAAATCAACGTATATATTTAGTAAACAATATGATATGTTTGTTTATTCTAGATGGATTAAATTGAAATCTATGTAAAATTAGCAGTAATTTAAAAACTATGAAATGGACTTTGTTTTGATGCACAAGAAAAAAATGTTGACTGTATTGAGTTTTTTGTTCATAAATTTTGCTTTTGCGGGTGAAGGTTACTATAATTTACAATGGACTGTATCTTGGCAAAATTGTTTAAAATACAATTAGAAAATTACCTGAGATAATATTATCTACAAAAAATGCATTAATACTTTTTTTTGCTCAGAGCCACCGTTTTAAAGATATATTGTTTAAAATACAAGGCTTCATCGATCCGATGCGAGCTAAAAAAATGTCAGAGGCCTTTGCAATTTTTAGCTAAATGGTCAGTTTTACCACAAAATTACCTGAGACAATATTGTAGAGCATAAAATTATATAAAAAAATCCATCAATCAAGTTTCGTTTTTAATTTCATGAAATAATATTTTATCCACACATTAAATTTTATTAATTTTATTATAGGTTACATACTATTATTAATTCTTAAAGATTTAACAAACTTCTCGCACATCGTTTCAAGATCTTTCTTGTGCTGAGTGACGACGCGTTTCTATGTGTGTGCGTGAAGAATTTCGATAACTTGGTAAATACTGATAAGGGTGTTCATAGAAGTCGGGTTAAGGAGTTGAAGTAACTCTTTTGTAATGGGGAGTGCAATGCTAAAGTATAAGAAATGGCAGTCATTGCAATACCCCAGAAAGGGATTTCAACCCCTTCTTTATCTGTCACAATGATGGACCGCATTCGATCCCCCATAAACCCCCTCACAGATTTTTAATATTTTAATAATTAATTATTTTTATGAAAAGCTAAGCGAGTCGCTCTTACTAGTTAAGTGTACGAGTTATGCTAATATTTATGATAGTTATTAGACTACGTTTTTCGGTCAATTTAGTAAATCTAAAATTTGAATATTGTGTAAATGATAATGTGGTTAAATGATAATATTGTAATTGTAACTGTAATTGCATTTTTTGTGTATTTGTGTTTATCTGTGACTTTTTCTAGGTAAAGCGGTATTTCTAAGTTAACTAGTATTTTAATTTGTCGAAAATATAAGTGATTTTTATTTTTAGTAAGTTTTGTGCATGAGGTTTTATTAAATTTGATAATTCAGTTTATTTACGCACATCTATTGTTTCAGTAGCGGTTTGTTTCGATACGTCCATTAAAATTATTACTTAATATATGTTAAGATTTGTCCTAAAATTTATATAAAATTATTGAAATTAAAGTTATTTAACTTATTCAAAATTATTAAACTTATATTTATTCATCTTATTCAAGTTTATAATATTAACCCTTTCCACTGGGATGCCGGCGCTCCGGCGGCAAATTTCATATAAGTCTCGCAATTCGCGAGTGGAAAAATGTTATATGTATTATTTGTGTTTTAAAATCGGATTTAATTTAATTGTTGTTTTCGTTACATTTTTCTCTCTGGATATAGAAAAAAAGCGGTCAAATATTCATATCAGTTCCAATTTTGTAAAGTCGTATATAAATAATCAAATAATTTTTGGGTCGTTTCAAGTACTCCACTTTGGATATTTTAGCTCGAAAGATTTTAAACACATTGCCCAGTAAAATAAATCGCGTTTTCTTCGTAAAACTCAAATTTTGTGCACTTGACCCAGTGTCACACACATATTTTTTTTGTCTTCAAAAATAGATATTAATATCCAAATATTTTGTTTCACTAATCTCTAATAGTTTGTCCATGACACACGTTTATGCAAAGACTCGAAATATATTGCATTGTGTCCCTTTTTTTCCTTTGGCGACACTCAAAAAGTTAGACCTGTGATGAAATTAGAGTATTGCACATTGGATACTTGTAATATTTTATACTCAAAAACATACACTTTTCGTAGATTTTTTTTATATAATAAATTATATGATTATAATTAATAAGAGTACAGAAAACCGCAAATAGTATTGCTTTTTGTTTTATTTTCGATTTGTTTTTTTTTTTCTTTAATCTCGTTCGCGTTGTTTGATGGACCTTGTAATTACATAATTTTTTTAAGTGATTTGCGAATGAGACAGAATTACTTAGATTAGAACATGATAGGTATAGGATAGTTAGCATAATACATATGTTACTATGCCAGTAAGATTGACTTTTTTATTTTTTGTTTTTGTTTGTACTTGCTAAATAAGTTAGTAATATTTCAGTTAGGATTTTGATAGGTTTAGGATAATCATGATTAGTTTGTTTTATGTGATTTAAATATTAGTTTTATATTCCAATATAAAAGTGTTTTTTTTTCTTCATTGAAAGTAAATTTAAGTTTTGTATCGTTGAGAATTAATTAAAGAGTTAACAAATATTTTTAAAATGGAGTATGTTTGTTTGCTCAACTTCTCATGTGTTTTTATTGTTGTTCACGGAGGGAATAGTATTTAGCATGTCTATGATTTGAAAATAATGTGAATTTTTAAGGAAACGCGCGGTACCAAGAGGCAAAGCCGTGTACGTAAAAATTGCGTAGTGAACGCAAAGAATTTAAAAAAATTGTACATGCTAGGCAAGCAGTGCCGCATTAGATCTGTTTACTTTATTATTTTTTTATTAGTTAAAATAATTACATCATATACATGCTATAATTGTATCTGACCTGGATTATTGTGTAATAAATTTGTATATTGTAATTGGTTAGTAGTATTAGTAGAATTTTTTAACATCCCGAAGGAGAAATTTATGTTTTCATCAAAAAATCCGATTTGCTAAATTTGTATTTTCTCGACGTTTCAATCCATTCTGAATCGAATGATAAAATTGACAAATTTGTAAAAAGTATGCGTGTGTGTGTGAACAGTTTTTTTGCCGTAAATCGACGTTATCTCAAAAACGGCTGGACCGATTTCAAAAATTTAAAAGCCATTCGATGAATCTCGATGAGGATTATTGTTTGTGCGACGGTCGGCCAAGCCGTTTCCTTATAAATAGCAGATAAGTGAAAAATTTTTCGTCCACGTTTTAGCCCACAATTCTGAATCGATTTTGAAAATTCAAAAACCGTTCGAAAGACATTGGTTGGGAATCGTGTTGATTAGTTATTGGTAGAGATCTGCCAGGCCGTTTTCTTGTAATAACGTGTTTAAAAATTTTTTTTCGACGATTTTTATTATTTTTTTGACGGTAGATACCATAGTCTTATAGATCATACTAAAATATTACGGCCCTACGACAAGTCAAAGACAAAATTCGTCAAAGTTTGCAAAAATTAGTATCGTTTTTTTGGCATTTGTCAAAATTAGACCTTTAATCGACGTTTTCTCAAAAACGCCTGAACCGATTTCAGAAATGTAAAAGCCATTTGATGTATCTCAATGAGGACTATTGTTCGTCATTTTTATGCTTCGATCTGCCAAGCCGTTTCTTTGTAATTTGGAAGAAAGTGTTGAACCTTTTGTCTATATTTAAGCTCATACTACCGAATCGATTTTTAAAAAATCAAAAACTGTTTGAAAGATATTAGTTGGGAGTGATACTGATTAGTTTTTAATTAACTGTTGAAAAAAAAATTTAAGCCGATTTTTATGGAACTTTTTTTGGTGATATATATCACGGCCTTATAGAACTTACTGAAATATTACGGCCTTGCGACAAGTAGTTAAATTTTAAAAATTCATCAAAGTTTTAGAAAATGAGTAGTTTTTTGACGTTTGTTAAAGTTAAAATTAGACGATTTACTTGGTATAAGAATAGAGTACTTAGTCTTAATGAACATACTAAATCATTAAAGTCGTACGGAAACTGGTTTAATTATAAAAATTGTTGATTTTTGAAAATTTGCTTTTAGAAAATACTCCGTGTTAACGTGTTCGTTATGTGTAATAGATCCACTCGGAATACTTTTAATCATTCATACGTTAATTTATTTTTTATTAATTAAATCGATTATTTATATATTTCGGGAAGTTTATGTACCTTGCCTCGAGGCAAAATACCAATACCAACTAGTTTTCTTTGTACTTCAGATTTTAACGTCGTGTATTTTCGTATATCGATATCTAATAGTGTTTTCTTTTCGTAAGACGATACAATAATGAATTAGTTTTAATAATTTTCATAATGTTCTTTTTTTTAAATATTTACTCTCTTTCTTTTTTTACGCATACTAATGTTGGCCTCAGTTCTGCCGGGTCAGCATTGTCTGGTGCTCAATTCGCGGCTTTATCCAACCGATCTTACTAACAATAGCATTGGGATATGATTTCTTTGCATAGCGATCACAACGCCTATCGCGACCAGTCTGGTTATACATCGTATGCGGCACGATTACGAAAAAGATTAGCCAACCTTCATTAATTAGAGCAGATTGCAGGCATAATTTGTCTTTTTGAAGTCGTATCGCTGCGTGCGCAGGGACACTGGCAAGGGTTTCACTCGGTCTTGCCAAGTAGGGACCTGTACCCGACGGTTAGATAAACGTTCTAGTGGTGTGCGTCATACAGCTAGAACGGCCAGTAACTTTTTCGCTGTTTTTTTTCTATCAAGTAGTTTTTTCTCTTCTTCATGTTTGTCTAATTTTTACTAATTTTATTATTTCATAACACTATTTATAATTATCTGAAGTTTGTTAAGGGAATTTTCTAGGATTTTTTGAATTATAGAAATATAGTTAGATTGTAGAAATAAATGAAAAAAAAATACAAAAAACCGCTTATCATTGATTGACATTGAAAATATTTGAGGCATTGTTTGACATTAAAAACAAATGAAGACTGTTATTTGTCAAACATTTCAATTCGTTTTAGGCTAAGACAATATTAAAATGTAATATATTTATGATTATAAATAAGAAAAATGTAATGTCTACATTACTATTGCCGAAAAGCAGATGAGATGTGCTAAAAATTAAAATAATATAAGATTCAGTCAATATGCGTCTGACAGGTGATGTAGTCTGCGCATGCGTCTCACGGCTGTGGACTGTGTGATTGCTTCTTAGACAATATAACATTGCACATATAATTAAATTTGACAGATTATTATTTTGTTGTGTTTTGCTTTACTTTACTAAATCACAATACAAAAAAATTACTTATTCAAAAAATTATTCAGAAGTTTCATTGTGTCAAAAATTCATATGTTTGGCATTGGATACGAAATATTTATTCAAGTCAATATGTGCTCCAATTTGTATAAAATTTTGGAATTAGGTTCATTTTACTCTCAAGTTCAAAAGTGAAAATAGTATAGACTTTGCCACTTCCCGGGGGGATGACATTCCTTTCAGTAGAGTAATTTTTTTTTTTTTTGAAACAACGTCGGATATCGATAAAAGAACTAATTATAGGAGAAAAATGTTTTTCAAAATAGCAAATACATTTCGAGTTACTGGCTACTGAGAATTCGTTTCTTTTTGGCGTTTTTCTTCGTTTTTTGCAAACATCTCCAAAAAATATACGTTTTAACAAAAATCATGTAATGAACAAAATTATTATTTAAAATTTTAATAAATCGGTGTTTTTGTGTCCTAGTAACAATATTAAGCTAGATATGAAAATGGGGTTTTATAGTGCTCAAAATGATCTTTAAAATGAGTGCTTCTATGGGTAAAATGAGTGAGCTACCATAAGTTTAGTACAAACGATTTTCAAGGGTTTTTTCTGACTAATTATTGCTTTTTATTATTTTTTTGTTACACAAATATTGATAGAGTTAAAATTGTTTAAAGAGTGCGCGGCAGTAAACCAGAGTGTCTTTCAAGCTTTTTAACCCTTCGCCGTTTCAAAATAAGAGAAGTTACAGTAAAATTTATGATAGATAAAGTTGTAGGTCATTTAATTACCATTAAAATAGTATATTACAAGTTCTGATAAAATTAGAATTGAAAGAGTTATAATCCAATTAATGCCGGGGGTGGTGAAGGAGTGCAAATTGTTTTCACTTCTGAACTTAAGGTTAAGATTAGCCCATTTCCAAAATATCAAGCAAATTGGAGCATAGTAAAAAAAATCGCTGAGCACACGCTTTTTTCCTCTCTATTTGCTGCAATAATTTTGTTTATCGTAGGTTGAATAGAGCACAAGTTAACAGGATTTGACAAATTAATTCACTTCAAATATGAACTTAAGTAATAATGTATATTGAATTATTCGTGAGAAAAATGTAATTTAGATATTAAAATTACTAAAAGCCAGTTAAAATATGGTACGAAATTATAAAAATAATAGGCAACATTTTTGAAGCAATTATTTTGGGTAGAAACATTCAAGGTGATATTGTACCTATACCGCGAATGCTATATATTAATTCTTTCTGAATATGTTATACCTTTTAAAAGACTTCAATTTCCAATACGTATATCTTATGCTATAAATCACAAAGGCAGACGATTTTTCGTGAGATAAATTTGGAAAATCAATGTTTTAGTCGTGAATAAACAAAAAATCATTCATTTATACATCCACATCCACAGGTATGACTAAAATTATTGGATAACCGTTGGTATTAAAATAAATTGAGCTATTGGAAATAAATTTGTTCTATTAATTGCAGTATATAATTTTTAATATACAATTTTATTGAACATATTTTAATATTTGTTAAAGGGATAATTAAAGTGTAACTGTGGGAATTGGGAATAATAATTTTATTTGATGCAGTTCTACATTTAACATCACTCATACTTCTGCAAATAGTAATTCGAAAAACAATAATTATTATTTTTAACTGAACGGTGTAAATATTAGTATAGGATATTAAGAAAATGTAGATGTCATCTAGTACATATATATATATATATATATATATATATATATATATATATATATATATGTACTTTATATATATATATATGTACTTTATATATATATTTGTAATATTTTTGCAGCCCAACCGTCGAATTAAAAAAAAGATTAAATAACCAAATTATTTATTCCATTAAACGTTTCGACACTTGATGTGTGTCATCATTCAGTAATCTAAAAAAAACATTTAACATAAATACACAGATGATAGTAAATATAAATATATAAAAGGAGGAAATTATACGTACCAAACCAGGAAAAGCAGGAAACATTAATTATGATGTAAAATTGATTGAACACTAAATTTGTGTAAAAAAAAATAAAATGCTATTTGCTATTATATTAACAAACGAGAAATAGGAGGAGCAGATATTGCCCTCCTATATTTAATGTTATTGGTAGCATAGCATTGTGTGCCCTGTTCAAGGTTAAAAGTACAGCGTAGTGTAGACACGTACGTGTATGAAGAGTGGGAGAGAGTTGCGAGAACGAAAGGGGAAAGAAAAACAGAGAAGAAATATAACGAACGAAAGATTCTAAAACTGTATTGAATTACTTTTTATGAAATTAATGACTACTTTGTAACTATCATGTAAGAGATGAGAGGAATTACGTTTGTTTACACAAAACGTATTAAGGTCACAGTTTTTTTCAATGTAAAGGATTGAGGGATTTGACATGTTAAAAGTGTGGTTCAGGTTTATCATATGTTCAGAAAGCATCGTTTTGAATTGATTTGGGTTTCTGGAATTATATGTATGTTGATTAACCCTCTTGTATATATATTGGGAAGTCTCACCAATGTAACTATTGCACCAATTGCAATCATTGCAGTCCAACCTGTAAACAGAATCAGTAACCCTATCAGCGGGAGTTTTTGATTTAAGAGGAGAAAAAAGGCAACGGAAAGTGTTGTCAAAACTGAAAACCAAAAGAAAACCTTCAGCGGCAAATAACTTTTTTAAAAAAATAAGAAAAATTGCTTAAAAAGGGTAAACAAATAACACCTTTATATTTATCTAAAGAGGAAGAATTAAATTTTGAAAAAGAATTGTTGAGATAGGAAGAACTGTTTAAAATGTTTTGCAAAAACTCTAATCTATTTTTAATGACGTTATTAACTAAATATGAAGGATAAGAATTATTAATCAAAACAGCACGAACGAAAGATAGGTTTTTTTTCCAAAAAATCTTATCACTTAACAAAATGGCCCTATCTATTAAGGAAATGACAACTGAAATTTTTATAGAACGAGAGTGATAAGAAAAATAATTTAAATATCGACCAGACTAAGTTGGTTTTTGGAACCAGTCAGTGAGGATGACATTATTGTTTCTTATAAGTTTTAAGTCTAAGAAACTGATAGAATTACTAGCTTCAAGTTCACAAGTGAACTGCAAATGCTTATTAAAAGAATTAAAAGAGTTTAAAGTGTGGGATACATAATCATTATCTAAACACAAGAGGATGTCATCCACATATCTATAATAAAAATAAGGTTGAATGGGAAGATTTGTTAAAATAAAATTTTCTAAAATTTGTAAAGTTAAATCAGCTACCGGAGGGCTAATACTAGACCCCATGGGCAAACCAAAAGTTTGTGAAAAAAATTTCTCGTCAAAACAAAAGTAAGTATTTTCAAAAATGAAATTTAAAGTATATATATATATATATATTATATTATAATATTATATTATAATATAATATATATATATATATATATATATATATATATATGACAAATGTATTCTGAGTGGATAGATAGATATTAATTTAGAAATATGAACAAAGAACACTCTTTTTTATTAAATAATAGTTTCACAAACGTTTCGAGACTAGGTTTGTCTCATAAATTAGTGCAAAAAAGAGTGTTGTTTGTTCATATTTCCAAATTAATATCTATTCATCGACTCAGAATATATATATATATATATATATATATATATATATACAGTAGAATCCGCTTAGTATGACATCGAAGGGACTCCGAAATCTCGTCATACTAACCGGTCGTCATTAAAAGCGTACTGAAGAAAAACTTTTTAATATGCAAATATGTTACATTTTTCAGTAATTTAAAAGAAAAGCCTATACAAACGTTTTAATTAAAAATAAAAATTACACATTAAAATTTAATATAAAATAAAATTGACATAGGGTAGGGCGGGGGCACGACGGTCCAATTTGACTTACGGTAATTATACTGTCTAAACCCAATGAACAACACATAACATACGTACATCAAAGAAGCATCTATCGAACTATGTTCAGAAAAACTTACATACATACGTACATAATTCCTAATTATATAAATATTATATTTTTTACTATTTTTTAAACATTTGGTATCTGACCCATTTTACTTTACATACGGCGTAAAGTGAAACAACCAGGGGACGAACAGATGCAATTTCTTCTATTAACTTTTAAAGGCATTTTACGCTACATTATTGAACCAATGCAAAATATTAATTCTGTGGGTACATTTGTTACAAACACAACACAGTATATTACATTGGTCTGCTATTGGTCAGAAATATTCATCAGAAGAGCTGGAATAACACAATTAATCCTCGTAAAATTGCTTTTTTTTGAAACTTTACTATTTTATTGCTTACACCTTTGCCAAAGTAAAGGTTCAGCTGGTCCTTTTTATCGCAGTCATGTGCTGCTTATCTTCTAATAGCAAAGTCATAAGAATAAAGGTGATGGCTGGTTATGAGTTTATACATTTTTCGCCCTCTACTATCAAATATAATTGTTAAAAAAAATCTAATTTTATTTGTTTATGAGATATCCGTGGTGGGCCATCAATAATTAGTTTACCCTACCCATAAACATACAAATGTGTTTTTTTTAATGCAAGTAATCAGTAATTTTTGATTGATTTATTTACATAATTTTATTGTAAAAACAGTCCCTGGTGCTATTGTGCTCAAAAGACATAGTAATTGCTTTCGTAGACTTGGCCACATCATGTAAAATCATGTCGGTCATTATAATTGGACATATTTTTTTTGCAAAAATGGGTCATTATAAGCGACATGTCAATGTAAGCGATGTCAATATATCCGACTAGACAGCTGTTTTTTTAAGGAATTTTATATGGAAACCAAATTCCTAGTGCGATTATGTCATATTAAGCGGTTGTCAATATATCCGGCGTCATACTAATCGGATTCTACTTCTTATATCTTCTACTATCTTATATATATATATATATATATATATATATATATATATATATATATATATGATTTAGTAGTTAATTTTGATGTTGAAATATATGAGTGAGTTCTTGAGGGCGATACATCAAACAAAGAAAAGCCAAAGATTTATAAAATAATCTTTATTTCCAAACGTTTATATATATATATATATATATATATATATATATATATATCTTATATATAAAATTCTTCTGTAACTATGTATGAATGGTTAATCCTCATAAACTATAATTCGGATTTTCATGAATCTTCCTGAA
Source organism: Ctenocephalides felis (assembly GCF_003426905.1). Classification (NCBI taxonomy): domain Eukaryota; kingdom Metazoa; phylum Arthropoda; class Insecta; order Siphonaptera; family Pulicidae; genus Ctenocephalides; species Ctenocephalides felis. The sequence continues at coordinate 114,662,098 of NW_020538040.1, forward strand.
GTTTGTTCGGGAAATTTTCTAGAATTTGTAGATTCATAGAAATATAGTTAGATTGTAGAAATAAATGGGAAAAATTACACAAAAACGCTTATCATTGTTTGACCTTGAAAATATTTGAAGCATTGTTTGACATTAAAAACGAATGAAGGTTGCCATTTGCCAAACATTTCCATTCACTTATAGGCTAAGACATATAATATATTTATGATTATGAATGAGAAAAATGTAATGTCTGCATTATCATTGCCGAAAAGCAGCTGAGATGTGCCAAAAATTAAAATAATATAATATTTACAGTCAACATGCGTCTGAGAGGTGATGCAGTCTGCGCATGCGTCTGTCAGTTATTACACATCAAACTGCATATAACTCAATTTGACAGATTATTATTTTTAACTTTTAAATGCAGTCGTGTTTTGCCTTACTTTACTAAATCACAATACAAAAATAATTTACTTACTCAAACATCTTTGGCATTGGATACGAAATATTTAGTCAAGTCAAAGGAGCGTTTTGGGTCTGAATATTTTTAACGTGCTCCAATTTGCATGAAATTTTGGAATTAGGTTCATCTTACTCTCAAATTTAAAAGTGAAAATAATTTAAACTCCTTTGCCACTCCCCGGGGAGATGACATCCCTTTTCAGTGGTGCAAATGTATCTCTTCCAAAATAACATCGGATATCGATAAAAGAACTAATTAGAAGAGAAAAATGTTTAATAATGTTTTTCAGAAAAGAAATAACTTTTCAAGTTAGCAACCCAAGTAACTCTTTTTCCTTTGCTTTCTTCATGCGGTTGATTGTTTTCAACCAGCCTAGACTTTCCTTGTCCTTCTTGCCACAGAGAACGTCTTCTATAGAAATACTTGTTCGCTCTAACATCGCGCATCTTTCTTTCCAATGTTCAACCGTGTCCTCCTCTTTCCCGCACAGCTCACACCTTCGTTCTTCAGGGTTCAGCCAGTGTTTGTTATTTTTCTCCATGGTGCCACATCTATACCGCGCAATTACTCTCTGATCGCAACCATTGCTCCAGCCTCTTAGATACTGCGGATGCCCACTTGTCATTATTTCTCTATACTTTCTATTGTATCTGAATTTTTCCAGTTTGTTCCAGTGCTTTTGACTTTGTACCTCGCTTCCTCTTTCCCGCAGTACTTCTCCAACATTCGCTCCGGTTGCACTCAGCTGAACTCCGGTTGCCCTCCTGGCCAAATCCACATTTGTTTATATATCTTATCCTTTCATCCAACCTCTCTTCATCCCCTTTACCTCTTATTCTTTCGCTAATACACTCCTTCACTATAGCATTTACTCCTGTCTTTAACTGTTTCTCTTCATTCAATCGCTCTCTTAGCTAATCTCAGATGTAATTTGTCTCGTTTTACTTCCTCATAGAGTAGATAATCTGGAGTACAGGACTCCAGGCCAAGTATCCACTTCAGGTATTTTTTCTGTACTCTCTCGAGCTCTACGATCTCTCTCCAACCCCAAATCTCTGCGCCGTAAGCCAACACTCCGACTACCAAACTGTCAAACATCTTAACTCTCCTGCTGAAGTTATTGTGGAATAACTTCTCGCCGAGGCTCCACGTGCTTCTCATTACTGTGTTTGCTTTTTTAGTCAGATTTTTGATATGTTCTCTCATTTTTCCACTTTTTGTAAAGTGGTACCCCAGATACGTAAATTCTTTAACTTCCTCTATATTGACCCCTTTCCATAGCCAGTTTGTACTTTTTTTTCTCCCTCCCCCTTTTTTAAAAAGCATAACCTTCGATTTTTCCTCATTCAAGACCAATTTCCTTTTCTCCAAGTACCGCTCTAGCCGCTTCATTGTTTCCTGCATGTCTTTCTCGCTTGTTGCCAAAATTGCCAGATCGTCCGCATACGCTAGGCTCCAAAATTTCTCTTTTCCAACTACCACGCCTCCCGTTTGCCCTTTTCTCAGCACCTCTTCCAAATCCGCTATTAAGATCGTAAACAGTTTTTTTTCATTTTTTCATTTAAATCAAATAAATTATGAGTGCCATTTCCACCAAAATTAAAAATAATCGTATTCCCTCCAGAATTAACTTGGTTTAAGAGATCTTGATGAATTCTAGAAAATACCACAACTTTAGTACAAATGATTTCCAAAAAGCTCATGATTTCATGAAAAAAAGTCTATTTAAAAAAAAAACAATCAATTTCTCATTATTATATCTCTGACAGAATAAAAGTACGTATAAAGGTATATAGATGAGAATTCAAGGTCTTTTTCTAACTAATTATTGCTTTTTATTATTTTTCTCTTACACAAATATTTATAGAGTTATGGTTGTTTAAAGAGTGTGCGGCTGTCCAACCAGAGTGTCTTTCGAGCCCTTTAACTCTTCGCCGTTTCAAACTAAGAGCAATTACGGTAAAATTTATGATAGAAAAAGTTGTAGATCATTTAATTACCTTTAAGATAGTGTATTACAAGTTATGATAAAATCAGAATTAAAAGAGTTATAATCCAATTAATGCAGGGGGTGGTGACGGAGTGCAAATTGTTTTCGCTTCTGAACTTAAGATTAAGATTAACATATTTCCAAAATATCAAGTAAATTGGAGCACAGTAAAAAAAATCACAGAGCACACGCTTTTTTCCTCTCCATTTACTGCAATAATTTTGTTGATCGTAGGTTGAATAGAACACATGTGAACAGGATTTGACAATTTAATTCACTTCAAATATAAACTTAAGTAATAATATAACAAATGTGTTCTGAGTGGATAATAGATATTAATTTGGAAATATGAACAAACAACACTCTTTTTTGCACTAATTTATTAAATAATAATTTTCACAAACGTTTCGAGACTAGGTTTGTCTCATCATCAGTGTGTTATAATTTAAAATTTAAAATATGGAAACCTAAATTAGCATTATGTGTTATTCGTTACAAGTCGCTCGATACACTGAGTGTCGAGATCAGATTTTTAACACACACTTTATTTGGTAATTACAGACGTTTCGAGACCATGGTATGCCTCATCTTCAGTGTAATTTCAAAAACAGTTACTTATATACTACACATTCTTTAATATTTTATGTGAATTACATTTAATTTTTGAAAATATAAAATACACCAACTATCACTTGCAAAGCTCGACACAGTACTAAAACATATGAAACATACAGATATATTCTAAACAAATCTTAAGTATCGAGATGAAAAGACAGGATGGGTATTATTATAATGTAAACAAATGGAGTGCGCGATCAAAATCGAACTTCTGGTTGTTGATATTAGCATGATCCACAAGCGTATTTTTAAATTTTTTATTATCTATTTTTTCGCATTGTAATTCTTGCTGCCTGAGTCTTATCTAAGTTCTGACAAGTCCGGCCAATATAAGATCAATTATATCCAAACAATTTACTTTATAAACTACATCTTTCTTTTTTGTTAAAGGAGTTTTGTCTTTAATGTTGGAATATAAAAATTTTAATTGTTTCAATGAAGAAACAGTAATATCAATATTGTGTTTTTTGAATAGTCTTTTTATAATTGGTTAAAATTATTGCCAATATATGGAAAATTAATGAAAAAAGTATTTTCAGAAACAAATTTTTGGCCATGATCTTCCGGTTTCTTATCAAAAGGAACAAGTAATTTAGCGACTCTGTTTTTTATAATTGGACATATTAACTTATATGGAAAATTATTGCCAAGTAAGATCGTTTTGAAAAGAAAAGCGCCACTGGATTTAAGTCATCAACTTTCCTGATAAAAAATGTAAATAACTTAGTCATTATTTATATGAAATTATTTTATAAGTGAATAGTTAAAATTATATATTTATCAATAAAATATTATGAATATTATATCGAATGGGAAAACAACTATTGAGTTGTTTTTCCAATATGCCCCTTTAGTATACAATGTTCCTTTACTGCCGACTATTGTACATTCCACATATTTATTAATTGTCCTTAACTGGACATTTATAAATAAGAGATAATGAAAAAAAAATGGCGGTCAAAAATGTTTATTGGGCATATTTACATCCAATTATCAGATATTTTATAGAGATTATAATAATGTGTATCCATTTTGTGTAAACTTTTTTGGGTTCCGTACCAAGACTTTTAAATTAATTTTAAAATTCATGTATAAGGAGACGTGCTGATTAGTTTTTGGCGAAGGCAGGTCTAGCCGTTCCAAAGATTCCAAAAAAAACAATGCCAAAAACGGTAACTCAGTTTTTAATAATTCAAAAAACATTTTACTTGTATTGACGAAATGAACAACTGGTAAAGTTTTTTATATGGTTCAAACAAATGTTCTCGACATTTTTGACAGTATGGAATAACCTATTTGTATGATTAAAAAATCATTCGGTTCGTACTCGATCGCGAGGCGATTTTGCAAAAGGCAATTTTGCCGTTTCGGTGGTATGGAGCGTAAAGGGTGTAAAAACGGTTATGCTGTTTTTGAGAGAACGGATTATCCGATTACATTAATTTAAAAAACATTGTGCTTGAGTAGATAGTGTGCAAAAAATGCTCTTACAGAAAATTTAATAATTTTGAAAATTAAAAAAAAAAACAAAATTTTAAAAAAAAAAATCAAAGTTTCAAAAAATTCAAAGTTTTGAAATTTTTCAACATTTTCAAAAAAAACTTAATTTTAAAAAATTGATTTCTTACAAAAATTTGAGAATAAACGTACAAAAAAGTTGTTTATAAAATACGCTCATCGCCCAATTTAAAAAGCACTTATAAATTTACAGTATGTGTTTATAATAAATAATCTATTTGAAAATTTTCAAAACAATTATTGATTATTTTTATTCCTCGAATGTTTAATTACGGTACGGGAAGTACCAGCAATTTGCCTTAAGGCACGATGCCATGCGCCCCACTAGTTTATATTTTTTTCATTTATCTTATTCTCTTCGATAAATTAATTTTTTTTCATATTTGTTGATTTTTAGTCGAACTTGAACGCAAAAACAACAACGGTGACATCTACAAAATCGAATTCCTGAATAGAAATATTGAAGTCAAACTCAGTATTAAAGAACTACCACAATGTGTAAGGTGTCAAAGATACGACACACAAAATCTTATTGCTACAGGTCACCTCGATGCGTTAAATGTGCAGGAGATCACTTGTCTAAGGACTGTGAATGGACAGACAAAATAAAGGAAGGGGTTAAATTTTTTTTTGTGTGAATGGAAAACATCCAGCAAACTATAAAGGGTGCGAAAAATACGAGGAAGCGCTGCTCCGAAAATTTCCAGTTCTCAGAAAGAAATCTAACGTAAATGACTCGCTAATTAAACCGGGCACGTCATATGCGCAAGCAACTCACTCACTTCATCGTAACCGCAGACATTACTCCGAAAACACTGAACGTCCGTATGACTCATTAACCCACCAGACAATCAACAAAATGACATCAAAAAATTAAAATCAATGATGAAAACCCTTGAGGAACAAATGAGCGTCATGCTCAACCTTTTAACAACAGTAATTAAAAATAATTCCTCCTAATGGCTTCATTGCGTATAGGATTATGGAACGCCAACGGATTAATGCAGCATCGCCTAGAACTTCATCATTTTCTTACACAACAAAAGATTGATATAATGCTAATCCTTGAAACACATCTTACTTACAAGTTTCGTAAAAATTCCGAATTACTCCATATAAAATTCAAATCACCCAGACGAATCAGGCCACGGAGGCAGCGCAATACCCATCAAATCCACATTAAAACACTATGAGGCAGAAAACACTTCGACAGAGTACAGACAGGCCACCAATATTGTTTTAGAAGAGCTTTGTCACAAAACTGTTATATCCGCGGTCTATTCACATAGTTTTTATATGGAAATAAATTATATCTCTTTTTCCGTCATCATCATTAAATAAATAAAATCATTTATTCATACATCCACATCTACAGATACGATTGAAAAATTGTATAACCCTTGGCATTAAAATAAATTGAGCTATTGGAAATAAATTTGCAGTGTATAATTTATAATACACAATTTTATTGAACATATTTTAATATTTGTTAAAGGGATAATTAAAGTGTTAACTGTGGGAATTGAGAATAATCTTTTTATTTGAAACAGTTCTACATTCAACATCACTCATATATTGGTGTAAATAGTAATTCGAAAAACAATAATGATTATTTTTAACTGAACGGTATAAATATTAGTATAGGATATTAAAAAAACGTAGATGTGGGTACAGGACAACGTCTTTCGGGTCATCTAGTATATATATATATATATATATATATATGTGTGTGTGTGTGTGTGTTTTTTTTTTGTAAAACAATTTAATTATCTTATACAGATACAATACTATTAATATGACAAAACGTTCTGTTTATAAAGGCTTGAGCTCTTGTCATTTCAACATTCTCATCTATTGTGAACACACCACGATTTTATAAAAATTAATCAATCGATATATTTTTTCCCTCCGAGAAGATAAATTGATCAAATCTGTCACCACAACTTTACTTATCATCCAGCTCTTTCGAATGCGGTCATCACTAAGCAATTCTGTACCGATTGTTCTTGTTTTATCATGCATGTTCGATTTATGAATAATATTTATAATAATATCAGACACAGAAACAGAGCAACACCATCCTCTTCGAACATCTATTTATAATACACTGATTGAATAATAATTAATATTTAACTAATTTAATTATAATGTTAATTTAACAATTATATTTACGTGATATGTACTGTAAGATTTACTCAATTTAGTCATAATGCCCTTGTGAAGTTTATTAATTGAATGAATTTAATTATTTTTGTAAATGTTTTTTGCAAATTAATATTTGTGGAGAAACTCGTATTATTTAGTAGAATGACCAACAACTGAGTACAGTCGCAAAAGATGTCATTTGTACTTTATAGTTAAAAGATATCAAACTTTGGGAACATTTTATAGGCACGTTTTTTCTGCTGAATATACTTTTTAACTTCCCGTAGAGTAAAAGCCTAAGTTATAGTATTCGCAAAAAAAAATCGAAAATGAAAATTTTTATATATCTTTTTACGTTCCTAAGGTTTACAAACATTTTGGCATAATAACGAACTTCAGCTTAATTAACCACTTAAAAACTAATATTAGAAAAGCGCAGGAGTATTGACAATGGAATGACAAATTTAGAAGGAATGACAAGTAATGCAAAAATTTAAAAGGACATATTGATATCAAATTTGAGAGCAAACTAAATTCTTAGGATTAAATTTCATTTACGAGACATTCTTCTTTATTATCTCTGCATTAAATAGTTATTTTGCTATCTAATCAATCATTAATAAAGTTGCATTTGATGAAATCTTTGAATAGTTTCTGTGTATCGGTGTTTTTTAAACATTACATTCACCCGTGTTACGATCATGATGAAAACTTTATCACTAAAACTGTTATAAAAGACAAAAAACTATAAAACTATGCGTTTTTAATGAACAGAATATATTTTTATGCACTTTTTGTACACATTCAAAGCAAGTATTTTGTCCTCCGCTGTGAATTTTCTTCTTTTCTTTGCAAATGGTATTTAGAATTAAAATTACTTTTTTTCGCTGGATTTGCACACTGTTGTGGTTTTGTATTAGATTGTTTTGTTTACTCTCTATCAGAATCTCTATCAGGATTTTTTCCTAGTCATGACTGTGTGAGAGGAGAACTCTTTCATGATTCCCATGAAGGAGATTTGTCCAATCCATCCACTTCTATAAAGCTTTAAGAAGCTTAAACAAGACACATATTATTATATAAATCATTACAAAAAAGACAGATACTTGATTTAAAGTTACAACTACCTTATTCAAAATAATTATTTAAGCAACATTTATTTAATTACCTGAGGTAAGATTACTGTTCTTCGACAATCTGTCACTGCCTATACATCATTTTTACGAATGAACATTGATACACCAAGTTCTAAAATAATTATTATTATCATACATTCATATGTTGTAGTACAAACTCGGCATATTTAGACTCGGGAGAACATGAACTTTAGGACGCTTTATTGAATTGATTGAAATATTTTTGACTTAACATATATGTATTTGCAAAATGTGCGTCACAAATATAATGGGAGTTGCCACTTTATTAGCACTCAAAATGCGAACATCTAGCACATTTTTATCATATTATTATTATACATTTTCATTATATAAATAAATATAACACATCATCATACATACCTGGACATCACTTGCAAGAAAGACTTTATTTGAATTAAATATTTCATTAATAATTAAATATTCACTAAAACAGAATTATTTAGCAATAACACGCGTATACAAACTTAGGTTATTTGTACATTCGTACGGCGATCAAATGCACGAACGATTCGTAGTCGAAATCGAGCACATATGAGACATCTATAATCAAAGTTTCACAATACTCAAGGTCAAAACAGGGTAAAGCGCATTTGTTCGGAGATAACACTCCATGACTCTGTTCTTCAATAGGTTGTTGTTAGTGGACAATATTATGAATTACAAGCGCATACAATAAAGTAGAGATCATAAATATTGTAAAAGAATACTAAATAGATAAATTACTAAAGATCTGAAACAAAAACAAATCATCAAACTACAAAACTTACAATTAAAACAATTAGTTACCGTTAAAATTTTCGTTCACTTATAATATAATTCTCCCGTAAAAATTTGGCAACGAAAGCATGAATTTTTACATAATCACGAACGCACCGACTAAATTCGTAATTCATTGAGGAAACTCTTGAAAAAACATGAATCTACATGCGTCTTAACATAAGTACAATTCTGATGTGGTACAGTTGATATTCAAAGCAGAAGCAAAGTTAACATCGATACACATTACATTCTTGACAAATAATAAACTAGTGGTGCATGGCATCGTGCCTTAAGGCAAATTGCTGTAACTTTCCGTACCAAAAACATTTTAAAAAAATTTAAAATATTTTCAAAACTTTGAAAAAATCAAATTTGTGAGACATTTGAAATTTTTGAAAAACTTGAATTTTTTTTTTATATTCAAAAACTGAAATATTATTATTCGTACTTATACCCCGGTATCTTCGAAATGGCTAGACCTCCATCTGCCAAAAACCAATCAGCACGTTATCAATAGGAATCGAATGTTTTTTGAATCACTCAAATCGATTGATTCGTGATATCGAAATCGTGGACGAAAAAGTGTATCCACACATACATACACATACACACATACATTCATTTTTTCATAAATGGAATTGTCATTTCATTGTCAATACTCCCGCGCTTTTCTTTTCTTAGTTTTTAGGTGTTTAATTAAGTTTAAGTTTATTTTAATATTAATAAGTTATTTCTATTTAATTTATAGCACTGTAAAAATATGTCTGTAATATATTTTAGTTAATATTAGTCAGTTATTTTTATTAGTATATAATTAGTTAGTATATAATTCATCAAAAATATGTCTGTGATATATTTGAAAACATATCCATGAAAACATAAACTTCTTTTTCGGGAAGTTAAAAATGACATGTTATTATTTAATAAAAATGAATTTAATTTTTGTATTTGTATATAATTATTAGTTTCATTGCTTGTACTGATTTGTTTTAACATCTAAAGTGATCGAAGTGTTTCGTTCGTTCATTTATCGCTTTAATAGTATTCAGTTGTCTAATTGTTTAACAACTTGTCTTTCAGTCACGCCTGCTCGCTTGTGTAGCTCGAACGCTTTTGCGTGTAACACTTTCGGAATATACGTTCTTTATAATATGGAAAAATAGTTGTTTTTTATAAAAAAAATTATATTTTTGTAATAAACTACAATTTGTGTGTTGGCATTATAGTGATCTGTGTTTGAGTGAGTTTTATATTTAAAATTTGAAATTTAAAATTTATGTTTATTGTTTGCGTGTTGTAGGACGGCAGTGTAAAATATCAAATACACAAAAAATTGATGTCGAATTTGTTTTAGTATTTGATAATTACTTAAGTCTTTTTTATCTTTAGTAAGAGATTTGGGAAGTTAAATAACAATGTATACTTTTATTCATATCTAGCACACAGTAATAATATAATTTAATCTTACTATATGCACACAATAACATAAGATATTAGATGATAATAATATTGGTCAATACTTGTGTGACTAATTTAATTATTGTTAATATATTGATGCACGCCTTAATTGACTATTTATAATCCGACTCTGATTATTTCAAAATTGTTACTTTTTTAGATCTATTGCTACCATATTTCATTCTTCTGATTTCATCACTTGAGATAACACTCTCACAAATAAATTAACTCATATTACAAATATATTCTATACTACATCTATATATTTCACTCTTTCTTTCAGAGTTTATATATAATTATCACATTAAAACTATAATTATAATATAATATTATAATTATATATAATTACTTTTATAATATAACTCACTTAGGATATGTTATTTTAATATTTTTTAAAAGTTTTTTTTTTTTTTTTTGATTACTATAACCTGCCCTACGGGAAGTTAAAAAACATTCGACTCGCATTGACGATGATCAGTTTTTGGTAAAGGCAGGTCGTTTTGAAGGTTTGGTGCAAAAAGTGCCAAAAAAGGTAATTTAGTTTTCGAGATAACGAAGCGTTCGATTTAATTGATTTTAAAAACATTATGTTCAATATTGACGAAGTGGAGAACTGATAAAATTTTTGAGAAGGCAAGTTTGGGCATCAATAGGAATCGAATGATTTTTTAATCTTTCAAATCGTTCGATTTATGCGCCTGAATCCGCGGACGAAAATTGTATTCAAACATACATACATACACACAAACATTTTTTTTCTAGGTTATAGCAAAATGTTCAGAAAACTTTGAAACGTAAACTTATGCTAATATTTTCAGTTTTAATTTGTTTGCGATTACTATAACTTAGCTTACGGGAAGTAAAAATATTATTTGGCTCTCAAAAATGATCATCAGACATATTGTGACGAGAAAAGAGGGGTGATACTCCCTTTCTTAGGGGATATGCAACGACTTCCATTATTACGTCTTAGCGTTGCATCCCCAACGAAAGGGTTACACCAACTCCTAAACCCGACTTCTACAACCACCCTGTAATTACCTGTGGAAAAGCCAACTAACTACGCGAATGAAACATAATGTACTTTTAGCTTATTTAATTATTACTAATTATTACAGGTGTCACGGCATGACAATACCTACGTACTGTCATGCCCTTTGCCTAAAACCTAACGTACTCATAAATCCTTATTAATTACTAACGTAAAACGGTATCAACGGAGTAACGATAACGGAACGGAGGGAATAGTTTATAAAACCAATAATGCATCTGACCTTTACTGGAACGGGTTCTCCTCTCCTGGCACAACACACACACCACTATACACAAAGCGGGTCCAGCGCCTGGCGCGTGGACCCACTGACCTCCTCAGAGGATGATACAATTCTTAATGCCATTTTTCAACCCCAGACTGGACCTTATATTGGCATCCCTATTGGGCGTGGTGGGGGAGCGTCATTGCACTGGTGGTTATGCAACCCTTTTGACGACAATACCGATTGTCGTTACACGCCCCCCTGTCACAGTAGAGTCGGCCTCGGCTCTTAAATTCAAAGTTGAAATTATTGCCCTCTCCTGGTTTTTTCCGGGTTGTTCCGGTGTTTTTCGTAGGGTCCTGTTTTGCCCTTTGGTCCTCGTCTTTGGGTTGGCTAGTTTAACTTGGTTGGCTTTGCTCAAGTGTGAGCCTTGGCTGCTAGACGATGATTGTAGTTGTGGTTGCGTGCTGGCCATCCTTTAGGCGTTGTGGTTCCGGTCAGATATTCCTAGAATCCTGGTAAGCTATTCCCCCTTTGTTTACAAACTCAAAACACGTAGCAGCTAGTAAACATAAACTTACATATACACGGGTCTGATAAAAAAAATACATTAACATCCTTAATACAAAAAAACGAAAACAAAATCCTTCAGTAACACAAAAATTACAATACAAAAATAAGTCCGTTTGCTTAAGACTATCTTAACCTATTTCATTCTCAAAGAAACCGTGTTGGGAAAAACTGTACTCAGCAAATTCAGAAAAAAAAAGAAAAACAAGACTAGACTCAGAAAAAAGTAGTTATATAACACAGACTAACAAAAGACAAAACTTAATAAAAAAAATATTCGAAGTACAATCGTTTTTCGTACAATTTTTTCGTAACACGTTTCCTTGAAACGCAATCTTATCCTATGTGCGTGTGCTGTCACCTATTTTCTTGGTTGTAGTATTAGAATTAATGGAATAACCGTAACCCGAATTATAAATCAGTTCGCCAGAAATCATGAACCCGATGATATGGACAATCTTTTACTGTGTAACGCGCGGAAAAACTTTGACAAGAAAAAAAAAAACGAAACTAATATGACAATAAACAAGAAACAAAAATACTCCTCAATTTACAAAATACAATTATTTAAATAACTAGTTTACTTTTACGGACGCGACGTTTACCGTAATTCAGCCTCTACTGGTGTGATTGCCCCCCAAATACAAGACCACAGATGGGGGCTAGGATCTAGTTTTCCTTCATTGCTCCCCCCGCAGAGCCCCATACCAATAATAATATCTCTAGACCGACCGTCTATGCCGACCCAAAAACAAATGGCACTTACACTTAACACCTATGTAAGCGTGACACACCTGGGGTTCCTCAGCCCGGCACAAAAGTACCCCAAATTGCCTCCTTGACGGGAGATGGCGTGCTGCGACCTATGTCGCCATCCCGGTCTTCGCTGAAGGTACCTTCCCAAAAATAATAATAATCCATAATACATAATAATTCACATAATAATTCGACGGCTGCGGGGTTGATTAAGGGCGGTTTCCCCGATTGAAACCGTACGCGTCCATCGATTCGGACATCTCAATGGTCCTCGCTCGTGGACTACTGGGCCCAGCTTTCAACTCATATATATAACCATAAAACAAAAGCGTAAATCCGATATGGCGTCCCGATAGAAGCCTTCAGACTTATATTTATAATATCTTGTTGCAACTAGCCTATACTCAACCAACGAAAATCCCAATATAACTTCTTATATGTCTTCTTAATTTTACGATTTATCTAATGGGGGGAATCTTAAAACTAAACCTATTACTATAATTATGTTTAATTATTTACATATGTACATCTATATATAAGTTCTTATCTATATTTTAAAAAAAATTGAAGAGAAAAGTGAAAGAAATATATTTTCCTTTCTTTCTTCTTTTATTCCACTAACGTGGACCGTGTCGTATTTGCAACTGTTTCTAACTCTACGCTCAATCTTATAATTAAGGTCTGAAAATTTATCAACTATTTTATAAGGCCCGTGCCATGGATGTTGTGGTTAGTCTGATTGGCCTTATCTACGAACTTCGGTGTTCCCTAACACCCACTGGCCTACTATAAAATTTGGCATTTTTGTTGAGCTCTTACGATATTTTGTAGTACTCGTTCGCGACTCGAGTCCAACTTTTTACCGCGAGTGCCCTATCGCATGCCTCGGCCCTCCACGACTTAGCGCTACGTCGCTCGGCAGCCGGGCTGTCTACGAGCTATTCTTATAAAAAAGTAAAAAGAAAGACAAAAAAAATATTAAAAATAACTAATTAAAAAAAAAGATGGTAAAGGCTACGACGCGATCCATAAATTTATAAATCTATATATAAGTATAATTAACCTTGATTCCAAATATCAACTTCACCCTATCTGAAAATACCCATTCTTGCTTCTTTCGATTAATCCTTCATTATTCATCATTATTTTTATTTGCCATATCGGATCCCTTAATCTGGATTGGGCGGTCAAAAACACGAGCCAATAACTATTGACGAGACAGAATTAAAGTATTTTCAATAAAAATAAAAACGTAATATGTCCATATAAAAGGGCGTCATGAAAATTAAACAAAACGCCGACGGTATAAACGCGGTAATATACTACAAACGTTTGTTTGGTTTGATTTACGGAAACATTATTAGTGAACAAAAAAAAACATACGACGAAAATAATACATAAACGATTTGGGCACCTTAACATATTCAACATTTCAACTAATAATTGCTCTCAATGCTTTCATTACCTTCAACGCCTTGTAACATAGGCCGTAAACTCTATCCGTAAACCAAACCAAACCTTTCGCGAACGCACGGCAAAAAAAAACACAACGACAAATATATAAATATAAAAAAAAAAACAAAATTCTAGTATATTAAAAATGGCGAACAAAGCGGATAATGCAATAGTGATAAGTAGGATAAAAACAGTAAAAGTAACGAAATTACGCGTATGATATAAAACTAATTTATTATGAAATAGTAAAATATTAAAAATAGTAAAATGCAACATAAAACTTAGTATAAAAAAAAGAAATTAGTATGATCAACGAAAGAATATAGTTCTTAAAAAGCGAAAAAAAACTAGAGCGAAAAAAATGCCTTTAGCCGTTCACGTATCATTCCGAACAATACATGAACGTTCATCTAATTGCCGAACTACAAATACGTATATTGCAAATCCGGGTTCTACCTTTGCAATTGTCTCTGTGTTCGTAGAAATACGACTTTTCGAAGGGAAATGTCACCTGCCCACCCGCTCTATTTAACCAAGGTTTTCTAGGCCTTTGGTTTCCAAGCCACATAATCGTCGGTCGAACTGATCGCCTTAGCTGCCATTATGAATTATGGTGAAAAGTCGTATCCTATTATTAATTAATAAATAAGATCAATTAGATGAAGCCACGAATTGAGCACTAAGCAATGACGTTCCGGCGGGAATGAGAACGCCATTAATACGCGTAAGGAAAAAAAAACGAAAGAAAAAAAAATAGAAAAGTACAATATTAAAATCGATAAAACTAAATTCATTATTGCATCACCCTACTGAAAAAACACGAAAATACACGACATTAAAATATTAAAAAAACAAATAAAAAAACATACTAATACTACAAACCAATTACATAATACAAATGTATTACACAACCCTCCAGCTGGTCAGATACAATTAGCATGTCTATGATGTAATGATTAAAAAAAAATTACAATAAACTCGAAAATAACATTAACATCTTAGTTCGGCACTTTCTGCCTGCTAATACTATTTCTTTTTAAACTCTTTGCGTTCTCTACGCAATTTTTATCCACATACGCGGCCTTTGCGCCCCTTGTTACCGCGCGTTTCCTCGAAAATTCACTTCATTTTCAAATCATAGACATGCTAACTACTATTCCCTCCGTGAACAACAATAAAAACAAACATACTCCATTTTTAAAAATATTTGCTAACTCTTTGGTTAATTCTCGACGATACAAAACTCAATTAATTTCACTTTCAATGATAAAAAAAAACAAAACTTATGCCAATGTTGCATTATAAAACCCATATTTAAATTATATAAAACAAAACTAATCCTAATTATCCTAAACCTATCAAAATCCTAACTATAATAATACTAACTTATTAAGAAAGTACAAACAACAAGACAAAAACAATCTTACTGGAATAATAACTTATGTATTCCAACTATCTTATACCTAATAAAATCTTAACTAAAAATATGAAAATTTTCCTAACTTATTGAGAAAATACAAACTAGAAAAATAATAAAAAGTATCAATTTTACTGGCATAATAAATTATGTATTTTTCTGACTACTCTATGCCTATCATTGTCTAATCTAAGTCATTCTGTCTCATTCGCAAATCATCTCGGAAAAATTATGTAATTACAGGGTTTATCAAACATCGCGAATAAGATTAACGAAAGACAAACAAAACGACAATAAAAAAAAATAATAAAAACAACTCAATACTATTTGCGGTTATCTGTACTACTTAATTATAAAAATATTATTTAGTATGAAAAAAAAAATCTACAAAAAGTGAAAGTTTTTGCGTATGAAATGTTACTAGTATCCCTTGGCGCCAGGCATTGTGTAAAAAAAACGCACTTAGAGGGCTGTTTCGCTTGACCGTCGACTGGCGCCTAGCGAATCGAATTTCTAGCGACCGTAATTTTTCACAGGTCAAAAAGTTTTGAGTGTCACTAGCGGAAAAAAAAAGGCACAGGCCAATATATTACAGTCTTTGAATAATATGTCAACGACAACATACTAGAGATTAGTGAAACAAAATATTTGCCTATTAACTGTTTTCGAAGACAGAAAAAAAAACGTTTTGTGTGTGGCATAGGGTCAAGTGTACGGAACTTGAGATTTACGAAGAAAACGAAATATATTTTGTTGGGCAATGTGTTTCAAATCTTACGAACTAAACTATCAAAACAAAATACTTGAAACGACTTAAAAACTGTTTGACGATATATATAGGACTTTACGGAAATTGAAATTGATATGAATGTTTTTTTTTTTTTGACCGGGTTTCTTCTATACCCAGGGGAAACAAAATGGAACAAAACACAACAAGTAAATAAATCCCCTTTTAAAATAAAATTAATTGCATTTTTTGTGATATTATATCTAGAAAAAAAAAGAAAAAAAATAGAATGAGCACACACAACAATTTAAATGAAATCTGATATTAAAAATAAAAATAATACTTTGAACATTTTTTGTAATGTTATAAACATAATAGGTTAAATAAATATGAGTTTAATAATTTTAAATAAGTTAAATAACTTTAAATTCGAAAATTTTATTTACTTTTTAGGATTAATCTTAACAAATATTAGGTAACAAATTTTAACATCGACGCAAATGGCAATCAAAACAACATATTTGGTTTAATAAAATTAAACTAGATTATTACATTTATTAAAATTCCACATCCAAAACATATTAAAAAAAAATCACTTATATATTCAACATAGTAAAATTCTATTAAAATAAGACTACCACGTCTCCGCGAAATGTACACGATAAAAAATGAATATACACAGATAACCGCAAGTAGTGATACCATAGAAAAAACAATTATAATTACCACGTTATTTACGCAATATTCAAATTTTAAAATTTACTAAATTTACCGAAAAATGTACTATAACAAAAAAAACATCTATCATGAAAATTAACGTAACTTATACACGTAACTAGTGGGAGCGACTCGCTTAGCTTTTAATAAAAATAATTAATTATTACAATTATTAAAAATTTGTGAGGGGGGTTTATGGGGTATCGAATGCGTTTTCACCATTGTGACGAGAAAGGGTTGATGCCCCCCTTTCTTAGGGGATATGCAACGACTTCCATTATTACGTCTTAGCGTTGCATCCCCAACGAAAGGGTTACACCAACTCCTAAACCCGACTTCTACAACCACCCTGTAATTACCTGTGGAAAAGCCAACTAACTACGCGAATGAAACATAATGTACTTTTAGCTTATTTAATTATTACTAATTATTACAGGTGTAACGGCATGACAATACCTACGTACTGTCATGCCCTTTGCCTAAAACCTAACGTACTCATAAATCCTTATTAATTACTAACGTAAAACGGTATCAACGGAGTAACGATAACGGAACGGAGGGAATAGTTTATAAAACCAATAATGCATCTGACCTTTACTGGAACGGGTTCTCCTCTCCTGGCACAACACACACACCACTATACACAAAGCGGGTCCAGCGCCTGGCGCGTGGACCCACTGACCTCCTCAGAGGATGATACAATTCTTAATGCCATTTTTCAACCCCAGACTGGACCTTATATTGGCATCCCTATTGGGCGTGGTGGGGGAGCGTCATTGCACTGGTGGTTATGCAACCCTTTTGACGACAATACCGATTGTCGTTACAATATATGCACATAAAATTAACAGTTTTATAGAGGTTTTAATAATAGGAACAAATTTTGTTGCAATCCTATGGGTTCTGTACCAATGTTTATTCGTTAGTATGTGATACGGCTCATTCGCGATTCGACATTCTATCTTTCGATGAGCGATTACTTTGAAAAACTAGTGAGCCGCATGGCATCGTGCCTAAAGGCAAATTGCTGGAACTTTCCGTATCGTAATTAGACATTCGAGGAATGAAAATGGTCAATAATTGTTTTGAATAATTTCAAATAGATTATTTATTATATACTGCTTTAATTGCTTTTTAAATCGGGCGACGAGCGTATTTCATGAACAACTTATTATGAGTACTTATGAGTACGTTTACAAGAGTCCATTTTTTTTAAATTTGATTTTTTTGATATTTTAGAAATTTTTTGATGATTTAGAATTTTTCTCAAAGTTTAGAAATTTTTTAGAAGTTTGAAATTTTTTGGAATTTAAAAAAAAACGTTATTTTGAGAATTTGGAAATTTTGAAAATATTTGATTTTTTTTAAATTTTCGAAATATTCTCAAATTTTTGTAATATAAATCATTTTTTTTAAATTTTTCAAAATTTAGTTTTTTGTTGAAAATGATGAAAAATATAAAATTGAGATATATTTTTTTTTGAAAATTTTCAAAATTACTAAATTTTTTGTAAATGCATTTTTTCAAAGCAAAATGTTTTTTGAATCAATCTAATCGGATGATCCGTTCTTTGAAAAACTGCATAACCTTTTTTACACCCTTTGCGCTCCATACCCCCAAAACGACCAAATTGACTTTCGCAAAAACGCCTCGCGATCGAGTACGAACCGAATGATTTTTCAATTTTATAAATCGGTTATTCCATACTGTCGAAAATGTCGAGGACATTTGTTTGAGCCTTATAAATAAACTTCAAAATTAAAAATCTTGGTACGGAACCCAAAAAAAAATACACAAAATGTGTGCACAATATTAAAATATCTAATAATTTTTTTTTTATTTATTATTTAATAGACAATCAGAAGGCAATGTTTCTATTAGCCTATGTGATAAGTTATATTTGGCGTTTAGAGGTCTCCTCCATCGAGGAGATCCTCTGCTAGAATTAATCTATGGCTGTCTGTATATAATTCAATATTGCAGGTCCTTTGGCCATTTCTTCTTGAGTCTTCTTGTTTGAACCATTTTGTTGATGATTTGTATTTCAGCGTTCGAATGATCATCGATTTTGTTGTGGTAAGAACAGCTCCGGGTCTTTATAATTTTATTTACAGTTTCAATTTCCAGGTCCCTGTGGATGGTCTCATTAGTTACGTACCAAGGTGCATCTACCATTGCTCTTAATATTTTGTTCTGGGTACGCTGTATAATTTTTATGTTTGATGCACTTGCACATCCCCATAATTCTATTCCGTAGCTCCATATTGGTACTAGTACGGTTTGCGTATGACATTTTCGATTTTCTGCCAATTAGCCAGTACAGTTGTTTGAATTTTTTCGTTTGTTTGTTCTTTTGTTTGATATGGAGACCCCATGTGAGTCTACGGTCTAGATGTAGTCCTAAATAATTAATGCTAGTACTAGGAGGAATTTCGATGTTATTTATAAATACGGCCTCACAGTTTTGAGTTTTCGTTGTAAACGTGATATGTTTTGATTTGGCTTCATTTATACTAATTTTCCATTCTTTGTTCCATTCTTTAAGTGCGAATAGATGTTCTTGTAACTTTAGAGATACTATTACTGGATCTTGATGGGTTGCCATGATCATTGTATCGTCCGCGAATGTACTCGTGATTGTGTTGTTATGTGTTGGTAAGTCGTGCGTATATATTGTGTATAAAACTGGTTCTATTACACTACCCTGTGGTACTCCCGATTTATTAGATGAAAGTTTGATACTGCATCTCTTACTCTTGACCTGAAGTATCTACCAGTCAAGAATGACTTCAGTACTTTATATAATTGATTGGGTAAGCATTTTTTAATTTTGGCTATCAACCCATCATGCCACTTTCTATCGAATGCTTATTTTACGTCGATGAATACCGCTGAGCAATACTCACTGTCTTCAAAAGCTTTGTGAATGATTGAAGTTATCCTATTATCTAAAACCAAATTGATGATCTGGTATCGCGGTAAGATTTTCTTGGATTCTTACTAGTAATATTTTTACCAATAGTTTAGATATAACCGATTGAAGACTAATTGGTCTGTATGAATTAGCCATATGACTAGTGTTAGAAGTATCGAGGCAAAGTATCGATACCGAGTACTGAAAAAAGAATCGAGGCAAAGTATCGATTCCAGAAAAGGATAGTGGCAAAAGTATCGATACTACTCATTATCGAATATTGAGTACTTTTCACCAAAATCAAACATAAATGCAAGATAGATCTAAAACTCTCTACAGATCGAATTACAATATTATGGTAAATTCTATTGCCTGTATTTGATGCTGTTAAGTCAGCATCATTTTCAATATTTTGAGAAGTTTAAAACAATAATTTTTCGATACTAATTTCAAATTCGATTTATATCAAAAAGAAAAATGCTCATTAATTAAAAAATAGTATTGTTGTGTGACAAAAGTATTCATTTATGAATTTAGTATCGGCTAATTTATATCATAAAGAAAAATACTCATTAATTACAAAATAGTATTGTTTTGTGACAAAAGTATTCATTATTACGAATTTAGTATCGGCTAATTTATATCATAAAGAAAAATACTCATTAATTAAAAAATAGTATTGTTTTGTGAAAGAAGTATTCATTTATGAATTTAGTTTCGGCTAATTTATATCATAAAGACAAATACTCATTAATTAAAAAATAGTATTGTTTTGTGACAAAAGTATTCATTATTACGAATTTCGTACCGGCTAATTTATATCATAAAGAAAAATACTCATTAATTAAAAAATAGTATTGTTTTGTGACAAAGGTATTCATTATTACGAATTTAGTATCGGCTAATTTATATCATAAAGAAAAATACTCATTAATTAAAAAATAGTATTGTTTTGTGACAAAAGTATTCATTATTACGAATTTAGTATCGGCTAATTTATATCATAAAGAAAAATACTCATTAATTAAAAAAAAAGTATTGTTTTGTGACTAAAGTATTCATTTATGAATTTAGTATCGGCTAATTTATATCATAAAGAAAAATACTCATTAATTAAAAAATAGTATTGTTTTGTGACAAAGGTATTCATTATTACGAATTTAGTATCGGCTAATTTATATCATAAAGAAAAATACTCATTAATTAAAAAAAAAGTATTGTTTTGTGACAAAAGTATTCATTTCTGAATTTAGTATCGGCTAATTTATATCATAAAGAAAAATACTCATTAATTAAAAAATAGTATTATTTTGTGACAAAAGTATTCATTATTACGAATTTAGTATCGGCTAATTTATATCATAAAGAAACATACTCATTAATTAAAAAAAAGTATTGTTTTGTGACAAAAGTATTCATTTATGAATTTAGTATCGGCTAATTTATATCATAAAGAAAAATACTCATTAATTAAAAAATAGTATTGTTTTGTGACAAAAGTATTCATTTATGAATTTAGTATCGGCTAATTTATATAATAAAGAAAAATACTCATTAATTAAAAAATAGTATTGTTTTGTGACAAAAGTATTCATTATTTCGAATTTAGTATCGGCTAATTTATATCACAAAGAAAAATACTCATTCAAGAATCGGAATTATAATAATTCTAATGGAAATACTTAGCGATTATAAAATAGTGTTATGCGCCGACACCCTTACCTTTTTACCGTCGCATTTATGGCTCTATGTGCATACTCATTACTTATCTATGGACTCTACATCTCTTGAGTTCCAATCTACCTTCTATGGACCCTATATTTCCGGCTGGACTCTACAACAGAACACAAGGCACACTCTCTCTCTCTATCTGTACGTCAAGACACACATAACCTTATTGTAAACTTTAATGAAACTTTGTATAATTAATTCTGTAATAAATTTATAAAACTTGTGTTGTGTTTTAAAATATCAAATTACCTTCATCGCGAAAGGCAAATATATAACAATAGCATTTATTTTAGAAAAAACAAGTATCGGCTTTAAATATTAGAATCGGAATTATAATAATTTTAATGGAAATACTTAGCGGAAATAAAAATAGTATTTATTTTAGAAAAAACAAGTATCGGCTTTAAATATTAGAATCGGAATTATAATAATTTTAATGGAAATACTTAGCGGAAATAAAAATACTTTTTATTTTAGAAAAAACAAGTATTGGCTTTAAATATTAGAATCGGAATTATGATAATTTTAATGAAATACTTAGCGATTATAAAATAGTATTTATTTTAGAAAAAACAAGTATCGACTTTAAATATTAGAATCGGAATTATAATAATTTTAATGGAAATACTTAGCGATTATAAAATAGTATTTATTTTAGAAAAAACAAGTATCGGCTTTAAATATTAGAATCGAAATTATAATAATTTTAATGGAAATACTTAGCGGAAATAAAAATAGTATTTATTTTAGAAAAAACAAGTATCGGCTTTAAATATTACAATCGGAATTATAATAATTTTAATGAAAATACTTAGCGGAAATAAAAATAGTATTTATTTTAGAAAAAAACAAGTATCAGCTTTAAATATTAGAATCGGAATTATAATAATTTTAATGGAAATACTTAGCGGAAATAAAAATAGTATTTATTTTAGAAAAAACAAGTATCGGCTTTAAATATTAGAATCGGAATTATAATAATTTTAATGGAAATACTTAGCGATTATAAAATAGTATTTATTTTAGAAAAAACAAGTATCGGCTTTAAATATTAGAATCGGAATTATAATAATTTTAATGAAAATACTTAGCGGAATTAAAAATAGTATTTATTTTAAAAAAAACAAGTATCGGCTCTAAATATTAGAATCGGAATTATAATAATTTTAATGGAAATACTTAGCGATTATAAAATAGTATTTATTTTAGAAAAAACAAGCATCGGCTTTAAATATTAGAATCGGAATTATAATAATTTTTATGGAAATACTTAGAGATTATAAAATAGTATTTATTTTAGAAAAAATAAGTATCGGCTTTAAATATTAGAATCGGAATTATAATAATTTTAATGGAAATACTTAGTGATTATAAAGTAGTATTTATTTTAGAACAAAAGTATCGGCTTTAAAAATTAGAATCGGAAATCGAATGTCTTAATAAATTATTTAACCAAAGTTGGTTGCGTGACAATTTCGCAAATAACAAGGTTTTTGCATACAATATACAAAATTTATTATCGTTGATAAACATATGTTATCGGAGGTAACAGAAATTATATTATCGACGTACGTAATCTTAAACTCTAATTCTTTTATTTATTGTTAATCATTGGCTTCGAACTAGGGGCATTCATAAACATTTTCTTTAACAAAAACCATATTGCACTCGACTAATCGCTTGTTTCGTTCGTTATCTATGAAGAGAGGTGACGCCGCTACAAAAAAGAATTAGTGGTGTTCATAAAATGCGGTCGAACTTTTGGTGGGGTCAAAAAATATAACCGATACTTTTCGAGTCGGCGCAAAGTATCGATACCGCCAAAAGAATCGTCCTGAAGAATCGATTCCAAAAGTACTCAGTATCGAAGTTCTAACACTACATATGACTAGGTTTACCTTGTTTTTGTATCATTATTACTTCAGAGTTTTTTAGGTCCTTTGGCCAATATCCCAAACGTCGCACTCCATTGAATATATAAGTCAGCATTATTAGACCTTTTCTTGGCAGTTCTTTCAAAATTTTAGCATCCAATTGATCAATTCCTGGACATTTCTTGTTATTTAAGAGTGAAATTTGTTTCTTAATTTCTTTTGGTGTAACCTGTTTAATGTTTTCAGTAGTGCCTTTTATCTCATTAATTTCATCAGATACTCGCGGTTGTTGACTATTTTCATTTGGAGTAAATACGTTTCTTAGATAGTCCGCAAACATATTCGCCTTTTCTTGATCACTCCTAGCCCATGGTCCTTCCGAATAATCTTATTGCCGAGTTAGTTGTTATAGGTCTTCTAGTTTTTTTAATTGGTGTCCAAATCGTGTTATCATACTTGTTAAGATTAGTAATATAGTTCATTATGCCGATTTCTCTCTACTGTTTTAATTCATGTTTGAGTTTTCTTGCCAAATTAATCTAATAATTTGATGTACATTTTATCTTAAATTTATTGAGAGTCCATAACCTTTGGACCTGCCTTTCCAAAAATTTTACCAGTTGTTCATTTCGTCAATACAAGTAAAATGTTTTTTGAATGATTAAAATTGGACTCCATTTTTGACACTTTTTGTCCCGTATCTTCGGGACGGCTAGATCTGCCTTCGCCAAAAACTAATCAGCATGTCTCCTTATCAATACGAATAGAATGTTTTTTGAATGATTCAAATCGGTTGATCGGTGTTTCCGAAATCGTCGACTATAACTTGCCCTACGGGAAGTTAAAAATGTTCAAAATTTCCAAAATATTTCAAAATATAAAAAAAATCAATATTTCAAAAGTCTGTTTTTTCAAAATTTTCAAAAGTCTCAAAAATCTTATTTTTTTGTTTTAAAAGAAATTTGATTCTTTTTTAAATATTCCAATTTTTGGTACGGGAAGTTTCAGCAATTTGCATGATGCTATGCTCACTAGTTCTTTTCTTCGGAACATTGGACATTGGACGATACTTGTTGCTATCGCTTCAATTTCCTGTCCCCAAGAGTGTTGAACGGTTAACGCACGCAACAGTGCTTTTATACTTGCACGGTGGCGTTAAATGTTCAACGCTACCTTGTTGGAAGTCATATTAGAAGTTTTACTTAAAAACAAAACACACATATTAGTTTTGATGTGGACTTCATTATCTATGATCCGCTAAGCGATGCCCACTATACCTGGTGCCTGTGATTTGGTATTGCTGTTGTTTTGTTTTTGGTGGTCATATATCATTTATCGGAATGTTTATGTTGTTTGTTTCCAACAGCAAAACTTTTCTAATTCTCTAGCTCGATCGTGCATTAATAATTTTGTTAATTAAAGCCTTTGATTATCATGCTGATATCGACTTTGTGCCACTGAATGCAAAACATATGCACGCGGTGCTTTTATTGAAATGTATGATTTTTTAATTTCAATACATTGAATAGAACCGAAACACTGTCGCCACTGGCGCCATCCGTTGAAAATTTGAAAATTAGTGAAAATTCAGATAAGTGTTGGAGACTATTAATATCATCACTGTGCAGGTGCCACGACCTTCACGTAATATAATGAATTTATTATTTTTATTTTCATATAAATTAACAATTAACACGTTCACGCCGGCGTGGGTCATTGGTGACGCGTACTAGGCTGTTCTACCGGGTGGCGCGAAGGCAATAACCAAGCGCCGCCTCACAGCAAAATATACCTACTAAAATCAGCCCCGGCGTGAACGTGTTAATCTAATTTAACCATAATGTTAATTATTGAAATTAATAAAAAAAAACTTGTTTGCTGTTGAATTTATATTTTTTTCTATTGGGGATATGTTTTTTTTATTTCTGCTAATTTTAACAATCAGATTACAATACAATCTATAAGTTAAAGTTATGGTATTGAAAATCAAAATCAAGAAGAGAAAAAAAATAGAATAAGAGGAGTTAAAGAAAAGAAATAGAATAAATAAATGAATAATTAAAGTAATAGTATTAATAATAAAAACGATAATCAATAATAAATAATAATTAAAAGTAACTTGTTTGAAAATTTTTCTATGCAAAATAGAGAAAATTATCTTGTTGACGGTAGATCACTGGGCCATTTTCTTTTCAAGCGTTTTAATTTTTCGGCTGTCTGTACTATTTGCATTTCCGGATTGACGTTTGCATCCAATTTGTTTTGAAAGAGTAGACTTTTATTTTTAATAACTTCCGCTACTGTAGGAATTTTTAAGTCTTTATGGATCTTGTGGTTGGTCATAAACCACGGAGCCTTACAGATCATTACAGATCATTTTGTTTCGGACTCCCTGGATTATTTGAATGTTACTCTTGCTGGCGCAGCCCCATAGCATAAGTCCATATTGGAATTATTATTGCTTTGTATAATAGAAGTTTATTTTCTATAGACAGTTTGGATGATCTTCTCATTAGCCAGTTTATTTCTTTCAGTTTCAAATCTATTTGTTTTTTTTTCTTTGAAATATGCGTTTTCCAATTTAGTTTACTGTCTATATGTAATCCTAGGTATTTTACTGAATCCTTGTTTGGTATAATAGTCTTATTCAAATACAATTGTTGAGTGATGTCTTCTAAAACCAAATTGGTGGTTAGGTATCCAGGATTCTTCGTAAAATTAGTCTTTCGAATACTTTATAGGTCTATAAGATTTTACGTCAGATGAATCTTTGTTTGGTTTTGGATTCATTATGATTTTTGCATTCTTCCAAGCAGATGGCCAGTAGTTAAATTGAAGAATGGAGTTGAAAATGGTTGTGATAATTAAGACATATTTTGGTGGAAGTTCTTTTAAAATTTTAGGAGAGACTTGATCGTTGCCGGGGGCTGATTTTAATTTGATAACTCTGATTTTATTTTTGATTTCACTTGGTTTAAGAGGTCTTATGGTAGACGGTTGGCGATTTCTTGAAGGGTTTTCAATATTTCAATTTCAGCTGACAAGTCTTGTTTTTTGAAAGCTTCAATCAAGTATTCTGCAAATGCTTTGCACTTTTCAGCGTCACTTTTAGCCCAAAATATGCGGTTCTGAGAGCAAACTTTGAGAGGCGATTTTGACATTACAAGTTTATGTTTGTTCTTTATAGAATCTTTATCTTTTAATAAACTGCAAGGACGATAATCGGTAATCGGACTTGAAAAATAGGTTAAAAGAATTGGGAAATGGTCGGAAGATAAATCAAAGTTAGGTTCAATGATGAATTGCGAAGTTTTTGTTTTGTTTTTAAAGATTTATTTATTTCATTTATATTAGATTATACATACATATTTCTATACAATTTATATAATCATGTATAACTATCCTAAGATATAAATACATAAACTTATATTTAATACTAACTAATAAAAAGTAAATTAACTTATAAATAAATTTTTAATAATAGTAAAAAAAATCACTAAAAACCATATTTACAATAATAATAACAAAATAATACATATTACATATATGATTGGATAATAGTCAAAAGACTAATAACATATGCGTAGGAATAGTTTAAGAGTAATTTGATCTCTGCCACATTTTATACTTGATTCTCTTGATCTTTTCATTGATGACGGTAGCTTGTACTTATTGTACCAATTTGTATTGTCATTCGATCCAATATTACATATATTAGGATTTAAGTTAAATAAACAATTAGTATAAAATCTTTCAGAGATAATTGTTATAAACTCTTTCACTAATGGTACATTAGTGGAATCATTTAAGAATTTTGTGCTAATATAATGCATATTTATTGGATTCCTTGCTTGACCTATAATAAATCTTAATGAAACATTTTGTACTGATTGTAGTTTCTTAATATTATGTTTGTTTGTCATACACCAAATCGGGGAAGCATATATCATTGCGGATCTAATTATTGCCATATAAATTCTTTTTTTATTTTCAATATTAATAGAACTGTTATAATTCAGCAATGGGTATAATATGTATATTAAATTTTTTAATTTAATTATTTTATGACTAATGTGTTCATTGAAATTAAGTTTCCTGTCTAAGATGACACCCGAATATTTAACAGAACTACTCCATGGTATGATATTATTATTAAGATGCAAGGTTATATTGGGTGTAGGATTAATTCTTCTTTTAGTAAAAAATATAGATTCTGTTTTGTCAATATTTATTTTTATTTTCTATTTATTTGTATATTGTTTAATTTGGTTCAAATGACTTTGTAATTTTTTAATAATTGCTTTATCTGATTTGCCCGAAGTGAAAATTACCGCATACATTAATAATTGCGTGTTGATTTTTGTAGGCATATCATATACATAAATGGAAAATAAAATCGGTTCTAAAATACTACCTTGAGGCACATCTGCTGTAATGCCTCTACATGTAGATTTAAAATTGTATATACTAACATAAAATTTTCTATTAATTAAATAATTTCTAATTAGACAAATCAAATATTTGGGGAAATTTAGAGCATTCATTTTATAAATTAGTCCATCAAACCAAACTGTATCAAATGCTTTTTCTATATCTAGAAGAACTAAGGCACTATTTCTTCTGTTAAAATTAAGAATGGTTTGTTCTGTTAGAATGGATAAAGGATGGAGGGTGGAATGTTTTTTTCTGAATCCGAACTGATTATTTGGTATTACATTGTTATTTGTTAAAAATTCATCAATTCTATTGCATATAACTTTTTCCAGTATTTTACTCAAATGGCTTACTAAACTGATAGGCCTGTAACTGTGGGGAGATCGCTGTCTTTATTCGGTTTTTTATAGATATAGTTTTAGAAATTTTCCAAATGGGCAGAAAATAACCATGTTTTAAAATGCTGTTAATGATTTAAGTAATTAAAATAATAGGTTTTCTGCTAAGATTTTTTAATATAATATTCGATATTCCATCTGGACCTGGGGTGCTTCTCGATTTTCTATTTTTTATAATAGTTTTTATTTCTTTAGGAGTAGTGAATTTAATATTTGAGATTATATTACTGGAAATTGGAAATATCGAATTGATTGTTCTATTGACGTGATTACTAAAGTTATAGCATTCCCTAAATTATCATTTTGCTTGTGTGTTTTTTTCAAAAATATCAGCTATTAAATTAGCCTTTTTTATTATCAGATACATATAAAGAATTTAATTTCAGATTAGGAATATTTTCACGTTTCTTTGTGAATTTTTTAGCATAAAACCATATATTATTGTGATTTAAATTTGATTTCCTTAGTTTATCACTTCAAATATTATTTTCGTGTTTTTTAATTTTAAATGTTATGTCCTTAATTTATTTATTTAATAGTACCTTTGCTTCAGAATTATTAGTTTTCTGCTAAAATCTTCTTATTTTATTTTTATATTTGATTAGATCTAATATGTCATTGGGAAGAGAAAATGAATTATTAGTACTAACTTTAGGAATAAACTTATTCATCGCTGTGTGAATGTTATTTGTTAAGCACGTAATTGATCCATCAATTTCTTTAGTGTTATTAATGGTTTTATTAATCATAATATTTTCATTTATATAGGATCGAAATTTATTCCAGTTTGCCTCTTTAAAATTGTACTTCATATTATAATGTGGATTTGTGTAATTTTGTTTGCTATTGTATGGTATTTGTATGGATTATGATCGGAATTAGCTTCTGTTATAGTAAATGGCAAATAATTTGTGTAAATATTTTTAGTTAAAGCTAGATCAATAATAGATAATGTTTGGAGTTCATTTACAGGAAATCTGGTCGGAGAAACAGTATAATGCAATGCAACAGAATTAATATTATCTCTTAGAAACCTATATAGTTTTTTACCGTTAGAATTTTTGTTGATACAATTCCAAAACTCGTGTCTAGAATTGTAATCGCCTGCAATTAAAATTTTATCATTTAAATTCAGTAATGTTTTTAAATCAGATAATAATAATCTATTGCATGGAAAATAAACTCCACAAATAGTAGTAATCTGATTGTCTAGAATAATATTCACTGCTTCTGCTTCAGCAGCTTGTAAATTTGGGATTCGAACTCTACTAAATTTAATACCATTTTTAATGATTACACATACACCTCTTTGTCCAGAATTTGAGATGTCTCTTCTTATTATTTTAAATCCAGGAATATAAATTTTGTTGATAGGTTTTAAAAGAGTTTCAGAAATTAACGCAATATCAATATCATGATTCAATAAAATATCATTCAATTCAATAGAATTTTTAGTAATGCCATTTGCATTGCAATACATAATATTCAGGTTATCTCTATTTATGTACATAATGTTAGAAAGCATTGAAATACTAACATTTGTTTATCTTTCTCGCAGGTAGTATTCTTAATATCCTTAGCAAGATTCAGTAACGTATTTATTGTATTTTTAACGGTATTGTCAGAAAACAGTATTTTTAATTCATTGATAGTTGGAAACATTTCTTTTACATTTAGGTTGGAATTTGAGTTATTAGGATGATTAGAGGAGTTATCAGTATGTCTACTGGATTCATTAGTTGTAGTAATGTGGGAAGAAAGTGTTAAGGAAACTTTTATTCGTAAACATTTCAGAAAATGGTCTCGTTAAAGGTTTAGGTTTGGGTGCCATCACATAACTAATATTATTTGTACTTATCTGATTTGAACTTTTTCTTTGATTATTAGTACGTTTGTGTATTATTTCTTCAAGATATAAGCACTTTTTATAATTAGCCGGATGTTCCATCTCACAGTCTACACATTCAGGAGCTTGATCGACACGTTTCTCGCATTTTCCAGGTTGATGATCACTTCTGCATTTCACACATCTAAATTTAAGGTTACAGTACGCAGATATATGACCAAAATTCTGTCATCTGTAGCACTGTTAAATATTGTTGCCACTTGAAATTAATTTTTCCCATGTAACTTTATATCCCATGACATGGTTTAGTCTTTTAATATCGTTAATATTCTGATCAGGTTCTAGTATAATTATATGTATAGGCAGTTTATATTTAGATTTCTCTACTGTTTTAGTCATTTGAATTATATTTCTAGTTTTGATTCCTTCATTTTGTAAGTAATCAATTATTTCTTCTTTTTCAACAAAAGGTGGAATGCCTTTTGATACCAGTTTTATTTTATTTAAATTCGATTTAGGATAAGTATAATATTGTAACTTATTCGCAGTTAATTTTTCATTATTACATCATAGTCCTTGTCATTGAATGTATATATTGCAGAATTTTTAGGACTTCTATACTGTATTATAGTATGTTTACTTGTAATGTTTCTCAAGTCTTTAAAATAGTTAATGTGCGGCAATTTGTCTCTCACTGTAATTGGCGGGATTTTACTGTTGGATTTTGCAGTAGATGAATTGTGATTTATAGATTTTCTTCTTTTTCTACTTTGTACTTCTACAAATTCAACCTCAGGGTCTGAAGAATCGTCCGATAATGCACTAAACTTATTTGCATGCGCATACTTGGTATATGTTGTATCTTCAGTCATGTTCACATGTTGATATGGTTAACATCCATATTCAAAGATTTTTCCTGAAGTAAATTTTGTTTATTCATATTGTTAAATCTTTTAAGAATATTCATTTCATGTTGGAAGACCGATTCATAATTATTTAATTTGTTTCAGGAGGAATATTACTTGAATTCTTAATATGTTCACCCGAAGGGAAAATATAAAAATTAAAAATGTATTTAAACTATTGTATTAAATTAACTTGTATTTAAATTAATATTTCACTATAGTCACTTCACAGAGGACAACACTTTTTTTATATATATATATACATTATTTTCATATCTGTCAGGCAGAGATGCCTGGTATGAATTGAACTTGAATTATATATACAAAGTATTGTTTAAGGATTATACACATACAATATATCTATTCGAGAGTTCATGCATACACGTCCGTTCGCATCGAAAGCTCGAAGCGGAATGATGAATTGCGACGTTTGAATACCTTTTATTGTGAAGAAATCAAACAAATCTGGAATTCTGTTAATATCGGTTGGCCAGTATGTTGGTTGACTAGTAGTTATATGTAAAGCATTTATTTGATTTATCGATGTTAGTAGTTCTTTTCCTTTAGCAGTGGTTAGTCTAGATCCCCATGATGTGTGTTTGCAGTTGAAATCGCCTCCGACAATGAATTTATTGCCTAAACTGTTGAAAAATGAAGTATAATCAGCGGCTAAAATTTTATGTCTTGGCGGGCAGTAAATAGATGCTAGTGTTATACTATAATGTTCGGTTTGCACTGAGATTAAAGAAGCTCGCATAGTCTCTGATTGAACAGGGGGCCGGGCGTGGTGTTTAATATTGTTTTTTATAAGGATTGCTGCTCTTCCATGGCATTTCCCATCCGGATGATTTGCAGAATAGGTTACGTAATTGTGTATGTTGAAATATGATTTTTCATTGAAGTGGATTTCGGAAATTAGTAGAATATCGACTAGATTGAGTTTCAGAAATATTTCCAGTTCGTATTTACGTTGAATGACGCCGTTTGCGTTCCATTGACATATTTTAATTGCTTCTACCATTATTTAAGTTATTTACTAAAATAGTTAGCATATTTAGAATAGCTGAATTTTGTTGGTATATTTGTTGGAACATAATTTTGAATTCGGTTAAGAATTCATTTATTGGAGTGGAAGAATCTGTTGATGAGTTTTGAAAGGAACGATTATTTTTAGTGGCATCGGTGTAGGACACGTTGTTAAATTTGAACGATTGCCATTTGTAGAAAATGTTTGAAAAATCCGCATTTCGGTTTGTTAAATGGACCTCCTGTTTATACTTCTGAGCGTATAAATTTTGATATACGGGACAACCTTTGTAACTCGAAACATGGTCTTGATCACATAAGGTGCATTTGGCTGGAAGATGAGGCTCTTTTTTACACTTGGCAGTCTCGTGGAAATCAGAACATTTCAAACAGCGATGGATATGATGGCAATATGCCTTGGTGTTAATTCAATGTGGTTCAATTTTTATAATTGAGTTTTTAAATTTAGTTATGTTAAATACATACTTGTTATTATCAGCTATTATTCTAAGTCAATGTAGAACAAGTTAAGTGGGTTGTTATCATATTTACTTCTAATATTAGTTATATTTCTTACTACGTGTCCCGATTTGAGCAGTTCTGATTTTATTTCTTCGGTGGGTGTTGAATGGTGGATATATCTACTTACTGCTCGAAATGCTCTTTTTTTTAAGTTGAAAAGTGTAAAACTCGGCTTTCATGGTTATTAGTAGCTTTACCAGATGTCTATATGAGTCAGAATTATACCACTGGATTTTAATTATCAAGCATGCATTTATAGTAATGTAAGAACATTTCGTTAATATCAGAAACGTTTGAAACAAAGATCGGCGGAGGTTTGACGTGTTTTCCAATACACTGAATCTATTCCTTAGTTCTATGGGAGTTCTAGAATCTTGTGTTTTTCTTTTTTTCGAATTTGATGCTATTTGCCAAGGCATATTGTCTTCTTCCATTGTTATTTCGGTCTCCTCTGTATTCAAATTAGTTGACATTGTGTTAGATTGTATTTTGTTCTTTAATTGGCCTTCATCGAATTCGCAGTTTGAACTTGGCATATTATTATTTTCTTGAAGTGTTTTCATGAATCGAAACTATAATATCACTTAACGTAGCCACATATGGGGATACAATTAAAAAATACTTATATTGTGATCACTTTTGTGGATTAAATTTGCTTTCACAGTAATGTTTAAGCGATGATTATGGATTACTTGCGCGTTTTATTTCGACGCGAGCGCTCTCACAGCACGTCCGTTCGTGACGAGGGTTCAACGTGAACTGATTTGGGATATGTAAACTATATATAATTATATATTTTATCTATATATAACTTATATATCTTATATATAAAATTCTTCTGTAATGATGTATGTAAATATACTCTTCCTAAACAATAATTCGGATTTTGATAAATCTATCTGAAGTTTGGTAGGGAATTTTTTTAGGATAAATGTGATTATAAAAATATAGTAATATTGTAGAATAAATAAAAAAATGCAAAAAACAACATATCATTGTTTGACATTGAAAATATTTTGATACATGAGAATTGTCATCTGCCAAAAATGGCGATTCACTTGAAATTTGAATTTAGTTCGAGCGAGTCTAGACTTAGTCTTAGTATATAATATCCATATTAATGATTATGAATAAAAAATGTAATATCTACAATATTATTGCCGAAAACCAGCTGAGATATGCCAGAAATTAAAACAATATAAGATAAAATATATGTTTGGCAGATGAAATTATATAATTTAGTTTAATAAATAACACAATACGTCCAAAATTGCATATATGTACTAGTTTTTTAAATTTTTTTAAACTTATTCATGTCGTATTTTGCTTTACTTTACTAAATTATTTAAATACAAAAGAATATTTCTACTTATTGAAAAAATGATTTAAAATTTTGTTTCATGTAACAAAAATTCATCTGTGTCAAAAATTCATTTGTTTGGCTTTGGATATGAAATATTTAGCAAGTTCATAATCTTAGATTGAACAGTGTCATATGAACTAGATTTTACAAATTAATTCACCTAAGATTTCAAATAATGTTTATTACATTATTAGTAAGAAAAATGTTAATTTAGAAATTGTAATTGCCAAAAAGCTACTAATATAGGTTACGCGATTATAAAACTTTTAGACTATTATATGTTATATAAATTATTGAAGCAATTATATTGGTTGGAAATAACAAAAGTGATATTGTTCTTTTATCGTAGATAAAATACTATATTTATTCTTTCTGAATTTTTTATACTGATAAAAAAACTGCAGTTTCCAATACGTATATAGCTTATGCTAAGACCATAAATAGACGGACATTTTTTTTTTTTTTTTAATTTCTGTTAATTTTAACAATCAGATTACAATACAATCTATAAGTTAAAAGTTATGGTCTTGAAAATCAAAATCAAAAAGAAAAAAAAAATAGAATAAAGGAAATTAAAGAAAAGAAATAGAATAAATGAATGAATAAATAATAATTAAAATAATAGTATTAATAATAAAAACGATAATCAATAATAAATAATAATTAAAAATAACTTGTTTGAAATTTTTTCTGTGCAAAACAGGGAAATTATGTTGTTGACGGTAGATCGCTGGGCCATTTTCTTTTCAGGCGTTTTAATTTTTCGGCTGTTTGTACTATTTGCATTTCCGGATTGACGTGTGCATCCAATTTGTTTTGAAAGATAAAACTTCTGTTCTTAATAACTTCCGCCACTGTTGGAATTTTTAGGTCTTTATGGATCATGTGGTTGGTCATAAACCACGGAGCCTTACAAATAATTCTCAGAGTTTTGTTTTGTACTCTCTGGATTATTTGAATGTTACTCTTGCTGGCGCAACCCCATAGCTCTATCCCATAAGTCCATATTGGGATTATTATTGCTTTGTATAATAGGAGTTTATTTTCTAGAGACAGTTTAGATGATCTTCTCATTAGCCAGTTTATTTCCTTCAGTTTCAAATCTATTTGTTTTTTTTTCTTTAAAATATGCGTTTTCCAATTTAGTTTACTGTCTAAATGTATTCCCAGGTATTTTACGGAATCCTGGTTTGGTATAATTGTCTTATTCAAATACAAGTCAGGACATGTGTGACTTCTCAGTGAAATGATGAGGTGTTGAGATTTCTTAGCGTTAGTTTTTATGTTCCATTTATCTAGCCATAGTTATATTTTCGCCAGGTAATTTTGAAGTAAAAAAGTAGCTGTTGTTACATCTTTATGACTTGAGGTTATAGCAATGTCATCAGCATAGGTGCTTATCGTTAATGTCGGATCGAGTGGCATATCACTGGTGTATAGCAAATATAGTATTGGACTGAGAGCACTGCCTTGCGGAACACCGGAATGAATTGGTTTTGGAGAGGAGAGTTCTTCATTTTCTTTAATTTGAAAGGTTCTATTTGATAAGTAAGATTCCAAAATTGTAAAATATTTTGGAAATGTTTTCTTTAATTTATATAATAATCCCATGTGCCAAACTTTGTCGAAGGCCTGGCTGATGTCTAGAAAAACTACTACACAAAATTCTTTTTTATTCAGGGCTGTGAGTGATGTCTTCTAAAACCAAATTGGTGGTTAGGTATCCAGGATTCTTCGGGTTGATCTTCTAGTAGTCTTTGTAAAATTAATCTTTCGAATACTTTTGATAGGGATGGAAGCAGGCTTATAGGCCTATAAGATTTTACGTCAGATGAATCTTTGTTTGGTTTTGGGATCATTATGATTTTTGCATTCTTCCAAACAGATGACCAGTAGTTAAATTGAAGAATGGAGTTGAAAATGGATGTGATAAATAATAGACATTTTGGTGTAAGTTATTTTAACATTTTAGGAGAGACTTGATCGTTTCCGGGGGATGATTTTGATTTGATAACTTTGATTTTATTTTTGATTTCACTTGGTTTAAAAGGTCTTATGATAGACGTTTGGCGATTTCCTTGAAGGGCATTCAATATTTCAATTTCAGGTGACAAGTTTTGTTTTTTGAAAACATCAATCAAATATACTGCGAATGCTTTACACTTTTCAGCGACACTTTTAGCCCAAGTTATGTGGTTCTGAGAGCAAACTTTGAGAGGCGATTTCGACATTACAGGTTTATGTTTGTTCTTTATAGGTTTCCAAATAGAGGCATCATATCTATTTAGCTGCGAAACATATGAATTAAAGGAATCATTCTTCCAAATGGCGATGATTTTCTTTAATTTATTGCTAATTTGGTTAAAACTACTTTTGTCCTCCGGCCAATGAGTTCGTTGCCACCTCCGCTTGGCCTTCCTCTTTGCAGCTATTAATCTTTTTATGTCGGATGGTATTACTTGATTATCTTTTTGTGGTGGGATACTTGGTGTTGATTCAACGCATGCGTCAATGATAGTTTTATTCAAAAACAAAACTTGATTGTCAATTTCATCAGCGAGTTTCGGGCGTTGAATTAGCTTAATTTTTGAATTTATAATGTTTCTGAAATTGTTCCAGTCAGTAAATTTATTGAATAAACTGCAAGGCCGATAAACAGGAATCGGACTTGAAAAATAGGTTAAAAGAATTAAAGAATGGTCGGAAGATAAATCAAAGTTAGGTTCAATAATGAGTTGCGATGTTGGAATACCTTTTATTATGAAGAAATCAAGCAAATCTGGAATTCTAATAACATCGGTTGGCCAATATGTTGGTTGACTAGTAGTTATATGTGAAGCATTTATTTGATTTATTGATGTTAGTAGTTCTTTTCCTTTGGCAGTGGTTAGTCTTGATCCCCATAATGTGTGTTTGCAGTTAAAATCACCTCCGACAATGAATTTATTGCCTAAACTGCTGAAAAATGAAGTATAATCAGCGGCTAAAATTTTATGTCTTGGCGGGCAGTAAATAGATGCTAGTGTTATATCATAAATTTTCGTTTGCATAGAGATTAAAGAAGCTTGTATAGTCTCTGATTGAACAGGGGGCAAGGTGTGGTGTTTAATATTGTTTTTTTATAAGAATTGCTGCTCCTCCATGACATTTCCCATCCGGGTGATTTGCAGAGTAGGTTATGTAGTTGTGAATGTTGAAATATGATTTATCATTGAAGTGAGTTTTGGAAATTAGTAGAATATCGACTAGATTGAGTTTTAGAAATATTTCCAATTCGTATTTACGTTGAATGACGCCGTTTGCGTTCCATTGACATATTTTAATTGCTTCTACCATTATTTAATTTGTTTACTAAAATGGTTAGCATATTGAGAATAGTTGAATTTTGTTGGTACATTTGTTGGAACATAATTTTGAACTCGGTTAGGAATTCATTTATTGGAGTGGAAGAATCTGGTGATGAGTTTTGAAAGGAACGATTATTTTTAGTGGCATCGGCGTAGGATACGTTGTTAAGATTTGAACGATTTCCATTTGTAGGAAATGTTTGTTTTATATTTGATTCAGTAGTATGTTGAGTGTAAGTCGGATTTGAGTAAACTGCATTTCGGTTTGTTAATCGGACCTCTTGTTTATACTTCTGAGCGTATAAATTTTGATATACGGGACTTTGATATATGTAACTCGAAACGTGGTCTTGTTCACATAAGGTGCATTTGGCTGGAAGATGAGGCTCTTTTTTACACTTTGCAGTCTCATGAAAATCTGAACATTTCAAACAGCGGTGGATATGATGGCAATATGCCTTGGTGTGACCATACTTTTGGCAACGGCTGCATTGTACTATTCGTTTGTGAATTCTAGGTGGTTCAATTTTTATAATTGAGTTTTTAAATTTAGTTATGTTAAATACATACTTGTTATTATCAGCTGGTTCTAAGTCAATGTAGAACAAGTTAAGTGGTTCGTTATCATATTTACTTCTAATATTAGTTATGTTTCTTACTACGTGTCCCGATTTGAGCAGTTCTGATTTTATTTCTTCAATGGGTGTTGAATGGTGGATATATCTACTTACTGCTCAAAATGTTCTTTCTTCTTTAAGTTGAAAAGTGTGAAACTCGGCTTTCTTGGTTATTAATAACTTCACTAGATGTCTATATGAGTCAGAATTTGAGTACTGGATTTTAATTGAATTATCAAGCATGTATTTATAGTAATATTGTTTTTCGTTTAACACTTTTTTTATGTCGTTGAACATGTCGTTAATATCAGAAACGTTTGAAACAAAGATCGGCGGAGGTTTGACAATTTTTTCGGGTTCATTCGACGTGTTTTCTAATACACAGAATCTATTCCTTAGTTCTATGGACGTTCTAGGATCTTGTGTTTTTCTTTTTTTCGATTTTGAAGCTATTTGTCAAGAAATATTGTCTTCTTCCATTGTTATTTCGGTCTCCTCTAAATTCAAATTAGTTGACATTGTGTTAGGTTGTATTTTGTTTTTTAATTGGCCTTCATCGAATTCGCAGTTTGAACTTGGCATATTATTATTCTCTTGAAGTGTTTTCATAAATGAAAACTATAATATCACTTAACGTACCCCCATATGGGGATACAATTAAAAAAGTATTTAAATTGTGATCACTTTTGTGGATTAATTTCACTTTCACAGTAAATGAACTATGATTATGGATTACTTGCGCGTTTAATTTCGACGCGAGCGCTCTCACAGCACGTCCGTTCGTTACGAGAGTTCAACGAGAACTGAGACGGACATTAAATAGATTATTAAAAAGTGTAGGATAGGATATTAAAAATTTGGGACTTAAATTGTAGTTAGGATATTAAAAATCTAGTATTTATATATATATATATATATATATATATATATATATATATATATATACAGTGGCGGCGCTAGACCATGCGTCGGCGTCGGCGAAATTCGTTTGCGAGGCCCCCCTTTTTAAGGCAATTTGCTGAAACTTTCCGTGCCGCAATTTAAATGTTTTAAAAGCTTTAAAAATTTTGAAAACTTTGAAAATTTTGAACTTTTTTTCAATACAATCACGCTTCGTTGCGGTCTAACGGTTATACATTGGTACGGAACGCATGTTAACAAAATTTGCACTTATTACAAAAATCTTTATAAATTATCTGATAATTTGATGTGCATATATTTAATGATCATTTTTGTCCGCTTTTCTTTTTCTTTTTTTAATGGATCTCCAAAATTACTTGACCTGTCTTTCTAAAAATTTAATCAGTTTTTCATTTTGTTAATACAAATAAGATGTTTTTTGAATCATTCGATTCATGCGCTCCGTTCTCTTAAAGACTGAATTACTATTTTGTCACTTTTTGCCCCGTAACGACTCCTTGTGCCTTTGCCAAAAACTAATCAGCACGTCATCCATGTTAAAAAGTTAAAAAAATAATTATTGTTAAACTATAGTATGAGATATATTTTTAATCAGATAATTACACAAATTGAAATAGACAAAAATTGCACAAGTTAAAATAAATAAATTTTTCGCCAAAAAAAGTTTGTTCTTCAAATAATAGTAAAACACTGAAATTAAATAATTATCCCATTTTATAATATATCGACCGTTCAAATTTTTTTGAATGAAAATGATTAGAAATTGCCGACTTAATCAATATCTAATTAGACAAAACTTTGCAATCTATAATTGATTAATTTGATTAAAAAACTATAATCTTAATAGTTTGAGTGTACACATGGCATGACCTAAAAGATCGGGCCATTATTCCAAAATTTAATGAATTTTTATAATTAATCACTTATTGTAGTTCCATAAAATTTATATTAGTTTAGACTATAATTTTTATCTCTATACAGAGTTTTTTAAAAAAAATCTACAATTAATTACGAAGAAACGGCGTCGCCGATTTTTACTCAGCACGATAACTGAAAACTTAAGTTTTTGAATTTTCAAAATCAGTTTAGAAATGTCGGATTATGAGAATCTAATTTTTTGTCGACGACGTTATTAATTTGCAAAGGCAGGTCCAGCGATTTCGATGATGCAAAAGTTAAAAGGCTATCAATCAATTTGGTGATGCAGTTTTTGAAAGAACTGATCACCCGATTAGAATGTTTAAAAAAATCGCTTATGTTGAATCGTTTAGTTTCAAATTAACAGTATTTATAATTTTTATTTCAAAATATTTAAAACAATCGTTATTTCCTATTGATCAATCCTGATTGAACATTGATTAATTCTATTTCTCGAATTGATTATTCTATTCTTCGAATATTTAATTATTGTTTGGATACGTTAAGATAACTGCTCGTTTGTATTACCAAATAGAATAATGATATACATTATGCACACATAAACACAAATATAAAGCGAAGTTGTTTAGATTTAATAATCTATACCTATAGTGTTAACAGACGATATTAGATAGTGTCCATGAGCGATAAGAGAGTAAAATGATAGTGCCCGTAAACCACTAATCACCTCCTTTACTCGCACATCAGTATAAAAAAAACTAAATAAAAATTAAAAACTAAACTTTAAGTAATAGAAAATTTTTCGACACCGCCGACGCTTAGCGCCGCTACTGTATATATATATATATATATATATATATATATATATATATCTCGTATATATATATATATACGAGGTCTGTTCAAAAAGTTTTCGTAATTTTCGTTTTTTCAAAAAAATATTTATTTATTCGTCTACATTAATGTGGTCCCCTTCAAAGTAGTCCCCCCCAGATATAATACACTTATGCCAGCGTTTTTTCCAATTTTCGAAGCACCCTTGATATTCACTTTTTGATATGTCCTTGAGCACTCTCGGCGATTTTCTTCAATCGAGGAAAACCGCCGTCCTTTCATGGGTCTCTTCAACTTTGGGAATAGGAAAAAGTCACACGGAGCCATATCTGGTGAATTTTTGCACTTTGCAACACTTTATTTCATTTTTTACGCAAAATTTAATACAAATTCTTTGACTTTTTCAATTCTTCCATTGTAAAAATCGCCGAGCTCAGAAAAACGCGTCGAACCTTAGCGACTACCACAGACAAAGTAAACAGTGAATATAGCTGAAAATTTCATCATACTTTAGGGGCATGTATACCAACACAATAAAAAAAAATTTTTGACAATCAGACACTCCAGACCTGCGAAATTTAATTATTAGTAATTCCGGGTACTTTTTGAACAGACCATGTATATATATCTTATATAAAG
Source organism: Ctenocephalides felis (assembly GCF_003426905.1). Lineage (NCBI taxonomy): Eukaryota > Metazoa > Arthropoda > Insecta > Siphonaptera > Pulicidae > Ctenocephalides > Ctenocephalides felis. The sequence goes on from NW_020538040.1 coordinate 114,703,337, forward strand.
ATGGAGCTCTCTTTCAAATGTCCAAGTAAAACTCGAAAACGGCTGAATCGATTTGGCCAGTCTTAGTCTTGAAAAATTCGTGCCAATCCAGAGAAAGTCCAAAAGGTGAGAAATTATTTCAAATCCGCGTAGAAACTTTTTATTTTTAATTTGAAAATTTTTGTAGAAGCGTAATATAAATAAAACAATGGACGGTCAAATGTCAAACGTTTTTGACAGATGATGTTCTATTACGTTTAATAGGATGTTTTACGTGAATATTATTTAATTATGATTAAATTGTAGTAAATAGTTTTGTTTGTAGTTTTATTTATATACAAAAACGTTAGTAAACGGACCGCAAGCGTAACTAGAGACTCAAAATACCACCTTTTTGGAAATGTTAATATGGGAATGCAATTTTTGGCATATTTTTCTTAAACACGGTGCTCTGAAAGATCTCATTTGTATAATTATATACTCATTGGTGTTTATAAAACATTTTCTAGGTTATATTATTTTTTATTTATGTTATTTAAATTCAGAACCTAAATTTGGTATCGATCAAATGGACACTTTGTCGAATAACATTTTCCCAGTTATAATTTTCCAGAATTTATCGCAGAATAGATAGTAATATATAAAGGTCCGGGGTTAAAATGGTCCACCACCAATGTGTCAAAAATCAGTAAAGTCAAGCATTGTTTAACAACAATATTTGAAAGTATCAAGTTATAACCTTGATTTGAAAACGGTAATCTTTGAAATGAGGGAGATAAACGGTTCTCTTTGAAAATCCATAATAAAAGTATTTTCTTCCGTTGGTAGTTTTTTAGCATTAGTTAAAAATGTAATTATTTTGTAAAATACTTTTAAAATTATAATAAGGCTTTAAACCCTTTTGCCACCTGCCCATTTCAAGTTACCCCGCCTAAAGGGTAAAAAAGTCTAAATAACAAATTTTTGAAAGACATAAAAAAGCACATTTTTACAATGATGAAGTAGAAGGCGGTTTACTGAACGTAGTCAGATAATTGTTCGTTAAATATGTGTTATTTGTTGTGATATAATTGTTATGGTTTTCACAATATAGTTTATATTTGCTCAAAGTCAAATTGGACCTTTGTGCCTCGCCCTGCTCTACATACATACTTTTTATTAAATTTACTTTAATTCATCGAATGTTACTTTTCAAAAAGCAGGTCAAAGAAGAAATACTTAATTCATTTTATATCTCTCCTCGCAAAAATTTGAAAATTGTGTATAAGCTCAGTAGTATTATTTACAATTATACACAAAATCCAGAATCCAAAAAGAATCTGAAAAACTTGAAACGTAATCAATAAAAAAGATTTGGATGGATTATACTATGTTTTCTATAGAAAGTGTATAAATCTTGCAGTTTGATTGTATTGACAAAATATAGACAAACTAATAGGGTTTATTGTTTTTATAATACATAATTGTATTATATTGCATTAAAACAACTTCTTATACACTTAAAGTATTAATATTTTTGATTCTCTAGAAATTCTTTAGTATATACCTTACTTAGCAAAACAACGTTTGCCGAGTCAGCTAGTATATTATATAATTCTGGTGAAATATAATTACAAAGAAAATTATGTAGTCGCTAACATGACAAACGAAATAAGAAGTGAATTATTATTTTGTTAGCCCTGTTAGCATCTACATATTTTTTTAATTCTTTAAAACATCTCTGTGTTTCTGTGTTTGTTATGTTTTGTGTTTTTTCTGGTGCGATTTTTTTAAATATGTTGAATGATGGCACACATACAGTATCGAGAAGTACAAAATAAATAGTGTAATTATTTATTGTTTAAACATTTAATATTTAAATAAACATTTCAATATATATAAATATATATATATATATATATATATATATATATACTAGCTGACCCGACAGACGTTGTACTGTACCCACGTCTACAATTTTACAATATATTATACTAATATTTACTGCTTAGTTAAAAATAATAATTACTGTTTTTTGAATTACTATTTACACCAATATATGAGTGATGTTGAATGTAGAACTGTTTAAAATAAAATGATTCTTCTCAATTCCCACAGTTAACACTTTAATTATTCATTTAACAAATATTAAAAAATGTTCAATAAAATTGTATATTAAAAATTATACACTGCGATTTATACAATATATATGCGGCATAATACTATATAGCATAATTTTGTTGATCGTAAGTTGAATAGAGCACATGTGAACAGGATTTGACAAATTAATTCACTTCAAATATAAACTTAAGCAATAATGTATATTGATTTATTAGTGAAAAAATGTAATTTAGATATTAAAATTACTAAAAGCCAGTTAAAATATGGTACAAAATTATAAAAATTATAGGCAACATTATTGAAGCAATTATTTTGGGTAGAAAAATAAAAGGTAATATTGCACCTTTGCCGCGAATGCTATATAGTAATTCTTTCTGAATTTGTTGTACTTTTTAAAAGATTTCAATTTTCCACACGTGTATTTTATGCTATGACCATAAATCACAATCACAATCACAAATCACAATCACCCTTAAATGCAATAAAATAAATTGAGCTATTGGAAATTTTATTCTATAAATCGCAGTGTATAATTTTTAATATACAATTTTATTGAACATTTTTTAATATTTGTGCTCTGTGAATTTTTTTACTGTGCTCCAACTTACTTGATATTTTGGAAATAGGCTAATCTTTATCTTAAGTTCAGAAGTGAAAACAATTTGCACTTCGTCACCATCCACCGCATTAATTGGATTATTACTCTTTTAATTCTGATTTTATCAGAACTTGTAATACACTATTTTAAAGGTGATTAAATGAGCTACAACATTCTTTATCATAAATTTTACCGTAACTTCTCTTATTGTGAAAGGGTTAAAGGGCTCGAAAGACCTCTGGTTGGACACCCGCGCACTCCTTAATTAATATCTCTATCAATATTTGTATAATGGAAAAATAATAAACAACAATAATTAGTCAGAAAAACACCTCGAATTTCCATATATATATATACTTTTATACGTATTTTTTCAGAGATATTATAATGAGAAATTGGATGTTTTTTTTTAATGTTTTTTTTTATGAAATCATGAGTTTTTTGAAAATCGTTTGTACTAAAGTTGTGGTATTTTCTAGAATCCATCAAGATTTCTTAAACTAAGTTAATTCTAGATGGAATACGATTATTTTTAAATTTGGTGGAAATGGCACTGAAAAACTATTTTATTTAAATAAAAAAACATTATATGCGTCTTTTATTTGCATGATAGTTTACTCATTTTACACGCAGAAGTACTCATTTTAAAGCTTATTTTGAGCACTATAAAAACCTATTTTCATATCTAGCCTAATAATGTTCCTGAAACACTATAAAATAGAGATTTATTAAGATTTTAATTGATATATTTCTGTTCATTACATGATTTTCACAAAGATATTAACAAAAAATGATGAAAAACGCAAAAAAGAAACAAATTTTCAGTAGCCAGTAACTTGAAATGTATTTGCTTTTTTGAAAAACATTATTAAACATTTTTCTCTTATAATTAGTTCTTTTATTGATACCCAACGTTATTTTGAAAAAAGTAAAATTACACCACTGAAAAGAAATGTCATCCACCCGAGAAGTGGTAAAGGAGTCTAAATTGTTTTCACTTTGAAGAGTAAGATGAACCTAGTTCCAAAATTCCAAACGAAATGGAAAACAGTAAAAAAAGTTCAGACCGAAAGCGCTCCATTGTGTAAATATTCCGTACCCAATGACAAACATATGAATTTTTGACACAATGAAACTTGTAAATAATTTTTTTTGTATTGTGACTTAGTATAGTAAGGCAAAACGACTGCAAATTGAATATTTGCACGAATTCGTACGGCGAATCTGTTCGCAAAGTGCGCAAACAAAATTATTGCAAGCAAAAGCAAACAACGCGCACGTTGAGAACACGATTCGCCGTGCGCGTCAGTCGCATGCGCAGACTGTCAGACTCATGTTATATTATTTTCATCTTATATTAATTTAATTTTTGGCACATCTCAGCTGCTTTTCGGCATTAATAATGTAGACATTGCATTCTCCTTAATCATAATCATGAATTTATTATATTTTAATATTGCCTAGGCCTATAAGTGAACAGAAATGTTTGGCAAATGACAGTCTTCAATTGTTTTTAATGTCAAACTAAGCTTCAAATATTTTCAAGGGCAAACAATGATAAGCGGTTTTTTATAATTTTTTCCATTTATTTCTACAATCTAACTATATTTCTATGAATCAAAACATTCTAGAAAATTTCCCGAATAAACTTCAGGAAGATTTATGAATATCCGAATTATAGTTTAGGAGGAATTATGAAACTTACATTGTTACAGAAGAATTTTATATATAAGATATATATATATATATATATATATATATATATATATATACAGGGTGGCTGATATGTAATGCAACAAAGTAAAGCGCTATAACTTTGTCATTCTCATTTTAAATTTCATTGTTCAAAAGCAAAAATGTCGGAAATAACGTTAAATTTTAGAATCAGTTTATATTTGTTCTAATTGGCCACCTTTGGCACGAATTATGGCCTTCAAACGGCAGAAAAACCATGACACGCTGCACGAAAGTGGCTCTGTGGTATTTTGGCCCATTCCTGGCGAGGCGCCTGCTTAGGATGATCGACACTTTGGTATTTTTTAGTGTGAACCTTACTCTTCAAAATTTCCAAGACACAAAAGTCCAGCGAATTTAGATCCAGAGATTTTGGTGGCTATTGTGCGATGGAAATGAAGCGAAAAAACTCTTTTACAAGCCATTTTTGGTAGACGCTTACTGAGTTTGATGGTGCTGAGTCCTGTTAGAATGTCCATGGTCTGCGACCGAAATTTTTGTCTATCCAGGACTTCAATACTACCTTTAAGACATTTTCCCGATAATTTCGGCAATTATTTTGATCCCACGGTCGATGAATAAGAGCGGAATGTCATCATCGGCCGTTACGATGGTTCACACCAGTACCGTCAGCGGCGCTTGAGTTCTGGTGGCCAATCAAAGATGTAAATTTTTAGCTGACCCTTTTGGCAAGTAAACCCTATCATTTTGTTTGTTCACAAACTGCTCGATTTGGAAGGACTTCCCATCTGAGCAAACCAAATTCGGTAACTAGCCACTTTCGTGCAAGCGAAGCAACCCCTTGGCTCCTTCCCGTCTAACTTTTTTTTGTGCATCGATGAGCTCTTTGCACTTTTTGAAACTTCAATGGCTTTAGTCCAAGCTCATTTTTCAATTTGTGTTGCATCCGTTTTTGCGATATGTTCAGCTCACGGGCCGTTTTTTTACCACTGCGACACGAATTTCGATCGATTTTTGCCTATACTTTTTGGATCATTTCTGGGGTTGTTAGTGTTTTTTTTCGTCTACTTTTTGGACGCGGTGCAACATTGAGTATATCACGGTTACGAGATATGGTACGAGAAACAAAATATTTGTTCACATTTATATGCTGGAGGGCTCTGAAGATAGCCACTTAAGGTTTTCCAACCAAATATGAAGCAATCGCACTATCACGCTTGACTTCCATCACGAATAACTTTTTTTCTGAATGCAATAGATCAAAATGCTTTTGTACGCTTGTAAACAATTAAATGAACAATCACTGGAATAAATCTGTCACCTGTCTGATGAGCGGTTTAGAAATTATAGCGGTCTGAAATTGGTTGCATTACATATCAGCCACCCTGTATATATATATATATATATATATATATATATATATATATATATATATATTAATTTGGAAATATGAACAAACAACACTCTTTTTGCACTAATTTATTAAATAATAATTTTCACAAACGTTTAGAGACTAGTCTAAACTTATAAACAAACCATCTCATTCATAGAATATTTTTTCTCCTAACGACATCTATTTTTCAACTGGACTCTAATCCTTCCTTTCCTATCTGATTGCGTGACCATTCAATTTCAAGTGGTTTTCAAGTGGGAGAAAATGCGGACACCGACGACCGTTGGTGTGGCAGAGAACAGTGTATCGAACGACTTGTAATGGATAACACAAAATGCTAATTTAGATTTCCATATTTTAAATTTTAAATTATAACATACTGATGATGAGACAAACCTAGTCTTGAAACGTAGTGTTGTTTGTTCATATTTCCAAATTAATATCTATTATCCACTCAGGATACATTTGTTACATATATATATATATATATATATATATATATATATATATATATGTTTAATTTGAGTTTAATAATCGGGCGTAACATCAATAAAAATAGTATGAGTTTTTTTTAAAAAATTTATTTATTTAAAATCCATACGTTTCGGCTAGCATCTTAGCCATCATTCAGTGGTAATCAAGTTAAAATTTTGTATCCTAATATAGCATATTGGGACTTGTAATGGATAACACAAAATGCTAATTTAGATTTCCATATTTTAAATTTTAAATTATAACATACTGATGATGAGACAAACCTAGTCTTGAAACGTAGTGTTGTTTGTTCATATTTCCAAATTAATATCTATTATCCACTCAGGATACATTTGTTACATATATATATATATATATATATATATATATATATATGTTTAATTTGAGTTTAATAATCGGGCGTAACATCAATAAAAATAGTATGAGTTTTTTTTTTAAAATTTATTTATTTAAAATCCATACGTTTCGGCTAGCATCTTAGCCATCATTCAGTGGTAATCAAGTTAAAATTTTGTATCCTAATATAGCATATGAAACCATTATTAATCCATGGTATGAGTATGTGCACATTGATAAGATATATATTTTTTAACACAAACATCACAAATGGTAAAACACACTAATAATCATGATAACTTAACAAGTTGTCGAAACTATGTATTTACTATGTATTTACAAATTCAAGACTATTCAAAAATATATATATATATATATATATATATTGCGTTTTGCGTGAATATTATTTAATTATGATTAAATTGTAGTAAGTAGATTTGTTCGTAGTTATATTTATACACCAAAACGTTACTAAACGGGCCGCAAGTGTTAATTAATGTTAACTTTTTTGAAATGTTAATATGAAAATGCACTTTTTGGCATATTTTTCTCAAACACGGTGCTCTAAAAGATCTCATTTGTATAATTATATATCCATTGGTATTTATAAAGCATTTTCTAGGTTATATTATTTTTTATTTATGTTCTTTAAATTAAGAACCTAAAGGGTATGGGCGTGTTTCCATACAGAATTGGCCCCACCCTGGTATTTAAACAATTTTAATGCCATTTTATAGGTATTTTTGAGAAAATTCGAAATACCAAATCTCAAATCCGTAGCTCATCATTTGGCCTAGATATCAGTGAAAACATGTGAAAGTGGCCCCTTTTTTTAAACTCACTTTTTGTCGTATATATATATATATATATATATATGATATTCAGTTTTCAGGGCAATACATCAATTAAAAAATTTGTATGACTTTAAAACATTTTTATTTATTCCATACGTTTCGACACATTGTTTTGTGTCATCTTCAGTGGACTCTAGATTGAAAGAACAGATAGAAATTATTAAATAAAACTAATATATAAGAAGTGATATGGTATGAACTTACATGTAATTGAATTAATCCTAATTATTTCATATTATAAATGTTCACAATGCACAATCCTAATTATTTCATATTGTAAATGTTCACAATGAACAATCCTAATTATTTCATATTATAAATGTTCACAGTGCACTAAAAAACCAATCCTTGTCATTTTAAGTTAAACAATATAAAAAATTTTTGACTGAGATTTTTATGAATTTGTGAAGTACATCGCGCCGTACATTTCTGTGCTCCGATGTACGGGTGCCTACTGAATGTACGTCAATGTGCGAACCACATGTTGAGGGCTGAGGTACAAGGCAAACGAACTGACCAAAGAATTTAAGATTTGACAACGCGAGAGGGTACATATAGTGAAATATAAGAACATGACAATTGTGAGGGTGGACATAATTAGTAAAATTGAGATCAAAATTAAAAGAAAAAGAAAAAGAAAAATTGGCATTAAAATTAATATAATTAAACGTCGATCATGATAGGTAACTATTTTAAAGGTATGAATTTCGAGACATTGTTTAAGACTACTTGGTAATTCTCGCACAGTGAGGAAGTATCCAATCTTTTGTTTAAACTATTTTTGTAAAGGTGTATCAGACAAGATTCTGAAAAGCGTCTCTGAGATGTATTCGATTCGTGATATAAAATTGTGGCCACATCAAAATTGAAAATATGATTGAAATTTTGTATGTGATCAGTTATCATTGTTTGATTTTGATTTTTATTTTTGGAATTGTTATAATGTTGTCTAAGACGTTTTTTTAGATGTTGTCCAGTTTCGCCAATATAAGTGGCCTCACAATTTGTACAGTCAATTTTATATACGATGTTAGAAATACGATCTAAACTTGTCGGTGATTTTAAGTTCGAAAATAAAAAGTTGAGAGTCTGATCAATATTGCAAACTAAACGCAAATCCGCGAATTCAAATAGTTTTTTCCAAATAGGAAAGAGATTTTTAATGTAAGGGAGACAAATAGTGCCAACAAACTTATTTTCTTCTTTTTTCTGGGACTCGAGGGAAAGATGATTATGTTTTGTGTTAAGGACGGAAAGTCTGTTGTTAATTACTGATTTTATAAGGTGTGGAGGATAGCAATTATTTAATAGGGTTCTGTGGATTAGAGATAGGTTAAAAGGCCAAAATTTTTTATCTGACAAGAGAATAGCATGATCAACTAAATTGATAATGGTACCGATTTTCATGTTAGTGGGATGATAAGAATGGAAATTGAGATATCTGCCAGACCACGTTGGTTTCTGGTACCAGTTAGTAATAATTTTATTATCTGTAGTTTTTATGATATTTACATCTAAAAAGCTAATTGACCTATTGTGTTCTTTTTCGAAGGTAAAGGTTAGGTGTTTATTAAAGGAGTTAAAAATTTTTAGTAAAGAATCAAAGTTATTTTTAGGAATGCAAGTAATTATATCATCAACGTATCTGTAGTAAAGGAAAAATTCAACATTAGATAGCTTAAAAACATTTTTTTCAAGATGTTGTAAAGAGAGTTCAGCAAGAGCAGGTGAGATAGGCGATCCCATGGGGGTACCAAAAATTTGTGTATAAAATTGTGAATTGAATTCAAAATAAGTATTCGCGACTATGAATTTAATGGACTCTCGAAACCAATGGAGGGAAAGGGTGGTGTGGCAAGAGATCTCATCCCATCTATCTGTGATTGACTCTAAAATTAGTTCTAGTGGGACATTTGTGAAAAGAGAAACTACGTCTAGGCTTATTAAGAGGGAGTTGTTGGGCAATTGTGTATTACGTATTTTGTTGACAAATTCGAAGGAATTTTTAATAAAGAAAGGAGAATTAACTGCAACTATGGAGAGGGGTTTGCTCAGAAATTTGGAAAATTTATTTAGTGGTGAATTCAAATCTGCAACTATAGGTCTAAAAGGTACATTGGTTTTGTGGATTTTTGGGAGACCATATAATTTTGGGTTGTTAGGATGTAGGTTTTTTAACGACAAAGACAAGTCTTGTGGGATTTGTTTAGTAGAAACTAAATTATTAATGAATTTGTGGAACGTGCGGTTAATTCGATCTGTAGGATCGCTATTGATAGGACTGTAAACGTTAGTGTCATTAACTAGACTAGTGATTTTTTCTAAGTAGGTAGTTTTGTCGAGAATTACTGTGACATTTCCTTTATCTGCTCTGGTTACTAAAATATTCGGATTATCTTTGAGAAAGTTTTTACAAAGTTTTATGTCTCTTAAAATATCTTTGTAATCAACAATTTTTTTGGAGTTGAAGGACTTGATGTAGGAGAGAAAATTTTTGCAGAAATGGGAACGAATGTTAGATTTGACTTCAGGATTTTTGATATTATGAAGGCCAGCTTCTAGTCTGCTTAAAACTTTAATAAAATTTAAATTGTGGCAATTATTGGGGATAGCAAAGTTGGGACCTAGTGCAAAAATGTAAAGTAATCTATCTGGAATTGTGACGCTGGAAAGATTTTTTAGCCATTTGTTAATTAGTGTACTATTTAAAACTATTTTTGAACGGTTGCGTTTAGCCTGCAATAATTTATCGAATTTAATTTTATAAGAATTTTTTAATTTATTGAAAAATTTGTTGTTACGAGTCGATTCGTATTCAGAAAAGCTTTGCAGAATCTCCGCTTCGACAGTATGAGTGAGCCAAGAGTACGTTTTATCAATAGCTAGTTTCAAATTATTGACATTGCAGATACAATTCTTGATTTCAATGGATAACATGTGGAGGCTTAATGATGAAAATTTGTTTTTTAGCGAACTATGTAAGTGCGAAAATTTGTCTGTATTGAATTGATAGAACTTAGGAATTATACTTTCTTTTCTGCATCTTATTAAGAAAATCTGTTTGTTAATGTTAGTTATTAATTTCGTATTCAGTTTAGTAATGTGTTTTAATTGTGAGAAAATGTAAAAACCGTAATGTTTTTTGATAAACGAGTAAAACGAATTATTTAGGGGGTAATTGTTTTGAGAATAATCAGTTCGTTTGAAGAACGCGCGGTTGAAAGTCGTTTGATTCATGATGTAAATAAAAGAAGAAACAGTAAATTAAAGTAAAGGTAAAAATGTAAATAGAAAAACTAAATAAGAAAATTTAAAATGACAAGAATAGTGTACAAAATTATTATGAAAGTTATTACAATTTACTAAGAAACTTAGCTAAATATTATACTCGTAATACAACAAAAATAATTAAATAGAACATTGGTAATTAAACTAAAATTAATATTAATAAAATCTTGATGGAGTGCGTAGTAATGAGTTGGAGCGAGGTGTGATACAAAATGTCCTTTTTTCAGCCCAGGAATTTATATTAAATTTTTTATATAATTTTGATGTTGAAATATGTGATATTCAGTTTTCAGGGCAATACATCAATTAAAAAATTTGTATGACTTTAAAACATTTTTATTTATTCCATACGTTTCGACACATTGTTTTGTGTCATCTTCAGTGGACTCTAGATTGAAAGAACAGATAGAAATTATTAAATAAAACTAATATATAAGAAGTGATATGGTATGAACTTACATGTAATTGAATTAATCCTAATTATTTCATATTATAAATGTTCACAATGCACAATCCTAATTATTTCATATTGTAAATGTTCACAATGAACAATCCTAATTATTTCATATTATAAATGTTCACAGTGCACTAAAAAAACAATCCTTGTCATTTTAAGTTAAACAATATAAAAAATTTTTGACTGAGATTTTTATGAATTTGTGAAGTACATCGCGCCGTACATTTCTGTGCTCCGATGTACGGGTGCCTACTGAATGTACGTCAATGTGCGAACCACATGTTGAGGGCTGAGGTACAAGGCAAACGAACTGACCAAAGAATTTAAGATTTGACAACGCGAGAGGGTACATATAGTGAAATATAAGAACATGACAATTGTGAGGGTGGACATAATTAGTAAAATTGAGATCAAAATTAAAAGAAAAAGAAAAATTGGCATTAAAATTAATATAATTAAACGTCGATCATGATAGGTAACTATTTTAAAGGTATGAATTTCGAGACATTGTTTAAGACTACTTGGTAATTCTCGCACAGTGAGGAAGTATCCAATCTTTTGTTTAAACTATTTTTGTAAAGGTGTATCAGACAAGATTCTGAAAAGCGTCTCTGAGATGTATTCGATTCGTGATATAAAATTGTGGCCACATCAAAATTGAAAATATGATTGAAATTTTGTATGTGATCAGTTATCATTGTTTGATTTTGATTTTTATTTTTGGAATTGTTATAATGTTGTCTAAGACGTTTTTTTAGATGTTGTCCAGTTTCGCCAATATAAGTGGCCTCACAATTTGTACAGTCAATTTTATATACGATGTTAGAAATACGATCTAAACTTGTCGGTGATTTTAAGTTCGAAAATAAAAAGTTGAGAGTCTGATCAATATTGCAAACTAAACGCAAATCCGCGAATTCAAATAGTTTTTTCCAAATAGGAAAGAGATTTTTAATGTAAGGGAGACAAATAGTGCCAACAAACTTATTTTCTTCTTTTTTCTGGGACTCGAGGGAAAGATGATTATGTTTTGTGTTAAGGACGGAAAGTCTGTTGTTAATTACTGATTTTATAAGGTGTGGAGGATAGCAATTATTTAATAGGGTTCTGTGGATTAGAGATAGGTTAAAAGGCCAAAATTTTTTATCTGACAAGAGAATAGCATGATCAACTAAATTGATAATGGTACCGATTTTCATGTTAGTGGGATGATAAGAATGGAAATTGAGATATCTGCCAGACCACGTTGGTTTCTGGTACCAGTTAGTAATAATTTTATTATCTGTAGTTTTTATGATATTTACATCTAAAAAGCTAATTGACCTATTGTGTTCTTTTTCGAAGGTAAAGGTTAGGTGTTTATTAAAGGAGTTAAAATTTTTTAGTAAAGAATCAAAGTTATTTTTAGGAATGCAAGTAATTATATCATCAACGTATCTGTAGTAAAGGAAAAATTCAACATTAGATAGCTTAAAAACATTTTTTTCAAGATGTTGTAAAGAGAGTTCAGCAAGAGCAGGTGAGATAGGCGATCCCATGGGGGTACCAAAAATTTGTGTATAAAATTGTGAATTGAATTCAAAATAAGTATTCGCGACTATGAATTTAATGGACTCTCGAAACCAATGGAGGGAAAGGGTGGTGTGGCAAGAGATCTCATCCCATCTATCTGTGATTGACTCTAAAATTAGTTCTAGTGGGACATTTGTGAAAAGAGAAACTACGTCTAGGCTTATTAAGAGGGAGTTGTTGGGCAATTGTGTATTACGTATTTTGTTGACAAATTCGAAGGAATTTTTAATAAAGAAAGGAGAATTAACTGCAACTATGGAGAGGGGTTTGCTCAGAAATTTGGAAAATTTATTTAGTGGTGAATTCAAATCTGCAACTATAGGTCTAAAAGGTACATTGGTTTTGTGGATTTTTGGGAGACCATATAATTTTGGGTTGTTAGGATGTAGGTTTTTTAACGACAAAGACAAGTCTTGTGGGATTTGTTTAGTAGAAACTAAATTATTAATGAATTTGTGGAACGTGCGGTTAATTCGATCTGTAGGATCGCTATTGATAGGACTGTAAACGTTAGTGTCATTAACTAGACTAGTGATTTTTTCTAAGTAGGTAGTTTTGTCGAGAATTACTGTGACATTTCCTTTATCTGCTCTGGTTACTAAAATATTCGGATTATCTTTGAGAAAGTTTTTACAAAGTTTTATGTCTCTTAAAATATCTTTGTAATCAACAATTTTTTTGGAGTTGAAGGACTTGATGTAGGAGAGAAAATTTTTGCAGAAATGGGAACGAATGTTAGATTTGACTTCAGGATTTTTGATATTATGAAGGCCAGCTTCTAGTCTGCTTAAAACTTTAATAAAATTTAAATTGTGGCAATTATTGGGGATAGCAAAGTTGGGACCTAGTGCAAAAATGTAAAGTAATCTATCTGGAATTGTGACGCTGGAAAGATTTTTTAGCCATTTGTTAATTAGTGTACTATTTAAAACTATTTTTGAACGGTTGCGTTTAGCCTGCAATAATTTATCGAATTTAATTTTATAAGAATTTTTTAATTTATTGAAAAATTTGTTGTTACGAGTCGATTCGTATTCAGAAAAGCTTTGCAGAATCTCCGCTTCGACAGTATGAGTGAGCCAAGAGTACGTTTTATCAATAGCTAGTTTCAAATTATTGACATTGCAGATACAATTCTTGATTTCAATGGATAACATGTGGAGGCTTAATGATGAAAATTTGTTTTTTAGCGAACTATGTAAGTGCGAAAATTTGTCTGTATTGAATTGATAGAACTTAGGAATTATACTTTCTTTTCTGCATCTTATTAAGAAAATCTGTTTGTTAATGTTAGTTATTAATTTCGTATTCAGTTTAGTAATGTGTTTTAATTGTGAGAAAATGTAAAAACCGTAATGTTTTTTGATAAACGAGTAAAACGAATTATTTAGGGGGTAATTGTTTTGAGAATAATCAGTTCGTTTGAAGAACGCGCGGTTGAAAGTCGTTTGATTCATGATGTAAATAAAAGAAGAAACAGTAAATTAAAGTAAAGGTAAAAATGTAAATAGAAAAACTAAATAAGAAAATTTAAAATGACAAGAATAGTGTACAAAATTATTATGAAAGTTATTACAATTTACTAAGAAACTTAGCTAAATATATATATAAAAAAAAAAAAATATTATACACGTAATACAACAAAAATAATTAAATAGAACATTGGTAATTAAACTAAAATTAATATTAATAAAATCTTGATGGAGTGCGTAGTAATGAGTTGGAGCGAGGTGTGATACAAAATGTCCTTTTTTCAGCCCAGGAATTTATATTAAATTTTTTATATAATTTTGATGTTGAAATATGTGATATTCAGTTTTCAGGGCAATACATCAATTAAAAAATTTGTATGACTTTAAAACATTTTTATTTATTCCATACGTTTCGACACATTGTTTTGTGTCATCTTCAGTGGACTCTAGATTGAAAGAACAGATAGAAATTATTAAATAAAACTAATATATAAGAAGTGATATGGTATGAACTTACATGTAATTGAATTAATCCTAATTATTTCATATTATAAATGTTCACAATGCACAATCCTAATTATTTCATATTGTAAATGTTCACAATGAACAATCCTAATTATTTCATATTATAAATGTTCACAGTGCACTAAAAAACCAATCCTTGTCATTTTAAGTTAAACAATATAAAAAATTTTTGACTGAGATTTTTATGAATTTGTGAAGTACATCGCGCCGTACATTTCTGTGCTCCGATGTACGGGTGCCTACTGAATGTACGTCAATGTGCGAACCACATGTTGAGGGCTGAGGTACAAGGCAAACGAACTGACCAAAGAATTTAAGATTTGACAACGCGAGAGGGTACATATAGTGAAATATAAGAACATGACAATTGTGAGGGTGGACATAATTAGTAAAATTGAGATCAAAATTAAAAGAAAAAGAAAAAGAAAAATTGGCATTAAAATTAATATAATTAAACGTCGATCATGATAGGTAACTATTTTAAAGGTATGAATTTCGAGACATTGTTTAAGACTACTTGGTAATTCTCGCACAGTGAGGAAGTATCCAATCTTTTGTTTAAACTATTTTTGTAAAGGTGTATCAGACAAGATTCTGAAAAGCGTCTCTGAGATGTATTCGATTCGTGATATAAAATTGTGGCCACATCAAAATTGAAAATATGATTGAAATTTTGTATGTGATCAGTTATCATTGTTTGATTTTGATTTTTATTTTTGGAATTGTTATAATGTTGTCTAAGACGTTTTTTTAGATGTTGTCCAGTTTCGCCAATATAAGTGGCCTCACAATTTGTACAGTCAATTTTATATACGATGTTAGAAATACGATCTAAACTTGTCGGTGATTTTAAGTTCGAAAATAAAAAGTTGAGAGTCTGATCAAGATTGGTTTTTTAGTGCACTGTGAACATTTATAATATGAAATAATTAGGATTGTTCATTGTGAACATTTACAATATGAAATAATTAGGATTGTGCATTGTGAACATTTATAATATGAAATAATTAGGATTAATTCAATTACATGTAAGTTCATACCATATCACTTCTTATATATTAGTTTTATTTAATAATTTCTATCTGTTCTTTCAATCTAGAGTCCACTGAAGATGACACAAAACAATGTGTCGAAACGTATGGAATAAATAAAAATGTTTTAAAGTCATACAAATTTTTTAATTGATGTATTGCCCTGAAAACTGAATATCACATATTTCAACATCAAAATTATATAAAAAATTTAATATATATATATATATATATATAAATCTTCAGGAAAATACATCAATTAAAAATTGTAAAAATTTATAAAAACAATTATTATTCCGTTTCGGCATATTATTTTATGTCATCTTCAGTGGGCTACAATTTGAAGGAAACAAAAATATAAAATAACTAAATTAAATTTATAAAGAAGTAATATAGTGTAAAAACTTACATGTAAACTGGAATACTCCTAATTATCTCATGATAATAACAATTCCCAATAGCACTAGTAGACCAATACTTGTCAGATTAAATCAACAATTATATATACATATATATTTAGAATAAATTTCTTAATGTAAAGACTAACATGTTGCCACGACATCCGAGGCGACAGTAAATCATATATGTACAAAACACATGTTAAGTTAGGTAAAGGGACAAATACGCAACATAGAAATTAAAGTTTTAAAATCGAGAAGGGCACATAGAATAAAAATATGACAATTGTGAGGGTGGACTTAGTTGGTATGAATTGAGTTAAGATGCAAAAAGGAAAATAAAATAAAATAAAACATATAATCTGGAATGGGCGGTTATTTAAAAAAAATGAACTTTGAAACATTGTTTAAAACTACTTGGTAATTCTCACACAGTGAAGAATTATCATTGGTTTATACTATTTTTGTACAGTTTTATAAAGCATGATTCTGAAAAGTGTCCCTGTGATACATTCGACTCGTAATGTAGAATTGTAGCAACATTGAAATTGAAACTATGGTTGAAACTTTTGATGTGGTCCGTTATCATCGTTTGATTCTGATTTTTATTTTTGGAGTTATTAAAATCTTGTTTTATTAAATGTTGTCCCGTTTCGCCGACATAAGTAGCCTCACAGTTTTTGCTGTCTATATTAAATTTAAAATATGAACCTTTTCCATTTAGCTAATGAAAATAATGTTTACCCATGAAAGTTAGCATATTATTTGATTATATATCAAACTAACAATACTGAACAATGAACCTTTTCCATTTAGCTAATGAAAATAATGTTTACCCATGAAAGTTAGCATATTATTTGATAATAAATCAAACTAACAATACTGAACAAAAAAGAAATATTTTAATTAAAATATGTATTTATTATGCACAAAATCTATTGTTAATTTCTATTTTGCATTTGAGTTGTTCTCATTCCAAATACCTTACCTTATATTTATATTTAAAAATTTAAATATAAATAAATTTCACACATTATGTACGAATAAATATGGACACATATTTTGCCTGCAGCAATTTTTAAAAAGATATTTTTGTGTTTTATGAAAAAAGGCATCGTTTCGGCTCATTTTATAACTATGGTCTCATAAAAATGCTAATATGTCTAACAATAAGTAAAATCTGGTTGCTCCGATCTATACATAAGCAAAAAGAAAAAGATTTAACTGAAGAAGACAGACTAATTATATCTAAGCCTTAAATTAAAATAATGCATAAAACATTACTTACTTGAATTTCTTAGATTATTACTTATACATATTAATACAGCTTGTAAAAAAATAATAATTGGGAACAAGCACCAAATGTCAGTAATTTCTTTTTTTATAAAGAATAAAAAATAATAACACCAGCTTCATCTGCAAAAATTACCAATATGTTCTAAATAATTTCCCAATTTATATCGAATACCTAAAACCACGTTTCGCACAACACTATCACGCACACTTGCACAGCGCGCCAAACTGATGTCAGTTACGACCACATGTGCTTGTTTTTTCTCAAAATTTTGACTTCGCATTTCGGATTCTTACAAAAACTTTATTCTTGTATGGCTCTGCCTCGGATACACGAGTGCTTACGAATATTATTCTATTATTTTTTATCTATTACACAGGCCAACAAAGAAAATGGTGCAAACGATTTTAATGCTGTTTTTAAGTATATTTAGGGCGCTGATTTCAAAAATGACATTGGTTTTTTTCTATGTGCTTTAGTTTTCAAGATATGATATATATGATATATTAGGTGCGCAACTAAGTTGCTCCGCAAGGTTTATAGCTAAGAAAATTAAAGAAAAATTTCAACAGAAAAGCGGAAAACATTTTTTCTTTTTTTACATACGGCGTCATCTCTGATACTTAGCATGTACCCTAGACAATATTAGAATACCCCGTGTTCATGGCTTGTACTACAAACTAATATTTTTTGTTTGACGTAATGTTACATAAAATGAATCTGATGGTGAAACGGAGTTCGCCCGGTTTGCTAGTTTTTTATAAAAAAGAAATTACTGACATTTGGTGCTTGTTTCCTATTATTAATTTTTTACAAGCTGTATTAATATGTGTAAGTGATAATCTAAGAAATTCAAGTAAGTAATGTTTTATGCATTATTTTAATTTAAAGTTTAGATATATTTAGTCTGTCTCTTTAGTTAAATCATTTTCTTTTTATTTTTGCTTATGTATATTTAATTTTTAACGTTACTTTCTGTTTTTTTTTTCAAAATTGTAGAACCACTGATGATGGCGTAGAATTTTACGTCGAAACGTATGGAAAAATAAAGATGTTTTAAAAAATCTTTACTTATTTATATTTTTTACTTGATGTTACGCCCTCCAAGAAATTAATCATACATTTCAACATCAAATTTGAACACTTTCAACATATAATATCCTGGGCTGAAAATAGGACTTTTTGCGTTTCTACGATCCAGTTTTCTGAATTGACAAGTTGAACTTCTCACTTCCTCTCTTATCAAGACTGCTTTTACTGGATTTCACTAGTTTTACTTATTGTTAGTTTTATCACTATTATATATTTACTATCTCTATTTGCTCTTAGTTTACTCTTAATTTGTACTTAATTATTACATGTTTCTTTTTGTTAAAAACTAGTTTCGTAATTTTTGTTTTTTTTTCATGTTGTAATA
Source organism: Ctenocephalides felis (assembly GCF_003426905.1). NCBI lineage: Eukaryota > Metazoa > Arthropoda > Insecta > Siphonaptera > Pulicidae > Ctenocephalides > Ctenocephalides felis. The sequence continues at coordinate 114,722,241 of NW_020538040.1, forward strand.
TTTCACTTTTAAATCTTATTTTATCTATTTATTAATTTTGTAATTCTTATGTACACTTTTTTGTCAGTAGTTTCTTTTTCATTTTGATCTTTTATGTTTTCACCTCCTCTCCTCTTTCACTGCTTACTAGTTTTATTTTTTATTTACGTTTTCTCCATTATGAACCCTAAGCTTTTTCAACGTCCTAATAGTTACACCTCCAATTACTCTTTCTTTTCTTTTATAAAAAAACACTACGATTTTTACATCCCAGTTCAAATTACTCTCTAAATTAAATAAGAAACTAATAACAAATATCAATAAGCATATCTTTTTATTACGTTGAAGCAAAAAAAAGTATCATTCCAAATTTCTACCGCCTTAAATTAGATAAATTCTACCATCTCAACAATAGCCTCAATAACAAATTCAATTCTTTAAGCTTACATATCATTTCCCTAGAAATCAAAAATTGTGCAACATACAAAATTTAAAACTCTCTATTAATAAGATAAATCAATACGGTAGAATCTGAAATCCTGAAAGTTTCTTTGAGTTTGAATCGATTCGTTATAAGAACTTTTGGGTCAATCAAAAATTATCTTATAAAAACAAATTTGAAAAGTTTTTGCAATCCAAAAGAAACTCCTCCAAAATCATTTTAAGTGGTTGAAAAATCTTTCCAATGTAACTGTCGCAGACAGGTTTTTATACATCTTTTCCTTGGGGTCAAATTTTGCTTTGCCCAATTCGTGCTACAATATCAACTTCATAAAAATTCCCAGACGTTTAGAAGCAGGCCTTTATAATATTAAAAACACAGACATAAAAATGAACACAAAGGCTAACTTTTGCAAAAACTTCATTTTCTGTATCAAATCTTTTAATTCCAAGAAAAATATAGAGTACAAAGACATTCTGAGAGATATTAGATATTGCAAAACCTTTCTAAAAATAATCCGGACTTGTTAGTAACGAGAGCCTGACGCAACGTCACAGTTATTGTAGATAGACACACATCAAAAGTATCAAATTTAGTATCTGATCCCAATACTTACACCCCAATAATTTCCGACCCGACAGAACGCATTAACCGCTCTCTTCACAAACTAATAAACAGCCTGGTGTCCATTAAACGTCCGGTCAATAACCGCGTACCCGGGTATCCATTTCAAGTTGCAGGTAAAATATATTAACTACTACTTGAAAAATTTGTTTGGCCATCCGGATCCCCAAAGTTAAAGTAATTCAACACTCATTTTTCGTAAAAAAATTCAATTCAATTATTTAATAAAAGTCATTAACTATCCAATTTGATATCCCCTCCGTTCAATAACCGGGTACCCGGGTACCCACTACGATTAATACCTGTAAATAACATGTTTATACACCCTGGAAAGACTGTTTATTATAGTATTCAGATAATATGATTTTTAACAATATAATTTGTGATTTTTTTTTATTTAAACATTAATTATAAATAATTGCAATTATAGTAAACTAGAGAAACGTAGCATATCGTAGTTGTAATGCTTATCACAAATAGGATTCTTACATACCGAACGGCGCATTTGCGCCGTTTTTTACTTCACTTTGAAGGCATTTGTAGCATACACCAGTAATTTTTTTTCTGCCAGTTGAATCGCGCTGTGTCTGAGGTGTCAAGTATACCAATGATGATGGCTGCACATTTGGATTGACAGCTCTGCCAAAAACAGATTCAATTGCTACTTTCGTTGAGAAATGCCTCATAGTTTGTGCATTATGCAAACGACTTTCAACGAATGGAGTACACAGTTGTCTGCCCAATTGCCTATAAAATAATCGTCCTTCATACGATTTTTAATAAGCATTCTGTTATTCTCATAATACAAAATATATGTTGCAAGGCAGGCAATGTCGAGAATATTGTAGAAAAACGCCAAAGGCCACTTTTTGGCAGATCTTTTTGTGGTCTACCAAGCATTTTATCCGTCGTGTCATAAGTACAAGTTATAAAACTCAATAATTTCTGTTTTTTTCTTCGCACTATCATTAATTTTTGCTTCATAATGCATTGGTGATAGCATAAGTATTTCTTTGTTTTTTTTAAGTATTACTTTTGCACATAGCTACATAGGGCAACTTTATCGTGAAAACACCGCAGATAATTCTTCTCGCGTTTTTGATACAGCCATTTCTGGTGGAATGTAAGCTTTATTTTTCTTCAAAGTGCCAACAATTGTCAAGTCCCAAGATAGTAAAAATTTTGCCAGTGAAAGACTAGTGTAGTAATTATCCATTGTGATGTTTCTGTCGGATCCTTTATATGTCGGACATTTCTTCTTTATGAATTTGCTTGAACATATGTAGATTTTCAACATGAGTACATATTGTGATTAATTTCAATGTGTTTATTTTGATTTTCCTTTTTTAAAACTGTGTATACAAATTAGTGGTATCTTTGTTATCACCATGACCACTATATAGTATGCTCGGGAAGTAATTGGGAAAAGACCCGATGAATAACAGCATTAGTATCTAAACAACATAAGAAATATTCTGTAAAAATTCTATTATTATCATGTGGGACATGTTTAACTATTTTAATTTTTTCATTGCGAATTGGAATGCTGGAAAAACTTCTTTCTATGCATTAGAAAGCCTATTCGGATGATGAAATCATGTAATATAATGCAAGTTCGTACTGCTGATATTTTCCATTCTTCTGTGAACTGTGACATTTGTCAAACTCTAAAAATATAAATGTCATGGACCATATAACTACAAAACTCCTTATAGTATTGTAATGAAAAATTTGTATTGTAAATAGATTGTACTGTATATATTCGAAATGATTACTTCCATATCTATTTAAACTGTACTTATGTGGATGTAAAATAACATAATGTGAGCTTTATAAGCAATTTTCAAACAACTTTGTTTCCGAAGATCTTTATGAATATGATTTCTAAAATTACTATCTGTGTTATAATCCAATTTTCTTATTCATATCGTTGTGTATTATAACTTGCAATAAGTGATTAGACAGAAATGTCTATGGTGTCCCCTTCGATGAATTCCAAATTTAAGATCGTAATTTGAATAACTTAAATGCAATAATAATATCTTTTAATTTAGATTTTTATGAATATGATTTCTAAAATTACTATCTGTGTTATAATCCAATTTTCTTATTCATATCGCTGTCTATTATAACTTGCAATAAAGTGATTAGACAGAAATGTCTATGGTGTCCCCTTCGATGAATTCCAAATTTAGGATCTCAATTTGAATAACCTAAATGCAATAATAATATCATTCATAAAATGTTTTGGTAACACATTATTCACATTAAACCAATAAGTACTTGCACAGCACAGCGTTTGAAACAAAATTATTTATTTATTCTTTCATAAGCAAGCCTTAATCAATAAGAATAGTATTAGAAGGAAAAAGAAATCCATTATTTTTACGTGAACTTCAAGACTTTATTTAACATGTTTTGCATTGTCCGATTTAGGTCAAATATGCACCATTTTGTTCTATAATTTGTTGCCATTTTAATGGTAGCTTCATTATGCCTATCTCATAAAAGTCTTGGTCCTTATTAGCGAAAAACTCCAGAAATTGATTTTCACACTCTTCCCTTGATGCCAATTTCTTATCACTAAAAAAGTTTTGCAATGCAAGAAAAAGATGGTAATCGCTTGGTGCGAGGTCCGGACTGTATGATGGATGCATCAAAACTTCCCAACCAAGCTCCTGGAGTTTCTGACGAGTCACTATAGAAGTGTGTGGCCTGGCGTTGTCCTGATGGAACACGACACCTCTTCTGTTGGCCAATTCTGGCCGTTTCTGGTCAATTGCTCGCTTCAGACGGTCCAGTTGTTGACAATAGATGTCTGAATGACGATGATTTCAGTGACTTTGTCGACATTTTCGACGACGGGCCTGCCTGTGCGAGGGGCATCCTTAACGTCAAAAATACCCGAACGGAATCGACGAAACCAAAATTGCGCATAATTAGCTGTTACAGTATCGGGACCATAAACACTATTCACATTTTCAGCCGCCTGACTTGCATTTTCGCTCTTATCAAAGAAAAACTGTAAAATGTACCGAATTTTCTCTTTGTTGACTTCCATCTTTAACGCCGTGTAACTCAGAACTGAATGGACAAAACAAAAAACTGCAAACGATTTCTTTTAGTGCGAACTGTTACCTTGACAACGAGCTTGAAATTGTTTGATCGATAATTTACGAGATATCGATCACTACAGCCATCTACCGAAAAAATAATGGATTTCTTTTTCCCCAACCTAATATAAGACTAGCTGACCCGGCAAACGTTGTTTTGCTAGTAAGGTATATTCTAAACAATTTCTAGAGAATCAAAAATATTAATACTTTAAGTGTATAAGGATCAAGTTGTTTGAATGCTATATTCAATGAGGTATTATAAAAACAATAAACCCCATTAGTTTGTATATATTTTGTCAATACAGTCGAACTGGAAGTTTTATACACTTTCTATAGAAAACATGGTATAATCCAATCCAAGAATTTTTTGGTCTTTCGACTTATTGATTACGTTTCAAGTTTTTCAGATTCTTTTTGGATTCTGGATTTTGGATTTTGTGTATAATTGTAAATAATACTACTGAGCTTATACAATTTTTTTTAATTTTTGCGAGGAGAGATAGAAAATAAATTAAGTATTTCTGTTTTTACCTGCTTTTTGAAAAGGTTCAAGTAACATTCGATGAATTAAAGTAAATTTAATAAAAAGTATATATGTAGAGCAGGGCGAGGCACAAAGGTCCAATTTGACTTTGAGCAAATATGAACTATATTGTGAAAACCAAAACAATTATGTCACAACAAATAACACATATCAAACGAACAATTATCTGACTACGTTCAGTAAACTGCCTTCTACTTCATAATTGTAGAAATGTGCTTTTTTATGTCTTTCAAAAATACGTTATCCAGACTTTTTTACCCTACAGGCGGGGTAACTTGAAACGGGCAGGTGGCAAAAAGATTTAAAGCCTTAGTATAATTTTAAAAGCATTTTACAAAATAATTACATTTTTAACTAATGCTAAAAAACTACCAACGGAAGAAAACACTTTTATTATGGATTTTCAAAGATTACCGTTTATCTCCCCCATTTTAAAGATTACTGTTTTCAAATCAAGGTTATAGCTGATTAAACATTTTTTTCCTCTACTTTCAAATATTGTTGTTAAACAATGCTTAACTTTACTGATTTTTGACACATCGGTGGTGGACCTTTTTAACCCCGGACCTTCATATATTACTATCTATTCTTCGATAAATTCTGGGAAATTATAACTGGGAAAATGTTATTCGACAAGATGTCCATTTGATCGATACCAGATTTAGGTTCTGAATTTAAATAACATAAATAAAAATAACATAACCTAGAAAATATTCTATAAATACCAATGAGTATATAATTATACAAATGAGATCTTTCAGAGCACCGTATTTGAGAAAAAAAAATACCAAGAAGTGCATTTTCATATTAACATTTCATAAAAGCCGATATTTTGAGTTTCTAGTAACACTTGCGGCCCGTTTACTAACGTTTTTTTATATAAATAAAACTAAAAACAAAACTACTACAATTTAATCATAATTAAATAATCTTCACGTAAGACATCTTATCAAAAGTAATTGAACATCATCTGTCAAAAACGTTTGACATTTCACGTAATAGCCACCGTCCATCGTTTTATTTAAATTCCGCTTCTACAAAATTTTTCAAATTAAAAATGTAAAGTTTCTACGCGATTTTGAAATATTATCTCACCTTTCCGACCGTCTCTGGATTGGCACAAATTTTTCAAGACTAAGACTGTCCAAATCGGTTTAGCCGTTTTCGAGTTTTACTAAGACATTTGAAAGAGAGCTCCATTTTTATATATAAGATAATTAGATAATATAAAATCGTTATGTTGCTTTCAATAATGAAGAACAGAATATAATGTAAAGAAATAGCAAGAAGTCAAAAACTATGAATAATGAAAAATAATATAAACAAGAAAATTTTTTTTAGAAAAATATCTAAAGGGAATAAAGTAATGCAACTCAGTAATGAAAAAGAAAATGCAATTTGTAAATACATTTTTAGGAAAAAGCACGCTGATCTTACATTGATATTTTCTAAGAATGTAGATTTTGAAATTCCTAACAAAATGTTTTGTTTTACTTTGGTACGCAATAAAACCAATTCCAAATTTTGTTTTTCTATACTTCACAGATACTATTAATTAAAAAATATGTATTTTACTCAGAATAACTGATAATTACTCGTTATTATTGCACACAGGGTGTGCAATCGGTTTCGAATGGATTAAGATAGATATGAATAGTGTTCGAAGTATCGAGGCAAAGTATCGATACCGAGTACGGAAAAAGAAAAGAGGCAAAGTATCGATTTCAAAAAAGTATCGTGGCAAAAGTATCGATGCCACTCAGCATCGAATATTGAGTACTTTACACCAAAATCAAACATAAGTGCAAGGGAGATCCAAAACACTCTACAGGGGCCGTTCAAGTATTACGTAAGCACTATAGGGGGGCGGGGGGATTATTGATTTGCTTACTTTGGGTTGACATGGGGGGCAGGGGAGTCTGGATGATGATTACGTCATAGGTGGTGTTTTTATTTTTTTTACCGAATGGCAAAACCTTACATTGTCTTTGCCAGTACCAAAAATTTAAAATAAGTTTGTTATGTTCGTAAGATTATAATAATTTTGTTACTCTATGTTTAATACCATATGAGTAAAATCTCTACATCCTAAACCTATTTTCTTATTTTTAAAATTATAATTATAACCTAATAATTACAATATTTAAAAAAAACAATACATTAATTGCAAAATGTTTACGTAAGCATGGGGGTAGGGGGCAAGAGCTTTGCTTACTTTAGCTGACATGGGGGATGGGGGGGTGGGGGGTAAATAATTGTGATAAATCTGCTTACGTAATACTTCAAGTATTCCTACAGATCGAAATAAAATATTATAATAAATTCTATTGCCTGTATTTAATGCTGTTAAATCAGCATCATTTTCAATATTTTGAGAAGTTTAAAGCAATAATTTTTTGATACTAATTTCAAATTCGATTCATATCAAAAAGAAAAATACTCAACAATTATAAAATAGCATCGTTTTGTGACGAAAGTGTTTATTTATGAATTTAGTAGTATTATCTCAGTAATAGTAGTTATTAATATTTTAAAGCACAGGTTGCACTTTGCTTCATTCTTACTCTTCTTTTCAAAATACTTCCACGTAACACTACTCATTTTCTTTGTCTATTTTTAAATATTGTTTTTATATTATATAATGATTATAGTATGTACTATAACGTAAAATGCATTGTTTTTTAAGTGTTTTTATTTGTTTATGAAATATTGAAACTGTATCACACCTTTATAACTTTTCAAAATCAAATAATTTCTTTAAAAATTATTTAATTTACTATTTGAATTATCTAACCTGCGAAATACCTAACTAACGACTTAGAAATGATCCAACTAGAGAATATTTCTAAATATTTTGCAATACAAAATATTCTGTACTTTTTGTCTATTGACAAACCTTCAACAGCCAAAAAAATTAACATTGCGTATGATATATAATGAAGGCGTACAAAACTAATAAATATTGAGAATAGACAGATAAACAAAATAAAATTTGACATTACCATAATTACTTCTATTATCATTAAAAACGCAATATAAAAATTAAATTTTATAATATTGTAGGGTATAGTATCTTTCGAAGCATTCAACCTATATGCAAACTAGGATTTTATTCAATCGCGTTAGTTATAATACTGATTATGAATGATATTTGAAACTAACAATAGGCATAAGAAATAATTGTGTTAAGAAATCTTTAGAATTATTTTACTATTATCCCATTACATATAATAGTTGTATATGCACAGATGCACTAGACGCATTTGCATATTATGTTCTTTTTACAATACATTAGGTGTAATGACCATCCTTTTAACACGAAAGTAAACAGTAGAGCTGTGAACCGAATCCGGGTCCAGCACGGTTCCGGTTCTGGAACCGGTTCCCAAATCTTGGGAACCGGCCACGGTTCCATTTTTTTTGTATCATTTAGTCACCTATAACGTTTTATTTTTATATCCTATATTATTATTTCTAATTCTAACTAATTTTAACTCAACATTTCAAATATTCAAATATAATAACTCAAGACATTATTTATTACCATTTCAAAGCCTAATTTCGATTCAAAATTAATTAACTTATTCGAATTAAGAAGTTAAACTTATTATAACTTCTGCGAAGGAGTACTTTGTTTTAGCCAGAAAATCTGACTGGATAATAATTACTATGCTAATAAGTCGTTCTGTATAATAGAGAACACAATTGCCTGTTTATCAAAGTTAAAAAGAAAATAATCTTTTTTTAAAAAAATAATTTTAGGTACGGGAAGTTCCAGCAATTTCCCTTAAGGCACGATGCCATGCACTACTAGTTTACCTTTCACTTTCTCACAAACTGAGCTGTTGTTCATTCAAAACCTTTTCTTAAAAAAATCTAAATCGATTTTGAATATTACTATTCAAAAAATTTGGGAATGTACTGATTAGTACATCGAAAGGATATTTTCTTCGTAATCAACCGTTAAAATATTTTTATTTACGATTTTAATTAAATCTACAACGATTTTTTTACCAATAATAATAATAAATTATAAATTAAGTACATTTCAGTTCAATATTCAGCTTTAATCATTTATAAATTTATTAATTTTGGTTAATAAATCGTTACCCTTAACTTATGTTACACTTAACTTATATACAATTGTACACAACAGTTTCTATTTGGGCAGAAAGAGAGATCGGAACTTCTGCGAATGCTAGAAAGGGACAGAATAAGGGGTGAACTGCCGCTTATTCTGTTTCTTTAAAGCATTCGCAACACAGACAAACAGACCACATGCGAAGAATTTTTTTGTTCATAGATAGGCAAAGGGGACGTGTTGCGACACAATATAAAAAATTGAACATTGTTATATGTATGAGTCTGAATCTTTTCATTGCGAGCCATCAGTCTTTAGCCCATAAATATTGATTTTAATGACTTCTCCAAATCATACTTTGACACTTGTTTTCAGAAAGACCGCCAACTATTTTCAATAGACAACATCCGAATACAAGAGCCGCATTTTGTTAATCCGTCTAAATTATTATTTCTGAAATTAAATATTTATCTATTTCAACAACATTTCAAACGATATAGAAGTTAATAAAAACACTTCTATTCTACTTTTAAAATTGTCAATTTTTTTTAAAAAAATAAAACAGATTATGTAACATATATTAGTTTATGTTTCAAGTATATATTATTCTATATATTTGTTATTTATATATGAAACACAATTTTAAAATATGCAATATTTCAAAATTAATTAGCAAACTCGAAGGAATTTTTGAAATTTGTTGTTTTACGATTTATGAGTCAATGTACAATCGCCAGACTCTAAAAATACGCTTCTGCTTTGAAATCTATATATATATATATATATATATATATATATATATATATATATATATATATATATATATATATATGTATTAGTACTTTTACTAATATTATGATCATAAGCTCCACTTTCACGTTCTTCTGCAAGGGTCATTCGACTGCAAGGGTCGAATTACATAATGGGAAGAGCTTAGGTAAAAAAATAAATATAAGTCTGTTACTTATGTATAAAGTATAAAATTTTTATATTTCTATGAAGTTAACAATTTAGAAATTAACTTACTTTTTATGAAATAAGCTATTTATTTCAATTAAACTAAGGCTTTTTGTGTAATACTTTTAATACAATGTTATTTTTTTTAATATTTATGCAGCCAGTTTTGTAAATTCTCCTAATCAAAAGAAACCGCCTCTTGCTATGGATATCGAAAACTTTAATTGAGAAACTAAAAACTAAAGAAACTAAAATAGGCTTCAAAGTAATTAAAGAAGTTTTTTGGTTTATGAAAAAGTTTATAATTATTTATTTAGAAGTTTATGAAAATTACATATAAGCTAATAATGAAAGCAAACTAAATATTATTCGAATGTACAATTTCCAATTTGAGAATTGCATTCATGGCAAACAAATATATACCTAAATAGAAATGCACAACTAGCTGTAAGTGGAATTCTGTCTGAAGACAATTGAGGCATCGTGCCTTATAGCAAATTGCTGGAACTTTCCGTACCGCAATTCAAAATTCGAGTAAATAAAAATAATCAATAATAATCAATAAAAGTTTATCAATGATTTGAAACTTTTAATAGAATTTCGAACTATATTAAATCTTTAATCATTTATTTTGAAATATTTTGGAAATTCTGAACTTTTTTTCAAAGCAATCGTACTGCTTTAACTACATAAAGACGAAATATCGAAGCGCGTAAGCGACACGTCGCCGACTAACGCGTAAATATTGCTACGGAACCCATAGGAATGTAAACAAAATTTATACTTATTGTCAAAATCTCTATAAAATATCTGATAATTTGATGTGCATATGTCCAATGATCATTTTTGACCGTCAAATGGCTTTTTTTTTTTACTTTTTTTACTAGATCTCCGAAACCGCTAGACCTGCCTTCATGAAGATTTGATCAGTTCTTCATCTTGTTAATACAAATAAAATGTTTTTTGAATCATTCAAATCGGACGCTCCGTTCTCTTAAAAACTGAGTTACCGTTTTTGGCACTTTTTGCCCCATATCTTCGGAACGGCCAGACCTGCCTTCGCCAAAAACTGATCAGCACGTCTCCTTATCAATACGATTCGAATGTTTTTTGAATTATTCAAGCTTCATCCGTGTTCCCGAAATCGTCGACGAAAATTTGTATCCGCACACACACACACACACACAAACACACACACACATACATCAATTTTTTCTAAGGTATGCCAAAATATTCAGAAACCTTTGAAACATCGAGAAATGCAAAAAATTTCATTTTCGATTTTTTTGCGATTATCATAACTTGCCCTACGGGAAGTTAAAAAAGTATTAGTTATAATTATATTATAAAATTCAAAGGGTTACAAAAAAATTTCAAGAACAAAAAGCGAAACATGTAGCTTGAAAATGATGTTTGTGACTGAATAAAAAAATAAGAAAAAAGTAGCCGGATTTTTTTCGGAGCGGACCGGAATTTTCCGGGATCGGTCCGGACTTTTCCGGGTTGGAACCGATGACGGTTCTTTCGGAACCGGGTCCTTTTTGGACTTTGGAACCGGTTCTTGAAAATGACGGTTCTTGACAGCTCTAGTAAACAGCTTATTGTAAAAATTGGAGATATGATCAATTGTTAATAGTACCTTCAGACACAGATAGGAAAAACCTATATAATCCTATATATTTTTATTATATTTAATAATAAAATGATTAAGAAATAATTAATTGATTTCAAACGAATGAAAAAGCAAAAATTAATTATAAGTTTAGATCGCGACGATATGATTTGCCGACGCGTGGAACAATGAAATGACAAAGCTGCCGCCGCTACAATCGTAAGTCTTACTTATTTTAGAAATAAGTATCGGCTTTCGAAATTTATATTGCAAATATAATAATTTCAATAGAAATACTCAATGACCATAAGTTAGTATTTATTAAAAATAAATTAATTTTAATTGAAATACTTAACAATTTTAAAGTAATATTTATTTTAGAAAAAAAAGTATCGGCTTTTAAAATTAGAATCGGAAATATAATAATTTTATTAGAAATACTCAATAATTATAAAGTAGAACTTACTTTAGAAAAAAAAGTATCGGCTTACTTTAGAAATTAGAATCGGAAATAAAATAATTTCTATGGAAATACTTAACGATTATAAAGTAGTATTTTTTTAGAAAAAAGGTATCGGCTTTAAAAATTAGAATCGGAAATATAATAATTTTAATGGAAATACTTAACGATTATAAGAAAATTAAAATTAGAAATTAGAATCGGAAATAAAATAATTTTAATGAAAATACTTAACGATTATAAAGTTGTATTTATTTTAGAAAAAAAGTATCGGCTTTAAAAATTAGAATCGGAAATCGAATATCTTAATAAATTATTTAACCAAAGTTGGTTGCGTGACAATTTCGCAGAGAACAAGATTTTTGCATACAATATACAAAATTTATTATCGTTGATAAACATATGTTCATATGTATAATGAAATTATATTATCCACGTACGTAACCTTAAACTCTAATTTTTTTATTTATTGTTAATCATTGGCTTCGAAATAGGGGCATTCATAAACATTTTCTTTAACAAAAACCATATCGCACTCGACTTATCGCTTGTTTCGTTCGTTATCTATGAAAAGCGGTGTCGCCGCGACAAAAGAGAATGAGTGGGGTTCATAAAATGCGGTAATAATTTGTAAATTTTACGAAATCAAGAAAAACACATCTACGTCGTAAAATAAGCGAAGAAAGTATTCCGTATCGGACACGAGGATCGGACAGAAACGTATAGCGTGGAAAGCTTGTTGTAGCGGACGGCTCAAGTATCGGACACAAGCCGCAGACATCCACAGCATATTCATTGTTATTTTGGCCTGAATTTCGCCATTACGGCATAATACACTAAATAAACGCATTTTGGACGCCATTACAGGACAGTATCATATACATATTTCATTATAGTTATTATACGGTCATTACCAAATTTTAGACATTCTATTTCTATCCATATTTATCATAATATAAATTTCCATGTCATTTCCATATTTCCTATATCAAACTTTCCATATTAAATAATATTTAACTTGAAAAATTTAATTGTAATTAGTGTGTGATATTACTACATCTTCTATATTCCATTTCAATTATTATTTCTACCATTTCCAAATTAATCACACTAATGCAATTATATTTTTATTATTATACTATATTTTACTATATCATACTATTTTAAGTATATCCATAAACAGAAAGAACTACAGTTACTATTAACAATGATAGCGACTACGATCAAAAGTGTCTTAATAACTTTGTAACTCAACTTCCATATTACTATGGTAAATATAGTGACTATTTATTTATGTATTTCTATCGTTCTGAAATAATATACAGTAACAATATAAAATATAAAATATAAAAAGCAAATAAAGTTTTAGGTATAATTTCAAAACAAAAAAACATTGTATATAAATATATAACCACAATAATTATATACATAAATATATGAATATAAAAGACATAAATGTATATATCTAGTTTTATTTTTTAAATAAGTATTACCTTTATATAGAATATGTTCCGATGCGCGCCAAGCGCAATGTGCACTGGTTTGCTATTGAGAGACGCTACTTACACGGATATTCTACGGGTTCCGCGTGTACTACCTTCGGTTTTTTCAACTTTTTATAAAAAGTTCCACTTCGATTTAAATATAATTGTGGATAATAAAAGTAAAATATACAGGCTTTAAAATGATGCTATTTAGAAAGTAGTCAAATTAACCGTACTGGTCGAAAATTTCAAATAAAAACTTATTTTCAACTTTTCATCCAGTAAATGACAATATTTTAACATTATTCATTATACATAATATAGACAAGATCAGTACAAATAGAATGACGTAAACAGTTTTTCGATATCTCTCATATTTCCGACAAAAAGTGAGTTTGAAAAAAGGGGCCACTTTCACATGTTTTCACTGATATCTCGGCCAAATGATGAGCTACGGATTTGAAATTTGGTATATCGAATTTTCTCAAAAATACCTATAAAATGGCATCAAAATAATTTAAATACCAGGGTGGGGCCAATTCTGTATGGAAACACGCCCAGACCCTTTGTATATATATATATATATATATATATATATATATATATATATATATCTTCTATATATATAAAAATAAGTCGGGTTTTTCTTCCTGACGAAATAACTCCAGAACGCACGAACCGATTTCGACAATTTTGCATTCTTTGAAAAGGTCTCGGGCTCCGCAAGGTTTATAGCTAAGAAAATTAGTGGTGCATAGCATCGTGCCCTAATGCAAATTGCTGGAATTTCACGCACAGTAATTAAAATTTCGAGTAATGACATTAGTGAGAATTATCAGAATTATGCTTGGTTAAGTCAACTAGCAATTCTTGCCGCAAAGAATAATGATACACGCACTGAATTTCACCATTCAATCAAAAAATGCTGGCGATTTGGTGACATACCAATAATTCCGACTGGTTTTCCGTTTGACTTCAAACAATTGCAATTTACAGTTTGCCTTGCGTTCGCAATAACAAGTCGCAAGGCCAATCGCTTAGTGTTTGCGGGATAAATTTCAAATAGATTATTTAGAAAATCATTGTTTTTCACATGGGCAGTTATACGTTCCCTGTTCACGAGTTGGAAAACCATCCGCTTTGTTTGTGTTAACGTCAGACCAAAAAACAAAAAATGTGGTTTACCAAAGAGCACTTCAATGAAACGGATAATTGGCGGATTCACTTTCATTTACTTAGAGAAGTTCAACTAAAAAACACTTCATTTTTTGTAATCGAAATAAATTCATTACTGTTGTGCAATAAAATCAAATTTTTCCTTTTCAAATATAAAACAAACAAAAAATTTCTTCATCTTTCTCACGAAACCATCTGGTGGCGAAACGGAGTTCGTCGGGTTTGCTAGTATATATATATATATATATATATATATATATATACAAATATATATATATATATATATATATATATATATATTTGTATATCTTATATATAAAATTCTTCTGTAACAATGTAAGTTTCATTAATCCTCCTAAACTATAATTCGGATTTTCATGAATCTTCCTGAAGTTTGTTCGGGAAATTTTCTAGAATGTTTTGATTCATAGAATTATAGTTAGATTGTAGAAATAAATAGAAAAAATAACAAAAAAACGCTTATCATTGTTTGCCCTTGAAAATATTTGAAGCTTAGTTTGACATTAAAAACAATTGAAGACTGTCATTTGCCAAACATTTCTATTCACTTATAGGCTAAGGCAATATTAAAACATAATAAATTCATGATTATGAATAAGGAAAATGTAATGTCTACATTATTTATGCCGAAAAGCAGCTGAGATGTGCCAAAAATTAAATTAATATAAGATGCAAATAATATAACATGCGTCTGACGCGCACGGCGAAGTTCTCAACGTGCGCGTGGTTTGCTTTTGCTTGCAATAATTTTGTTTGCGCACTTTGCGAACAGATTCGCCGTACGAATTCGTGCAAAGGAGACGAGCCATAAGTGATTGCGCTCAAAAATATTCAATTTGCGGTCGTTTTGCCTTACTATACTAACTAAGTCACAATACAAAAAAAATTACTTATTCAAAAAATTATTTAGAAGTTTCATTGTGTCAAAATTTCATATGGTTGGCATTTTGTACGGAATATTTACTCAATGGAGCGCTTTGGGTCTGAACTTTTTTTACTGTTTTCCAATTCGTTTGGAATTTTGGAAATAGGCTCATCTTACTCTCAAGTTCAAAAGTGAAAACAATTTAGACTCCTTTGCACTACCCGGGGGGATGCCATTTCTTTTCAGTGGTGTAATAACGTTGGGTGTGGATAAAAGAGAAAAATGTTTAATAATGTTTTTCAAAAAAGCAAATACTTTTCAAGTTACTGGCTACTGAAAATTTGTTTCTTTTTTGCGTTTTTCATCGTTTTTTGCTAATATCTTCAAAAATATACATTTTAACGAAAATTATGTAATGAACAAAATTATATCAATAGAAATCCTAATAAATCGCTATTTTACAGTGTTCTAGGAACAATATTAAATTAATTATGAAAATGGGTTTTTATGGTTCTCCAAACAAGCTTTAAAAGAAGTACTTCTGCGTGTAAAATGAGTGAGCGATCATGCAATTAAAAGACGCATACAATGTTTTTTTTTTTCATTTAAATCAAATAGTTTATGAGTGCCATTTCCATCAAAATTAAAAATAATCGTTTTCCATCTAGAATTAACTTGGTTTGAGAGATCTTGATGGATTCTAGAAAATACCATAACATTAGTACAAACGATTTTCAAAAAACTCATGATTTCATAAAAAAATCCATTTAAAAAAAAACAATTTCTCATTATAATATCTCTGAAAGAATACGTATAAAAGTATATATATGAAAATTCAATTTCAGACTAATTATTGCTTTTTATTATTTTTTTGTTCTAATTTTGTTGTAATTGTTTAAAGAGTGCGCGGCTGTCCAACCGGAGTGTCTTTCGAGCCCTTTAACCCTTCGCCGTTTCAAAATAAGAGAAGTTACGGTAAAATTTATGATAGAGAAAGTTGTAGCTCATTTAATCACCTTTAAAATAGTATATTACAAGTTATAACAAAATCAGAATTAAAAGAGTTATAATCCAATTAATGCGGGGGGTGGTGACGAAATGCAAATTGTTTTCATTTCTGAACTTTAGATTAAGGTTAGCTGGGCAAACGCTTTTTTCATCTCCATTTACTGCAATAATTATGTTATTAGTAGGTTGAATAGAGCACATGTGAACAAAATTTGACAAATTAATTAATTCACTTCAAATATGAACTTAAGTAATAATGTATATTGAATTATTAGTGTGAAAAATGCAATTTAGATATTAAAATACTAAAAGCCAGTTAAAATATGATACGAAATTATAAAAATTGTAGGCAGCATTATTGAAGCAATTATTTTGGGTAGAAAAATCAAAGGTGATATTGTACCTTGACCGCATGCTATATATTAATTCTTTCTGAATTTGTTATACTTTTTAAAAGATTTCAATTTTCAACACGTGTATCTATTCTATGACAATAAATACATGGTGATAAATTTGGAAAATCAATGTTTTAGCCGTGAATAAACAAAAAATCATTCATTTAAACATCCACATCTACAGGTATATCTAAAAATATTGTATTCAATTTCAAATTCAATAAAATAAATTGAGCTATTGGAAATAAATTTGTTCTATAAATCGCAGTGTATGATTTTTAATGTATAATTTTATTGAACATATTTTAATGTTTTTTAAAGGGATAATTAAAGTGTTAACTGTGGGAATTGAGAATAATCATTTTATTTGAAACAGTACTACATTTAACATCACTCATATATTGGTGTAAATAGTAACTCGAAGAACAATAATGATTATTTTTAACTGAACGGTATAAATATTAGTATAGGATATTAAAAAAACGTAGAGGTGGGTACAGGACAACGTCTGTCGGGTCATCTAGTATATATATATATATATATATATATATATATATATATTCCAGGTGTATAAATATCAAACCGCCCTCGTTTAAGTTGAAAAAAACACGTTTATTGTAAGAAAATGGTACAATTTATTTCATTCAAAGTATTTGCCACACATTTTTGCCATCTTTCCGCCAAATTGTAAATGCCTTGCCAGTAGAAGCGTTTGTTTTTTGAAGCAAACCATTCACCGAGCCATTTTTCCACTTCTTCGTAAGAACCGAAGTGCTGTTCAGCAAGCGCGTGTCACATGGAAGTCAGAAGGCGCCAAGCCTGGTGAGTAGGGCGAGTGGGGTAAGACATCCCAGCGAAGTACGGCAAAATTGTCTCTGACCGGTTTTGATTTGTGTGCTGGGGCGTTATCATGTTGGAAAATCACTTTTTCGTGTCTGGTGACCCATGCTGGTCGTTTTTCAAGCAATGCATCATTCAAATTCATTATTTGCTGTCGATAACGTTGGGTATTAACAGTTTTGCCTGGTTTTAGAAGTTCACAATAAATCACACCCTCCTGATCCCACCAAACACAGAGCATTGTCTTCTTTCCAACGCGATTTGGCCTCGCAGTCGATGTTGAGGATTGACCAGGATCGACTCATGATTTTTTGCGTTTGAGATTCTCAAAATAGATCCATTTTTCATCCCCAGTCACGATTCGATGAAAAAAGCTCTTTCTTTCGTGCCTTTCGAGAAGAATTTCACAAGTGGTTTTTCGGTTTTCTTGTTGTCTTTCGTTTAATTTTCTACACTTTTGAATCTTGCCCATGGCTTTTAAACGTAAGGAAATGCATGCTTGTGTCACATTTAATCGTTCTGCAAGTTGTTTTTGAGTTTGACTGTCATCCTCATCGAGCAATGCTTGCAGTTCGGCATCTTCAAACTTTTTTGGTGGTTTTCCACGTTCTTCGTTTCTCAAATCAAAATTACCACTTCTGAATCGTCGAAACCACTCCTTGCACTGTGTTTCGGCTTCCACCAACAAACGATGACTTTCAGCAGCACTTTTTTTTTCAAATGAAAGAAGGTTCTTAAAGATCCCCGCGAAACCACATTTTCTGGCGCTGAATTCAACATTTTCAAAATGATGAAAAGCTATGTTCTGGTACGAATATTGAAACAGAAACAGATGTCAAAACAATAAGAAAAAACTGACAGACTACTACAGCCATATATATATGAATTAATGTGGCCATCAGTAAATGACGGGCGGTTTGAAATTTATACACCTGATATATATATATATATATATATATATATATATATATATATATATATGACAGACTTTATGACCTTCCCAAAATCCACAAAAATAATTTACCTTTTAGACCAATAGTTTCTGACATTAATATCCCTCTATATAAACTCTCGAAATAAATAAGTAACATTTTAACTACAATAACAAAACAATCACCACACTACATAAAAAATTCTTATGAACTCGTTACTGACTTAAAACACAAGATAAATTATATACTAGACAACTACAAACTAATTAGATTAGACGTAGTCTCACTTTTTACTAATGTACCCATAGACCTTACTTTAGATTCTATAACAACCCGATGAGATGAAATTTCCCCGTTGACTTCTTTATCTTTGCACTGGTCCAGAGAAACTGTCAAGTTCATTGTTTCTAACACTTATTTTGAATTCAATGGCTCTTTCTATTATTAAATTTTTGGGGCGCCAATGGCATTTCCATCTCTAGCAGAAATATCTTTACAACTTCTTGAAAATACAATTTTTAAAAATTACAATAAACATATTTTTTATTACCGTTATGTAGATGACATTATTACTTGTATACCTCGTGATGATGTCACTATGATAATTGATCAATTTATATAATTGATAAGCTTCTTAGACATAAAACTCATACGTACGTACTTACTTTAATTTTATTTTTATTTTTCTTATCATCCACTGAAAATGGAAATAGGTACTATAATAAATCTAACTGACCACGTAATACTTCTATCGGACAAAACATTTTGGGACAACAACATCAATTTAATTACAAAAATTCTAACAGATAACTCCTTTCCCTTAAAACTTATAAACTCCGTAACCAGTAACAGACGAACATACCTTTTGAATAAAATGAACAATTCCACAGTACAAAACGATTTACCTGACACAGAAACTCTTTCTGGTGTGATATGTTTGCCATACATTAAAGAATTGTATGTTCCTTGGAAAAAACTTTTTTATAAATCTGGACTCCGACTTGTAAACAATTTTAGTACAACGACTAGTACTATTTTTACCAAAACGAAAACCCCTTTTATTATCGAACGACTTAGAAATCTCGTCTATCAAATCAATTGTCTAGATTGTAATTTAATTTACATAGGAGAAACAAGCCAGAACTTAATAAAACGTTTACAACAACATAAAAATAATTCAAAAAATCCGAAGCAATTTAAAACTATGATAGCAGAGCATATTTATACTTTAAAACACAATATGGACTTTTCTAACCCGACTGTACTATAATTCGAACAAAATTTATTTAAACGAAGAATTATAGAAGGATCTTTTTTAACTATTTACAACATTAAAACAATAAATAAACGGAATGAACTTAACACGCTGTGCGACACAAACCTCTTTTATTTAGATAGTATTTCCAACCTTCTCACAAAACAATAAAAACGACGCGCAAAGTATTCGCAATTCGTTCCACACATGTGTAGAATCTTGGTAAAAAATATTTTTTAAAATGTCCTTTCTCCATTATATCTTCAACCAGTCTACGAACAACACACTATCCAATTGTGATTTTTTAAATTAGTATTTTGTGAAAATATTGTGTAATTACAAGTTTAATATTTATAATACATAGTGTAGTGCATTACCATATCTTGATACCATGGATTATTAAAATTTTGCAATTTAACACTAAGATTAACTAATTGTAAGTACTATTTAATATTTTATTTTTTATTTTCACTCCAATTCAATTGTTTTTAGTTTTTAATTTTATTTTTAGTTTTCACTGAATGAAGGCTAGGATTATAGCCAAAACGTATGGATTTTAAATAAATTTTTGAAAGAAATTCATGTTTTTTATTGATGCTATGCCCGATTATTAGACTTTGTTAATATATATATATATATATATATATATATATATATATATATATATTGATGAGTTATTTAGAATTCGGCAATAACACCAAGCAAAAAAAAAAACTAAAGTAGTTTTGAAATACTTTATTTATCTATACGTTTCAGTCTTCATCGAGACCGTCATTCAGTGGAAAGAAATTAATTATACAAAAATACACTACACTATTACACTGCGATAAACCAAGCTATTAATAATTGGAACATTTAAACTAATTATTTTTTTGACAATTTTTGGTTACATAAAATAATTAAGTAGTTATATATATATATATATATATATATATATATATATATATATATATTGATTGTTTCTTTTCCGAACAGTAAATCCAATAATAAAAAACAATTTGTTTTTTGAAGATGTTTAATACGACGTTTCGGAACTAGGTACGTTCCATCATCAGGTTTATTCTGTCAAATACAATGTTTTTTAAAAAAATATTGATTAACATTAATTAACGATGGTCAATACAGATTAATTAGAAAAAAAAATTTTATAAAGGAATGGATTATGTACCGGGGTAAAGAGTAATAAAACTTAACTAAAAAAGGTTTTATATAAAATTGAGAAGCAAAATTATTTACCTGTAATAATTTATATATCCATATCACTAATATTTTTTTGTTAAAAACACTCGATTTTTTTGGAAGATATTTGTAGATGTTACGACTACACAAGACTTAAACACACTGATATGGATTTCTGTCTGCCAGATGTAAAGGACAACGCACGGAATTCTTGGCAAAAATGATTTTTTATGGCTCTTGTTTGGTAATTTACGAAAAAAGTGGAAATATTGCTTTAGTAAATGTTGAGAAATATTATGTATATATATATACATACATACATGCACATGTACATGCACACCTACATACTCATAAATACATATGCACATATCTATATATTAATGTATCCACAATTATATACATGAACATATATGCAAGTGCATGTATATAGTGTACACACAAAAACATACATATAAGCACATATATGGATGTACATATATTATAACATATATACATGTATATATATATACACACTCAAAAATTATTAGGATTAATTATTTTTAATCAGGTTTAAAAAATGTAAATATGAGTCATGAATGATATTGTGATCTGATCTTTTATTAACACTTTTTGACGAATTCAAAAAGATTAAACTGCTTTCAGAAAAAAGTCTTTTAAAAGTACAATCCTCTCTATATAAAATATTGGGTTCAAAGGTGAAATTATGTGAGTTTTCGATGGAATGCTGAACAAGAGTACTTTGGAAATTTCGGCTTTTATGATGAGTGACGCTTAATTCGTGTTGTCTCATTCTCTTATGAATGTACTGTGATGTTTGGCCAATGTATTGTTTTTGACAATTTTTGCAAGGGATGGAATAAACTATGTTAGTATTGAATTTAGGAGGGGTGGTGGATTTAATTTTTGAAAACATTTCTTTAAAAGAATATAGAGCTGTTCCTGAAATGAAAATATTTTCTTCTTTGAGTAATTTGGCAAAATAATCAAATAAGCCTTCAATGTAAGGCATGCTGTGAAAAGTTGGTTTAATATTGTTGTCTTGGAATAACTTGGAGATGGATTGATAATTGTTACTTTTATGATAGGAAAGTCTTTTATTGGTAATGGAATTGATGAGGGTGAGGGGATATCCGTTTTCTAATAAAGTTTTAGTTACTAATGTTGTGTTTTGGGTATGAAAAGAAGAGTGAGACAACATGATTGCGTGGTCTATCAAAGAAATGATTGTATTGACTTTATAATTTTTGGGACAATATGACGCGTAATGAAGGTATCTCCCGGACCATGTAGTTTTTCTGTACCAATTTGTGCAAATAATGTTGTCAATTTTGTGTACAGTCACGTCTAAAAAGTTTAATTTGTTGTCGATTTGTGTTTCATGTGTGAACTGAATGCTCTTATTGTAATTGTTAAAGGTATCGATTATCATATCTGATTGTTCTTTGTCTATTATAAAAAAAGTGTCATCTACATATCTGACATAAAAATATATTTGGAAATTTAATGTGGAGAAAACGGAAATTTCAAGGGTTTGTAAAACTAGGTCTATAATGCCAGGGGATAATGGGCAACCCATAGCAGTACCTTTGATTTGTAGATAAAAATTATTGAAACAATTAAAATAAGAGCAATTCAGGACAGTGTTAATGATGTGTTTGAAAGTAGTTATGGGAAAGTCGGTGTAGTTACAAATAGTGGGCCAGCGTTTTTCAATTGAATCAAGTATTAAATCATGGGGAACACATGTGAAAAGGTTAATTACATCAAGGCTTAGAAAAATTTGATCGTCCGTAATGTTTCGGTCTTTGATTAGATCCACAAATTGGTAAGAGTTCTTTACATAGTGAGGAGAGGAAATTGTGACATTTTTTAAAATATTAGCAATGTGTTTAGCGATATTATAGAATGGGGAGCCAACGTAGGATACAATGGGTCTAAAGGAGCATTCAGGTTTGTGGACTTTGGGGAGACAATACATTTTTGGGGAAATAGGATGTTGTACTTTTAAATTATAGGCAAATTTGTCAGAAATGAATTTTTTATTTTTTAATTCATTAATTAATTTAATTGATTGTCTAGAAAACTGTTGTGTTGGATCATTTGTAATGATTTTGTAAGTAGTATCATCTTTTAGCATTCGTAATGTAGTGTTAGTATAAAATTCTTTGTCAAGGATTACCGTCATATTGCCTTTATCTGCTGGACAAACAATTATATTATTAGATTTAATGAATAATTTGGTCTCCGCTATATCTTTGTGTAGTCTTTTAAGATGAATATGTTGGAAACTATTATCAACTTTTTTTAAATGTTTAACTAGTTTTTCACATAGTTTTGACCTGATTCGATTTTGCTTGTCAGTCTCAATGTTCCTGATATTGTATTCTATGTTACTTAAAATTTTTATGAAGTCATTATTTCTGTATTTACTAGGTGCGTAATTGAATTTTGGACCGAGTGCTAAAATGTATTGGATATTTTCTGGAATGACTATATTGGTTTTATTTATTAGCCATTTGTCTATCGAAAATTTAGAAACATGAAATGGATAATTTTTATCTCGAATTTGTATAAGATTTTTCAATTTCTGTATTTGTTTATTTTTAATAATATGAAAGTGTTTATCGTATTTTTTATTTTCGAATTCTAAAAATTTATTAAAAGTATTTTCATCTATTGTTTCTCGGAGTGTATTTATTATCTGATCTATTCGTGTTTTTTTATTTTTTATGTCAATAAAAGAATTTTTTATTTCTAATTTAAGTACTGAATTTTGTAAGAATGATATTTGCCGCTCAATTTTATATATATTTGAAGTTGTTTGTGAAAACTGTTGGTTGATAATATTAGTAATGAAATTCGGTATAATCCATTCATTTTTACATCGTAATAAAAATATTTTTTTGTTGATGGCTTTTGCATATTTAATATTGAGTTTTGAAAATGTTTTCATCAGAGTGTGGTGCTTGTGGTCTGAAGTGTTTGACAGTGATTGAAAGAAATTTCGTCCCATTGTGTTCTGGAGTATATTCAATAGATAAGTCCTGGATTTTTTCAATATATTGATTGTTTCTTTTCCGAACAGTAAATCCAATAATAAAAAACAATTTGTTTTTTGAAGATGTTTAATACGACGTTTCGGAACTAGGTACGTTCCATCATCAGGTTTATACTGTCAAATACAATGTTTTTTAAAAAAATATTGATTAACATTAATTAACGATGGTCAATACAGATTAATTAGAAAAAAAATTTTTATAAAGGAATGGATTATGTACCGGGGTAAAGAGTAATAAAACTTAACTAAAAAAGGTTTTATATAAAATTGAGAAGCAAAATTATTTACCTGTAATAATTTATATATCCATATCACTAATATTTTTTTGTTAAAAACACTCGATTTTTTTGGAAGATATTTGTAGATGTTACGACTACACAAGACTTAAACACACTGATATGGATTTCTGTCTGCCAGATGTAAAGGACAACGCACGGAATTCTTGTCAAAAATGATTTTTTATGGCTCTTGTTTGGTAATTTACGAAAAAAGTGGAAATATTGCTTTAGTAAATGTTGAGAAATATTATGTATATATATATACATACATACATGCACATGTACATGCACACCTACATACTAATAAATACATATGCACATATCTATATATTAATGTATCCACAATTATATACATGAACATATATGCAAGTGCATGTATATAGTGTACACACAAAAACATACATATAAGCACATATATGGATGTACATATATTATAACATATATACATGTATATATATATACACACTCAAAAATTATTAGGATTAATTATTTTTAATCAGGTTTAAAAAATGTAAATATGAGTCATGAATGATATTGTGATCTGATCTTTTATTAACACTTTTTGACGAATTCAAAAAGATTAAACTGCTTTCAGAAAAAAGTCTTTTAAAAGTACAATCCTCTCTATATAAAATATTGGGTTCAAAGGTGAAATTATGTGAGTTTTCGATGGAATGCTGAACAAGAGTACTTTGGAAATTTCGGCTTTTATGATGAGTGACGCTTAATTCGTGTTGTCTCATTCTCTTATGAATGTACTGTGATGTTTGGCCAATGTATTGTTTTTGACAATTTTTGCAAGGGATGGAATAAACTATGTTAGTATTGAATTTAGGAGGGGTGGTGGATTTAATTTTTGAAAACATTTCTTTAAAAGAATATAGAGCTGTTCCTGAAATGAAAATATTTTCTTCTTTGAGTAATTTGGCAAAATAATCAAATAAGCCTTCAATGTAAGGCATGCTGTGAAAAGTTGGTTTAATATTGTTGTCTTGGAATAACTTGGAGATGGATTGATAATTGTTGCTTTTATGATAGGAAAGTCTTTTATTGGTAATGGAATTGATGAGGGTGAGGGGATATCCGTTTTCTAATAACTTTCCTATCATAAAAGTAACAATTATCAATCCCCTCACCCTCATCAATTCCATTACCAATAAAAGACTTTCCTATCATAAAAATAACAATTATCAATCCATCTCCAAGTTATTCCAAGACAACAATATTAAACCAACTTTTCACAGCATGCCTTACATTGAAGGCTTATTTGATTATTTTGCCAAATTACTCAAAGAAGAAAATATTTTCATTTCAGGAACAGCTCTATATTCTTTTAAAGAAATGTTTTCAAAAATTAAATCCACCACCCCTCCTAAATTCAATACTAACATAGTTTATTCCATCCCTTGCAAAAATTGTCAAAAACAATACATTGGCCAAACATCACAGTACATTCATAAGAGAATGAGACAACACGAATTAAGCGTCACTCATCATAAAAGCCGAAATTTCCAAAGTACTCTTGTTCAGCATTCCATCGAAAACTCACATAATTTCACCTTTGAACCCAATATTTTATATAGAGAGGATTGTACTTTTAAAAGACTTTTTTCTGAAAGCAGTTTAATCTTTTTGAATTCGTCAAAAAGTGTTAATAAAAGATCAGATCACAATATCATTTATGACTCATATTTACATTTTTTAAACCTGATTAAAAATAATTAATCCTAATAATTTTTGAGTGTGTATATATATATACATGTATATATGTTATAATATATGTACATCCATATATGTGCTTATATGTATGTTTTTGTGTGTACACTATATACATGCACTTGCATATATGTTCATGTATATAATTGTGGATACATTAATATATAGATATGTGCATATGTATTTATGAGTATGTAGGTGTGCATGTACATGTGCATGTATGTATATATATATATATATATATACATAATATTTCTCAACATTTACTAAAGCAATATTTCCACTTTTTTCGTAAATTACCAAACAAGAGCCATAAAAAATCATTTTTGCCAAGAATTCCGTGCGTTGTCCTTTACATCTGGCAGACAGAAATCCATATCAGTGTGTTTAAGTCTTGTGTAGTCGTAACATCTACAAATATCTTCCAAAAAAATCGAGTGTTTTTAACAAAAAAATATTAGTGATATGGATATATAAATTATTACAGGTAAATAATTTTGCTTCTCAATTTTATATAAAACCTTTTTTAGTTAAGTTTTATTACTCTTTACCCCGGTACATAATCCATTCCTTTATAAAAATTTTTTTTCTAATTAATCTGTATTGACCATCGTTAATTAATGTTAATCAATATTTTTTTAAAAAACATTGTATTTGACAGAATAAACCTGATGATGGAACGTACCTAGTTCCGAAACGTCGTATTAAACATCTTCAAAAAACAAATTGTTTTTTATTATTGGATTTACTGTTCGGAAAAGAAACAATCAATATATTGAAAAAATCCAGGACTTATCTATTGAATATACTCCAGAACACAATGGGACGAAATTTCTTTCAATCACTGTCAAACACTTCAGACCACAAGCACCACACTCTGATGAAAACATTTTCAAAACTCAATATTAAATATGCAAAAGCCATCAACAAAAAAATATTTTTATTACGATGTAAAAATGAATGGATTATACCGAATTTCATAACTAATATTATCAACCAACAGTTTTTACAAACAACTTCAAATATATATAAAATTGAGCGGCAAATATCATTCTTACAAAATTCAGTACTTAAATTAGAAATAAAAAATTCTTTTATTGACATAAAAAATAAAAAAACACGAATAGATCAGATAATAAATACACTCCGAGAAACAATAGATGAAAATACTTTTAATAAATTTTTAGAATTCGAAAATAAAAAATACGATAAACACTTTCATATTATTAAAAATAAACAAATACAGAAATTGAAAAATCTTATACAAATTCGAGATAAAAATTATCCATTTCATGTTTCTAAATTTTCGATAGACAAATGGCTAATAAATAAAACCAATATAGTCATTCCAGAAAATATCCAATACATTTTAGCACTCGGTCCAAAATTCAATTACGCACCTAGTAAATACAGAAATAATGACTTCATAAAAATTTTAAGTAACATAGAATACAATATCAGGAACATTGAGACTGACAAGCAAAATCGAATCAGGTCAAAACTATGTGAAAAACTAGTTAAACATTTAAAAAAAGTTGATAATAGTTTCCAACATATTCATCTTAAAAGACTACACAAAGATATAGCGGAGACCAAATTATTCATTAAATCTAATAATATAATTGTTTGTCCAGCAGATAAAGGCAATATGACGGTAATCCTTGACAAAGAATTTTATACTAACACTACATTACGAATGCTAAAAGATGATACTACTTACAAAATCATTACAAATGATCCAACACAACAGTTTTCTAGACAATCAATTAAATTAATTAATGAATTAAAAAATAAAAAATTCATTTCTGACAAATTTGCCTATAATTTAAAAGTACAACATCCTATTTCCCCAAAAATGTATTGTCTCCCCAAAGTCCACAAACCTGAATGCTCCTTTAGACCCATTGTATCCTACGTTGGCTCCCCATTCTATAATATCGCTAAACACATTGCTAATATTTTAAAAAATGTCACAATTTCCTCTCCTCACTATGTAAAGAACTCTTACCAATTTGTGGATCTAATCAAAGACCGAAACATTACGGACGATCAAATTTTTCTAAGCCTTGATGTAATTAACCTTTTCACATGTGTTCCCCATGATTTAATACTTGATTCAATTGAAAAACGCTGGCCCACTATTTGTAACTACACCGACTTTCCCATAACTACTTTCAAACACATCATTAACACTGTCCTGAATTGCTCTTATTTTAATTGTTTCAATAATTTTTATCTACAAATCAAAGGTACTGCTATGGGTTGCCCATTATCCCCTGGCATTATAGACCTAGTTTTACAAACCCTTGAAATTTCCGTTTTCTCCACATTAAATTTCCAAATATATTTTTATGTCAGATATGTAGATGACACTTTTTTTATAATAGACAAAGAACAATCAGATATGATAATCGATACCTTTAACAATTACAATAAGAGCATTCAGTTCACACATGAAACACAAATCGACAACAAATTAAACTTTTTAGACGTGACTGTACACAAAATTGACAACATTATTTGCACAAATTGGTACAGAAAAACTACATGGTCCGGGAGATACCTTCATTACGCGTCATATTGTCCCAAAAATTATAAAGTCAATACAATCATTTCTTTGATAGACCACGCAATCATGTTGTCTCACTCTTCTTTTCATACCCAAAACACAACATTAGTAACTAAAACTTTATTAGAAAACGGATATCCCCTCACCCTCATCAATTCCATTACCAATAAAAGACTTTCCTATCATAAAAATAACAATTATCAATCCATCTCCAAGTTATTCCAAGACAACAATATTAAACCAACTTTTCACAGCATGCCTTACATTGAAGGCTTATTTGATTATTTTGCCAAATTACTCAAAGAAGAAAATATTTTCATTTCAGGAACAGCTCTATATTCTTTTAAAGAAATGTTTTCAAAAATTAAATCCACCACCCCTCCTAAATTCAATACTAACATAGTTTATTCCATCCCTTGCAAAAATTGTCAAAAACAATACATTGGCCAAACATCACAGTACATTCATAAGAGAATGAGACAACACGAATTAAGCGTCACTCATCATAAAAGCCGAAATTTCCAAAGTACTCTTGTTCAGCATTCCATCGAAAACTCACATAATTTCACCTTTGAACCCAATATTTTATATAGAGAGGATTGTACTTTTAAAAGACTTTTTTCTGAAAGCAGTTTAATCTTTTTGAATTCGTCAAAAAGTGTTAATAAAAGATCAGATCACAATATCATTCATGACTCATATTTACATTTTTTAAACCTGATTAAAAATAATTAATCCTAATAATTTTTGAGTGTGTATATATATATACATGTATATATGTTATAATATATGTACATCCATATATGTGCTTATATGTATGTTTTTGTGTGTACACTATATACATGCACTTGCATATATGTTCATGTATATAATTGTGGATACATTAATATATAGATATGTGCATATGTATTTATGAGTATGTAGGTGTGCATGTACATGTGCATGTATGTATGTATATATATATATACATAATATTTCTCAACATTTACTAAAGCAATATTTCCACTTTTTTCGTAAATTACCAAACAAGAGCCATAAAAAATCATTTTTGCCAAGAATTCCGTGCGTTGTCCTTTACATCTGGCAGACAGAAATCCATATCAGTGTGTTTAAGTCTTGTGTAGTCGTAACATCTACAAATATCTTCCAAAAAAAATCGAGTGTTTTTAACAAAAAAATATTAGTGATATGGATATATAAATTATTACAGGTAAATAATTTTGCTTCTCAATTTTATATAAAACCTTTTTTAGTTAAGTTTTATTACTCTTTACCCCGGTACATAATCCATTCCTTTATAAAAATTTTTTTTCTAATTAATCTGTATTGACCATCGTTAATTAATGTTAATCAATATTTTTTTAAAAAACATTGTATTTGACAGAATAAACCTGATGATGGAACGTACCTAGTTCCGAAACGTCGTATTAAACATCTTCAAAAAACAAATTGTTTTTTATTATTGGATTTACTGTTCGGAAAAGAAACAATCAATATATTGAAAAAATCCAGGACTTATCTATTGAATATATATATATATATATATATATATATATATATATATATATATATAAGATCTTATAATGGCACGAGTTTTTGTTGCTGGTAAAAGTATAGTCTCTTTAACAATAGACGTTTTCGAATTTATCGATTTTGTTAATAGTAGTCACTATGCTTTTAGTATTTTACATCCTGATGAACATTCTAAATTATTCGAATATATTATTTATATAAAAATAGAGGGTCGCAATATTTGGCATGTTGAGCACAGAAGGTTTGACACATTCCCAGAGCTCACAAAGTACTTTCAAGATTGGATGCTATGTAGATGGAAAGTTAATAAATATCAACATTTATTGACTCCCTTTCCAAAACCTCAACCTATTATCACAAAACATGCTGACATACATGAATTTAATGACTATGAAGAAGTTTTGGTTTTAGAACAGGAATTGACATATGGGCAAACTGACGTTAAAAAACAAATCGAAACTTTATCATTCGCAAATATTTTAGAACCTCCTATAACATATGAAGCACGAACTGCAATTGATGACGAAGACAGAGACGCAACTGCTATTTTAGACAATTCCTGCACTTCCACTTCTAATCCTACTAATCAAATTTTACCAAATCCTACACAAGTAACTATTCCAAATCCTTCACAAGTAACTATGCCAAATCCTACATAAGCAACTATACCAAATTCCACACAAGTAACTACATCAAATCCTACGCAAATAATAATTCCAAATTCTAAAAAAATTTTAATAAATCAAATTCATTTTTTACCAAATTCAGTACAAATTCTACACCATCCTACACAAATAATTATTCCAAATCTGACAAATATAATCATACCAAATTTTGATCAAATTTTAACAAATCAAACACTAATTATACACCATCCTACAAAAATAATTATACCAAATCCAAAACAAGTTTTGCCAATTTCCAATTCCATACAATTACGAAATTCTATACCGACTTTACTAAATCATAACAGAACCCTGCCAAATCCTTATAGATCAAGATCATATTTTAGACATCTACAATTTCATTTATGTCCAATTCATATTTAAAATTTATTCCTAAAATTATTTCAAAGTTATCAAACTTTAATTTTAATATTTTCAATATTCATTCATTTATAAAAATTCAAATCTTACTACCATTATGTCATAATTTGTTTATCTCTAGATTTTTAATAAACAATTACAATCTTTATTTTTGCAGAAAATCTAAAATGAAATTAAAAAATGTTTTAGTCAAATATGAGTTTCTTCTGAAATTCTCTACTAAATTTAAGTTCATTAGCATTCCATTTTGTCCATCAATAAATTTCTAGATAATTATTCATTAGAATTTTAATTTTCAGATTTTTTAAGTTATATCTAATTCCCTTTTATTTTTTAAGAAATTCTATTCGTTTATTTAAATCCTTCCATTCTTCCAAACTTTTGTTTCTAGAACCAATTCCGTACTATTTTGTATTGAGAACCCTTCGATGCACCTTAAACATCAAACATAATTCATACGTGGAACATAATTTCCACATCATAAAATTAAATTTTGATTATGAATTTGATGTTTTACTAAATTTTAAAGCCCAATTGTTATTTTCTAAATTTGATAAAATTGATTATTACAATTTTTATTTTATCGAGTCTCAGCTATCGACTGAATTTCTATCTAAGAGATTATCCACTGAAGGGCAATTACAATTCTTTTTTTTTTTATTTTATTTTAGTATAAATATCAAAATATTATATTGTTCTCTTGAAGAAATTAATTAAAATAATGATTTTTTTCTACTACGTTAATAAATGTAGAATTTGTATAATTTAGTGTCAAAATAATTCTATTTTCAATATCTATGAAGCTTATGTTTACCCATTTCCTAACTCACACTGAATTTAATAAATATTATAATGGTTCCCATTTTTATAATTATATAACAAAATTTCAGTTGTTTATAACAAAATTAATTTCTTTCATCGCCTGTTAATTATACTCTGCTTTGTGGAAAGAAATCTTTGAAAATTCATGTAAATAGGATAAAACCTTCTATGCCATGATTATAATTCTATTTGAAATTTATATTATTTTCTATTCTTATATATGTTAATTTTAATTCTATTTTCTTTCTTGTTTCTATTGTTAATGATTGATTTTATACTAATTTTCACTTTTTACATTGTACTAGTTTTAAGCATTGATTTTGGAATATTTAGTCTTAAGTGTTGTTTTTAATTCGTAAATATCATTTTCTTGATCATTTTTATCGTATTAACACATTACACAGGCTAACAAAGAAAATGGTGCAAACGATTTTAATGCTGTTTTTAGGTATATTTAGGGCGCTGATTTCAAAAATGACATTGTTTTTTTTATGAGCTTTAGTTTTCAAGATATGATATATAGGGGACGCAACTAAGTTCTCGCTGTTTTTTTTTTCGATGAAAATGTAACTTTATTATAAAAAAATTGCATCAATTCAGTTCGATATAGTTTTCCAGTGATGGTTTTGCTCGGTTTCAACAGCTCATAACAAATAACACCGACCTGGTCCCACCATATGTAGAGCATGACCTTCGTAGTGAATATTAGGCCAAACCGAGATTTTCTCCTCCTTGGATTGCTGTAATGTATTCATTTTCTATCACCGGTCATGATGTGATGAAGAACCTCTTCTTTTCTTGCCGCTGGAGCAGTTGTTCACAGGCGAAAAAACGACGCTCGATATCTCTTGGCTTCAACTCACAAGGAACCGAAGTTTCTTGCTTCGAAATCATCCCCAACGCATGCAATAGCTTGGAAATGGCTTGATGGGTAACTCCTAATTCTGAAGCAAGATCTTATTGAGTTTGGCACGAATCCTCTTCGAATAAGGCCTTCAATTTAGCGTTTTTGAAGGTTTTGGCCTTCCTTCACGAGGATGGTCGTCAACATCAAAATCACCATTTTTGAAGCGACAAAACCCCTCACGGCATGTTGTTTCTCTCAGAGCAACATTTTCGTAGCTCTCGATGCACTTGAGCTGCCGTTTTTTTTTGAATGGAAGACGAAAATCAACACTCCCCGCCAATGACGATTGTTTGGCATAAAATTGGACATATTCACTTAACCAGAAGTATATAATGCAAAAACGTAATCAATTATGTGTCGCAGCAGTTTGTTTACTTACTCTAAGCTTGCTTCAAGACGTTTTGGATTTGTCAAATTCGACCAACCTTTACTGCTAGAGCCATATACTGACAAACAGCAAGAACTTAGTTGCGCAACGAAATATAAGGAAATAGTAATACAATTCAGAATGTTATTTTAATGAGATATGCCTACTCGTACATACAAACTTACAAGACCCATTCGGCCTTACTAATGTCCCAATAGTTGACACTGTGAAAAGTTCTTTTCAGTGACGACCTCGAATGGTCCTGATTTCGGGAACTTCTTTCCAAGTTTCAAACTAGAGCTGATACTAGAGCTATGGTTTGCAGATTTGAAATCAGCGCAAAAAATACTATAAGAATCAGCTCTAACATTTGATGCACCAAACAAAAACAAAAATTTTGTTGGCCTGTGTTATTGATTTCCATTTTTCTATGTGTCATTTCTATGTCCTTTGTGAAATTGTTTTTTTCTTTTACTACTTTATTTCTATATTATGTTTTTTGATTATAGTTCATACTTTATTGTAAAAATGTCTAAATTTGCTAATGAACTATAATCACCTGAAGGGGGATGGTGTGTTATGTGCCGGCACCCTCATTTAACTAGCGACACATTTATGCCTCTATGCGCATACTATCACATTTATTACTCTATGGAGTCCACATCTCTCGAGTTCTCTACATTCTATGGACTCTATATTTCCGGCTGGACACAGGACCTCTATGTCTATGACAAGGACATATGCACTCTCTGGATGTCAAAAGGAACACTTAACCTTATAATAACCTTATGTACTCAGCGAAGTACATATCTGTATTCTGTAATAAATCTATAAAACTTGTGTTGTGTTTTAAAATACCAAAATTACCTCTATCGCTGAAGGCAAAACTTTAACTTTTATTTGTTAAAAACAAATAATATGTATTTTACGCAATTTTACATTTACCTTTTTCGGTCTTTTCTTAAATTATTTTTGTTTTCCTACAGTAGTATCATGTGATTGTGGTGTTGTAAAATGTGTTAGTAAAGTGTGTTTTTTCCTGATCTGCTGAATGATGAGACACATCTAGTCTCGAAACGTATGAAAAATTAAAATAAATTTTCTACATTCGACGCATTGGCTGGTTTATTCATTTCAATATATATATACATATATATATATATATATATATATATATATCTATATATATATATATATATATATATATCTATATTGAATGGTAGAGTCTTGGATTTGTGTATATTTTGTAGAGTTTCGAACAAGAATCCAAAAATAATACAAAATAAAAAACAAGAAAAGTTTTTAAAAAAACAATTTCTTTATTTAATTATTTGTTTATTGTCGACGTTTCGGAACTAGGTACGTTCCATCTTCAGGACATCTGTCAAGAAACATGATCTTGATGAGATTTTTGCAAACAATATGTTTAGGAAAAGAAAATAGATTTTTCTTAAATAATGAATTAAATTGTAAAAAATATAATAATGTACAGAAATATGATAATATATTCAAAATAAAAATGATAAAAATAAATGAGTGGATTATCAAAACAGGATATTAAACATAATAGAAATTTTTTTTGAAAGTTATGGAAATTTTTTAAGAAAAGGTTAATGACAAAGTTGAATTAATTACCTGTATGTTTGAATATTTGTTAGCACTTTTTCACTAAACAAGCTTTTTTAACAAAAATGATTTTGTGAGTTAATTTTCCGCCGAATAATTAGATTTTGTAAATCAAAATTACTAAAAAATTTGTCTTTTTTAAAATTATTATTTGAAAACACAAATAATATTGTTCTCTGGATGTTGTTCGATTGGTTTTCGAAGATTAACTAAATGAAACTGGTGTGCCCTTTGTAACACGTGTAAACACTTGAACGAGAGATGTGAGATTGTATGTGTGTGTTTTTATATGTCAGGGTGTGAATACTTAAATTGTTGATCTTAAAAGGAAGTCGATATTAATTGTTTGTCAAAAAGTGTAAAAAATTTAAATATGAATCATGTAATAGGTTGTGATCTGATCTAATGTTGACACTGTTAGAAACATTTATGAGGATGAGACAACTCTCCGCGAATAACCTTCTAAAGATGCAACTTTCGTGATATAAAATCTTTGGAGTGAAATTAAATGAATGGGCGTTTTCTATAGAGTGTTGTACTAGGGTACTTTTGAAATTTTTTTGTTTATGGTGGACCACACTTAGTTCATGTTGTCTCATTCTCTTGTGTACATATTGGGAGGTTTGTCCAATATATTGAAAAGCACAGTCATTACAAGAAACAGAATATACTACATTAGTATTGAGATTGGATGGGGTGGGGGATTTAATGTTCGTAAAGAATTGGTTGAAGGAGTGTAAGGATGAGCCTGATGCTAAAATGTTTTCTTCTAACAAAATTTTGGCAAAATAATAATATAAATCTTCAACGTATGGTATGCTGCAGTAAATAAGATTGGTGTTTTTGATGTTAGTACTGGTATTGGGAGAATTAATTTGTGTTTTTAAGAAAGTTCGTCTTTTTTGAATAACTGAATGAATGAGATTTTTTGGGTAACCATTTTCAATTAGAGTTATTTTTACTAGGGATAAATTTTGTGGATGGAAAGTTTGGTGAGACAACAAAATAGCATGGTCTGTAAGGGAAATAATAGTGTTTATCTTATAGTTTCTGGGACAGTATGAGGAATAGTGTAAGTATCTACCCGACCATGTCGTTTTTCTATACCAATTTGTTCGAATGAAGTTATTAGTGTTGTAAACGGATACATCCAAGAAATTAAGTCTGTTGTTATTTTGTAGTTCATGTGTGAAAATTATATTATTGTTAAAATTATTGAAGAGATCTAGTACTGTGTTTATATGATTTTTGTTAATGATAAAAAAAGTGTCATCTACATATCTAATATAAAAGTTAATTTGAAATTTTAAAGTTGAGAAAACGGAAATTTCTAGTGTTTGTAAAACTAAGTCGATGATTCCGGGAGATAAGGGACATCCCATAGCTGCGCCTTTAATTTGAGAATAAAAGTTGTCTTGGCAATGGAAATAGGAGTAATTTAAAATAGTGTTGATAATATGAGTGAAGACTGTTTTCGGAAAGTCAGTAAAGTTACAAATTGTGTGCCAACGTTTATCGATTGAGTTTAGGATTAATTCATGTGGGACACATGTAAAAAGGTTGACCACATCTAAGCTTAGAAATAAGTGATTTTCAGGGATGTTGCGGTTATTAATTAAATTCACAAATCGGTACGAATTCTTAACATAATAGGGAGAATTGATTGTAACATTTTTTAGGACATCAGAAATGAGTTTCGAAATATTGTAAAAAGGAGAGCCAATGTAGGAGACAATCGGTCTGAAAGAGCATTCAGGTTTGTGTATTTTTGGAAGACAGTACATCTTAGGGGAGATAGGGTGTTGTATTTTTAGGTTAAAAGCAAAATTCTCAGAAATTAGTTTTTTGTTTTTCAGATCATTGATTAATTTAAAAGCTATTCTAGAAAAACGTTGTGTGGGATCTTCTGTTAAAATATTATATGTTGTATCATCTTTAAGTAGGTTAAGGACGGAATTGTTGTAAAATTCTTTGTCAAGAATGACTGTGATATTACCCTTATCGGCTGGGCAAACTATAATATTATTAGATTTAATGAAAGCTTTAGTTTCTAAAATGTCTTTGTGGAGTTTCTTTAAATGAAAGTTTTGAAATTTATTATTTACTTTCTTTATATGTTTTACCAGTCTGTCACATAGTTTTGATCTAATGTTATTCTGTTTGTTTGTTTCAATGTTTCTAATGTTGTATTCAATATTACTTAGAATTTTTATGAAATCTGTTTTACTGTATTTCTGAGGAGAGTATGCAAATTTTGGACCTAATGCTAGAATATATTTAACATTTTCTGGAATGTAAATATCAGTTTTATTAACTAACCACTTATCTGTACAAGCTTTAGAGATTTTGAAGGGATAGTTGTCATCTCTTTTTTGAATTAAAGTTTTAGTTTTTTTAATATGTTTTTCTTTAGTAGTATTAAAATGTTTGTTAAATTTATAGTTTTCAAAAGCTAAAAATTGATTTAAGAGGTCTTTGTTCAAAGTATTGGAAAGTGTATTGATTATGTTATCCAGTTGTGATTTCAAGTAATTTATGTAGATAAAAGTATTTTTTATTTCTAGATTCAAAACAGACATTTTCAGGTAATTAATTTGTCGTTCAATTTTATAGATGTTGAAAGTGTTGTATAAGAATTGTTTGTTTATAATATTAGAAATAAAATTAGGTATAATCCATTAATTTTTACATCGAATTAGAAATATTTTTTTGTTAATAACATTAGCATATTTAGAGTTAAGTTTTGAATATTTTTTCATTAAACGTATTTGTTTGTAATCTACAGTTCTTGATAAGTTTTGAAAGAAATTTCGTTCCATAATGTTCTTGGAATATATTGAATGGTAGAGTCTTGGATTTGTGTATATTTTGTAGAGTTTCGAACAAGAATCCAAAAATAATACAAAATAAAAAACAAGAAAAGTTTTTAAAAAAACAATTTCTTTATTTAATTATTTGTTTATTGTCGACGTTTCGGAACTAGGTACGTTCCATCTTCAGGACATCTGTCAAGAAACATGATCTTGATGAGATTTTTGCAAACAATATGTTTAGGAAAAGAAAATAGATTTTTCTTAAATAATGAATTAAATTGTAAAAAATATAATAATGTACAGAAATATGATAATATGTTCAAAATAAAAATGATAAAAATAAATGAGTGGATTATCAAAACAGGATATTAAACATAATAGAAAATTTTTTTGAAAGTTATGGAAATTTTTTAAGAAAAGGTTAATGACAAAGTTGAATTAATTACCTGTATGTTTGAATATTCGTTAGCACTTTTTCACTAAACAAGCTTTTTTAACAAAAATGATTTTGTTAAAAATCAATCAAAGTTAATCAATGATCTGAAAAACAAAAAACTAATTTCTGAGAATTTTGCTTTTAACCTAAAAATACAACACCCTATCTCCCCTAAGATGTACTGTCTTCCAAAAATACACAAACCTGAATGCTCTTTCAGACCGATTGTCTCCTACATTGGCTCTCCTTTTTACAATATTTCGAAACTCATTTCTGATGTCCTAAAAAATGTTACAATCAATTCTCCCTATTATGTTAAGAATTCGTACCAATTTGTGAATTTAATTAATAACCGCAACATCCCTGAAAATCACTTATTTCTAAGCTTAGATGTGGTCAACCTTTTTACATGTGTCCCACATGAATTAATCCTAAACTCAATCGATAAACGTTGGCACACAATTTGTAACTTTACTGACTTTCCGAAAACAGTCTTCACTCATATTATCAACACTATTTTAAATTACTCCTATTTCCATTGCCAAGACAACTTTTATTCTCAAATTAAAGGCGCAGCTATGGGATGTCCCTTATCTCCCGGAATCATCGACTTAGTTTTACAAACACTAGAAATTTCCGTTTTCTCAACTTTAAAATTTCAAATTAACTTTTATATTAGATATGTAGATGACACTTTTTTTATCATTAACAAAAATCATATAAACACAGTACTAGATCTCTTCAATAATTTTAACAATAATATAATTTTCACACATGAACTACAAAATAACAACAGACTTAATTTCTTGGATGTATCCGTTTACAACACTAATAACTTTATTCGAACAAATTGGTATAGAAAAACGACATGGTCGGGTAGATACTTACACTATTCCTCATACTGTCCCAGAAACTATAAGATAAACACTATTATTTCCCTTACAGACCATGCTATTTTGTTGTCTCACCAAACTTTCCATCCACAAAATTTATCCCTAGTAAAAATAACTCTAATTGAAAATGGTTACCCAAAAAATCTCATTCATTCAGTTATTCAAAAAAGACGAACTTTCTTAAAAACACAAATTAATTCTCCCAATACCAGTACTAACATCAAAAACACCAATCTTATTTACTGCAGCATACCATACGTTGAAGATTTATATTATTATTTTGCCAAAATTTTGTTAGAAGAAAACATTTTAGCATCAGGCTCATCCTTACACTCCTTCAACCAATTCTTTACGAACATTAAATCCCCCACCCCATCCAATCTCAATACTAATGTAGTATATTCTGTTTCTTGTAATGACTGTGCTTTTCAATATATTGGACAAACCTCCCAATATGTACACAAGAGAATGAGACAACATGAACTAAGTGTGGTCCACCATAAACAAAAAAATTTCAAAAGTACCCTAGTACAACACTCTATAGAAAACGCCCATTCATTTAATTTCACTCCAAAGATTTTATATCACGAAAGTTGCATCTTTAGAAGGTTATTCGCGGAGAGTTGTCTCATCCTCATAAATGTTTCTAACAGTGTCAACATTAGATCAGATCACAACCTATTACATGATTCATATTTAAATTTTTTACACTTTTTGACAA
The DNA here is from genome assembly GCF_003426905.1 of Ctenocephalides felis. NCBI lineage: Eukaryota > Metazoa > Arthropoda > Insecta > Siphonaptera > Pulicidae > Ctenocephalides > Ctenocephalides felis. Next base: position 114,761,996 of record NW_020538040.1, read on the forward strand.
ACAATTAATATCGACTTCCTTTTAAGATCAACAATTTAAGTATTCACACCCTGACATATAAAAACACACACATACAATCTCACATCTCTCGTTCAAGTGTTTACACGTGTTACAAAGGGCACACCAGTTTCATTTAGTTAATCTTCGAAAACCAATCGAACAACATCCAGAGAACAATATTATTTGTGTTTTCAAATAATAATTTTAAAAAAGACAAATTTTTTAGTAATTTTGATTTACAAAATCTAATTATTCGGCGGAAAATTAACTCACAAAATCATTTTTGTTAAAAAAGCTTGTTTAGTGAAAAAGTGCTAACAAATATTCAAACATACAGGTAATTAATTCAACTTTGTCATTAACCTTTTCTTAAAAAATTTCCATAACTTTCAAAAAAATTTTCTATTATGTTTAATATCCTGTTTTGATAATCCACTCATTTATTTTTATCATTTTTATTTTGAACATATTATCATATTTCTGTACATTATTATATTTTTTACAATTTAATTCATTATTTAAGAAAAATCTATTTTCTTTTCCTAAACATATTGTTTGCAAAAATCTCATCAAGATCATGTTTCTTGACAGATGTCCTGAAGATGGAACGTACCTAGTTCCGAAACGTCGACAATAAACAAATAATTAAATAAAGAAATTGTTTTTTTAAAAACTTTTCTTGTTTTTTATTTTGTATTATTTTTGGATTCTTGTTCGAAACTCTACAAAATATATCTATATATATATATATCTATGAAAGAGGATCGCTTAAGTAGCAACACTTATAACTCACGAACGGCTGAACTCACGAACATTTAGATGAAAATTGGCAGGGAGGTAGTTTAGAGCCAGGAGAAACACATAGGATACTTTTCATCCCGTTTTTCATTCTAATTCATTATATATATACTAATGAAAATTCTAAATATACTAGCTAGCCCGGCCACGCGTTGCTATGGCTCAGTAATCTTTTGGTAGCAGGGAGGTAGTTTAGAGCCAGGAGAAACATATGAAATACTTTTTATCCCGTTTTTTATTCTAATTCTGAATTATTTACTTATAAACTATCCATGTAGTTTATTCAATCTATGATACTATCAATGATTTCATCCATGACATTTACCTTCGATTGTCAACTGTCATTCGGTGTTTCTGTCATTGAAATTAACTTCTACTACCTCATGCTAAATATAGTGAATGAATATTAGTTCTTGGTTCTATGTATATATATAGGGTGAAGTGAAGTTCAATTAATAATGCCGCGACCAAGACGATCGAATCTTTCCCAACAAAGCCGTAATGCAAGAAGAATGCGAAATATTGCAAATGCAAGAACTGAAGAAGAGCATTACATACATTTACATTTACATGTACATTTTGCCGAATAACTTATTCCCAGTTATAATTTCCCAGAATTCATCGAAGAATGGTTAGTAATATATGAAGGTACTGGGTTAAAAGTTCCACGACCAAAGTGTCAAAAACCACTAAAGCTAAAGCATTGTTTAACAACATTATTTGAAAGTGAAGGGAATAAGGTGTATAACCAGCTATAATCTTGTTTCTTATGACTTTGATATTGGGAGATAAACGGTCATCTTTGAAAATCCATAGTAAAAGTAATTTCTTCTGTTGGTACTTTTTTAGCGTTAGTTAAAAATGTAATTATTTTGTAAAATACCTTTAAAATTAAAATAAGACATTAAACCTGTTTGCCATCTGGCCGTTCCAAGTTACCCCGCCTATAGGGTAAAAAGGTCTAGATAACAAATATTTGAAAGACAGAAAAAAAGCACATTTTTACAATGATGAAGTAGCTGGTAGTTTTACTGAACGTAGTAAGATAATTATTTGTTTGAAATGTGTCATTTGTTGTGATAAAATTGATTTGATTTTCATAATAAAATTTATATTTGCTCAAACTCAAATTGGACCTTTGTGCCTTGCCCTGCTCTACGTATATACTTTTTATTAAATTTACTTTAATTCAAGGTATGTTACTTGAAACTTTTTAAAAAGCAGGTCAAAGCAGTTATATCTAATTCATTTTCTATCTCTCCTCGCAGAAATTTGAAAAATTTATATAAGCTCAGTAGTATTATTTAAAATTGTACACAAAATCCAGAATCCAGAAGAATCTGAAAAGCTTAAAACGTAATCAATAAGTTGAAATACCAAAAAAGACTTGGATTGGATTATACCATGATTTCTATAGAAAGTGTATAAAGCTTCCAGTTTGATTGTATTGACAAAACATAGACAAACTAATGGGGTTCATTGTTTTGATAATACCTCATTGTATATAGCATTCACACAACACATCCTTATACACTTATAATATTAATATTTTTGATTCTCTAGAAATTGTTTAGAAGATACCTTACTTAGCAAAACAACGTTTGCCGGGTCAGCTAATATATATATATATATATATATATATATATATATATATATATGATAAAAATTGTTTCTTGGGCATCCATCCAATAATTAAAAAAACAGTTTTAATGCAAAATGTTTTAATTAAGAGAACATACGTTTCGGGTCCAGATTTGACCCATCTTCAGTGCATACAAATAAATTTTAAAAAAATATAACACAAAGAACAACACAAAAATGCAACGAAAAAATAAGTATGAAATAAAAAATTAAAAAAACATCAAGTTATGAAAATTTTTGAAAATTGTAAAAACTAAAATAAATAATATGTTTTATTGTAAAAAAGCTCATTCCAAAAACACATCTTGTTAGTTTGGAGACAGAGTTACGTGTCTAGACACGTAACTCTGTCTCCAAACTAACAAGATGTTTTTTTGGAATGAGCTTTTTTACAATAAAACATATTATTTATTTTAGTTTTTACAATTTTCAAAAATTTTCATAACTTGATGTTTTTTCAATTTTTTATTTCATACTTATTTTTTCGTTGCATTTTTGTGTTGTTCTTTGTGTTATATTTTTTTTAAATTTATTTGTATGCACTGAAGATGGGTCAAATCTGGACCCGAAACGTATGTTCTCTTAATTAAAACATTTTGCATTAAAACTGTTTTTTTAATTATTGGATGGATGCCCAAGAAACAATTTTTATCATATTATTTCACCATCTGAAGAAAAACCTCTCGCTTTATATATATATATATATATATATATGTATATATATATATATATATATATGCCAAAATGTTTAGAAGACCGTTTTCGTTTTTTTACCCAGCGGGAAGTTAAAAATAATCTATAAAAGTGATCAATGATTAATCAAAAATTTTTTAAACATTCTTAAATTGATTATTATTAGTACGCTGTAAGTGCTTATTAAATTCGACAACGAGGGTATTCTCCCGACAACTTATGTGTATACTTATAAAAAATGTAAACTTACTCGAGCCGAGATAAAATTTCATTCTACAGCGAGTCTGTTTTTCTACGATTTTTTTCGTGCGATTTATCATGAATCTTAGCTTTAGATACGTCCCCAGTTATGTATGTATACTTAGAACCGCGATGGTGGAAAAGGGAAAAACTGGTATACCCTGATATTCTGTCGATTGGTGTAAACTAATAATTCTTTGCTCTTTCTGTTCTAGAGATAAATGGGTGAGGTCAAATTCGGTGCTCACCATACGTATAGTCAGCACCGACCCCTCAGTGCTTTTTGATGTCGAATAGTGCAATAAATTTTCGGAAAACTTTTATGCATCATAATTTTCACGCATCGCAAAATTCCCAAATTAGTCAAATTAAAATGAAAATGCCCAATTTTTTTGCTCGCTTACTTAAATATAAAATAAAAAAAAAATTGAGAGGTTGCTAATTTTTTTGGGTGTTCACAGGTCAATTTTTCAAAAGTTTAAAATTGTTTTGGAATCTGGGATTTTTTTGCTCTGCGATACAAAAAAGAAAAATTCAAGAATTGTTTGTAGTATGGAAACGGATCGCAATCCGCTTGTGATTAGTAAATTGATTCATTTAGATCTTTTTAACTTCCTGTAGGGCAAGTTATAGCAATCGCAAAAAAATCGAAAATGAAAATTTTTATATATCTTTACGTTTCAGAGGTTTTTGAACATCTTGACATACCTTAGAAAAAATGGATGTATGTGTGTGTGTGTATGTGTGTGTGTGCGTGTATGTATGTGTGTGCAGATACAAATTTTCGTTGACGATTTCTGGAACACGGATAAAGCTATTTCAATAATTCAAAAAACATTCGATTCGTATTGATGAGGAGACGTGCTGAATGGTTTTTGACGAAGGCAAGTCTAGCCGTTCCAATGATACGGGGCAAAAAGTGCCAAAAACGGTAACTCAGTTTTTAGGAGAACGGAGCGTCAGATTTTAATAATTCAAAAAACATTTTACTTATATAGACAAAATGATTAACTCGTAAAATTTTTGGTAAGGCAGGTTTAGCGGTAATGGACTCTCAATGAAAATAAATTAAAAAAGTGTCATTTGGCGGCCAAAAATGTTTATTGGACATATGTATATCAAATTATCAGATATTTTCTAGATATTTTAGTAATGTGTACCCATTTTGTGTAAACTTTTTTGGGTTCCGTACCAAGATTTTTAATTTTGAAGCTTATTTATATGGTTCAAACAAATGTCCTCGACATTTTCGACAGTATGGAATAACCGATTTATAAAATTGAAAAATCATTCAATTCGTACTCGATCGCGAGGCATTTTTGCAAAAGGCAATTTTGTCGTTTTGGGAGTATGGAGCGCAAAGGGTGTAAAAACGGTTATGCAGTTTTTGAAAGAACAGAACGGATCATCCGATTAGATCAGTGGTCAGGGACCCGGGGTAAATCACCCCAATTGGCGTAAAAGTGGAATTTTTGGGGGTAAAAAGTATACCATATATTTGCAAAGGGTATGGGCGTGTTTCCATACAGAATTGGCTCCACCCTGGTATTTAAATAATTTTGATGCCATTTTATACGTATTTTTGAGAAAATCTGATATACCAAATTTCAAATCCGTAGCTCATCATTTGGCCGAGATATCATTGAAAATGTGTGAAAGGGGCCCCTTTTTTCAAAGTCGTTTTGTGTCGCAACTGTGAAAGATATCGACAAACCAATAACGCCAATCTATTTACATCGGTATAGACTATATTATTAATAATAAATATTGTTTAATAATTATTTGTAAGTGCATGAAAAAATGAAAATAATTTTTTGTTTTGAATTTTCGGGTAGTGCGGTTGTTTGGACTAATTTTTAATTAGCATCATTCGAAAGGGTATTCAATTTTCTTTTACTGTCCAAAATTTTGTTTTATTTCATGTGGTAGAACATATTCAAAAGTAGAAAAAACCAGAGCAAGTACACGCTCACGCTCATATAACACCCGTTTAAGTCGTCTCTCATTCGCAACGACTAGCAACAGCACCGCTCGCCGCGCGTCTTGATAAATTCTGCATATAGGTATGGAAACATTTCTTTGTAAAACATTTTTAATAAAACACAATATATTTACATTTTTATTTTGAATAATTATATATTTATATGCATGTGTATAATAATAATTATATTTATATATAATTAAATATATTATTTATATATTACACAAGTATACTATATGATTGATATTTTATACAATTATCACTAAATAAATAAAAATTAGGTTGATAAAATATATACATAATACTAGTATGTCGGTATATGATTTCTATTCATATATAATAATAGTATGTCGGTATATGATTTCTATTCATGCTACAGCAATATGTATAATGACAAGTATGCTAAATTAGTCATAAATATATTAAATAATATTTTGTGGCAAAAACCATACATAACATAACCAAATACATAAAAAAAACAGACAGACAGCATAAAATTAATATAATTTTGGAGTTTAACTAACCATGAAGTTTTTAAAATTATTAAATAAATAATAATTTTTTTTAAATTTTTGTGTGCTGTTTGGAGAAATCTTATACCGACATCCTAGCATTATGTATATATTTTATCAACCTAATTTTTATTTATTTAGTGATAATTGTATAAAATATCAATCATATAGTATACTTGTGTAATATATAAATAATATATTTAAATATATATATAAATATAATTATTATTATACACATACATATAAATATATAATTATTCAAAATAAAAATGTAAATATATTGTGTTTTATTAAAAATGTTTTACAAAGAAATGTTTCCATACTTATATGCAGAATTTATCAAGACGCGCGGCGAGCGGTGCTGTTGCTAGTCGTTGCGAATGAGGGACGACAAACGGGTGTTATATGAGCGTGAGCGTGTACTTGCTCTGGTTTTTTCTACTTTTGAATATGTTCTACCACATGAAATAAAACAAAATTTTGGACAGTAAAAGAAAATTGAATACCCTTTCGAATGATGCTAATTAAAAATTAGTCCAAACAACCGCACTACCCGAAAATTCAAAACAAAAAATTATTTTCATTTTTTCATGCACTTACAAATAATTATTAAACAATATTTGTTATTAATAATATAGTCTATACAGATGTAAATAGATTGTCGTTATTGGTTTGTCGATATCTTTCACAGTTGCGACACAAAACAACTTTGAAAAAAGGGGCCACTTTCACACATTTTCAATGATATCTCGGCCAAATGATGAGCTACGGATTTGAAATTTGGTATATCGGATTTTCTCAAAAATACCTATAAAATGGCATCAAAATTATTTAAATCCAGGGTGGGGCCAATTCTGTATGGAAACACGCCCATACCCTTTCTGCATTAGCAGAAAATGTGAAGGAATAAGTAGTTTTCGCACTAAAACAAGTTAAATATCTTGCTTGTTTTAAATCAGCTTCAGTAAAACCTACTACCGAAAAGAATTTCTGCATTAGCAAAAAAATGTAAAGTTTTTGCATTAAAGCAAACTAAATATTTTGCTATTCAGCTTGAGACAACGAATTTCAGTAGTAATTCACAACTGGTATATGTTTGCCATAAAGGTGGAGATAATTTTGAATTGGTGGATTTGCTGTTTTGATTTCTTTTTGAGTTCAGATGTCGTGGAATAGATATTTATATTTTTAGTAGTAATAGATATTTATTTAGATATTTTAGTAAACGAATACTTCAAAGCGCAAAGATTAAAATGGGAAAATTGCAGTTTGGTGTCTTTGGATGAAGCTCCAGATATGCTGGGTCATATTTATGGTTTTTCAGCTTTTGTAAGGGAAAATGACTCACACTCATGATGTTAGCAAGATTATAAATTTTATCAAGGGACATGCACTAAATACGCGGCTATTTTGTGAATTACGTCAGGATGGTGAAGCTGAGGCCTACCTCCTATATTATACAGAAGTAGGGTGGCTCTCTCGCGGAAATATTTTAAATTGAGTATGGACTCTTAAAAATGAAGCTGAAATCTCCATGGTTTCTCAAAAAAATATTCTTGCTGAAATTTTAAAAAATTCTTCCTGGGTTCCATATCTCGCATATTTAGCAGACATTTTTGAGAGCATATATTATATTAAACGAAGAATTACAGGAAAAGCTTATTAATATTATTTCAGCGAGAGAAATATTGTCAGCATTTGGGTCAAAGCTGGAATATTGGAGACAGAAAGTAGAAGAGAACAAGATAGCATCTTTTCCAAGGTTAGCTTTGTTTTTGGAGGATTGTGAAAATATTACTTCAACGGTTTTTGGATTACTTTCCAGATCTGGCTGGATACACGTATTGTGAGTTGGATTGTAGATCCTTTTAAATTTGAAACTTTCATGATACCGGAAAAACCTGCAGGTTTGGCAGAATCAATTCTGGAACTTCGTTCTAATACTGAAGCACGTATTGAATTTGGGAGTGAACAAAACTTGTCATGTTTTTGGATGTCAAAAGCTGCAAAGGGTTTCGAATTAGCACATGAAGAAGCGGTAAGAAAATTGCTGCCATTTACAACACATATTTGTGCAAACCAGATTTTTCCAGTCTGGTAAACATAAAATCGAGGAGAAATAGATTGAATGCCAAAGATTGTATTAAAATTGCTCTGACATGTTGAAGTCCCAATTTTGAAGAAATTGTGTCAAAGATGAAGCAACACCATTTCTCCAAATTGTAATGTTCAATCGTAATTACATGTGTGCGTGTTTATTGTCACTTGTGGCATTATTGTTAATTTCCCGTAGGGTAAGTTATAGTAATGGGCCGAAAATCGAAAATGAAAATTTTTGCATTTCTTCATGTTTCAGAGGTGAAACGTGAATATTTTGCCATACCTAAAAAAAATGCATGTGTGTATGTGTGTGTTTTGTGTGGTCGCATACTTTTGTTTACGTTTTCGGGCGCACGGAGGAACCGATTTGAATGGTTCATTCAACATTCGGTTCCTATTGATAGGGAGATATGCTGATTAGTATTTGGCAAAGGCAGGTTTAGCCGTTTCGAAGATACAGAGCTAAATGTACAAAAATGGCTGTTTTTGAGAGAACTAAGCATCCGATTTGAATGATTAAAAAAAACTTGCTGTTTGTGTTGACAAAACAATTACTTTTGGGAAAGAAAAATATTTCAATTTTATTTTTCAAAAAAATTTTTTTTATATATCGAAAATAATTCAGATTTTAATTTTAAATCTGGCTAAAGTTCTAAAGCTCACGAATATACTTCAAATAAATAATTTTAACTTTGTAATTCAACTTATATATATTTTATGAATATTATACAATTTTACAGTATTTATAATAACCTAATTGAAAACATTCAAAATTCCTCGAACATTTCGTCACAGTGCGGAAAGTTCCAGCAATTTGCCTTAAGGCATGATGCCATACACCATTAGTTTATTCATGTATTAGTAGGATTTTCATGAAAAATATATTTGTCCATAAAAAATATAGTTTTTACTTATTGTTTCCTTCAAACCATTTGTTTCAGCCTTTTTAAAAGTTTAGAAGTAACAAACTATGTAGCAAACCGTTAATTTGCGGATCATGGCAGGTTATACAGAAATATGTTGCAAACAGATTCCAATTATAGGCTCTTTTAGATATTTTTCTGTTTTGTGGGGTATGGTTCCAAAAGTTCTCCGACCACTGGATTAGATTAATTCAAAATACATTTTGCTTAAGTAGACGGTGTGCAAAAAATGCATTTACAGAAAATTTAGTAATTTTGAAAATTTTCGAAAAAAAAAATCAAAATTTTCTAAATTTTTCATCATTTTCAAAATAAACTAAATTTTGAAATTAAAAAAAAATATTTCGTACAAAAATTTGAGAATACTTCGAAAATTTCAAAAAAAAAAATCGAATATTTTGAAAATTTCCAAATTCTCAAAATATTTAGAAAAAACGTTTTTTTTTAATTTCCAAAAATTTCAAACTTCTGAAAACATTTAAAAATTTTGAAAAATCAAATTAAAAGAAATGGACTTTTGTAAACGTACTCATAAGTTGTTTATAAAATACGCTCGTCGCCCAATTTAAAAAGCACTTAAAGCAGTAATAAATAATCTATTTGAAATTATTCAAAACAATTATAAATTATTTTCATTCTTCGAATGTCTAATTACGGTATGGGAAGTTCCAGCAATTTGCCTTAAAGCACGATGCCATGCACCCCACTAGTTTATTCTGCTATTGTTTTTTTTTAAGATTAAATTATAATAGTTAAAGTTAGATTATAATAGAAATTAAATAGTTGGTAAAGCTATAAAAATGAATGAGTTATTAGTTAAATCAATTCTCAGAGGCTTAAAAATAAATTTGAGTAAAAAGTAGGTCGGTATCATATTAAGCTCTTGTATGTTGAGCGCATAGGAATGCGATTGCTTCGCGCATGCAGCGCTTACATTATTAAGTCTAGACAATTTCAAATTATAACATCGTGCCTTGATGTGACATTATAATTGTGATCGGGTCAAGTTCATTTATTGGAACGAACTGTTATCAATATTTTCGAACTCAGATTGATAATAGGCAATTAATATGAAATATTTAGGAGAAGCCAAACTGAAATCTTAGCGATGGAGTTTGTGATATTCATTTAACTTGTAGATAAAAGTGAGATTTTTACTACTGCGATGTAATTTGTGCAAATAAAATTAATTGTTAGGTTGATCTGTTTTTTATTGGCCGTTTGTCGTTGTTATTTTTTCAGTGAAAATAACATAATTTACTTGTATACCTTTTTTTACTTATGTGCAAGGTTTATGTAATTCAATTCTCTAGTTTGATATATATATATATATATATATATATATATATATATATATGTTAAAAATAATCATTATTGGTTTTCGAATTACTATTTAAACCAATATATGAGTGATGTTAAATGTAGAACTGCTTCAAATAAAATGATTATTATCAATTCCCACAGTTAACACGTTAATTATCCGTTTAACAAATAATAAAAAATGTTCAATAAAATTGTATATTAAAAATTATACATTGCGATTTATAGAACAAATTTATTTCCAATAGCTTAATTTATTTTAATGCATTTAAGTGTTATCCAATGTTTTTAGTCATACCTGTGAATGTGGATGTATAATTGAATGATTTTTTGTACACGTGTTATAGATACAAGTGTTGAGAATTGAAATCTTCTAAAAAGTATAACAATTTCAGAACAAATTAATATATAGCACGCAAAATATTTGCTTCAATAATGTTGCCTATAATTTTTATAATTTCGTACCATATTTTAACTGGCTATTAGTATTTTAATATCTAAATTACATTTTTCTCACTAATAATTAAATATACATTGTTGTATTGTGATTCAACCTACGATCAACAAAATTATTGCAGTAAATGGATAGGAAAAAAGCATATGCGCTGTGAATTTATTTACTGTGCTCCAATTTGCTTGATATTTTGGAAATATGCTAATCTTAATCTTAAGTTCAGAAGTGAAAACAATTTGCACTTCGTCACCACCCTCGAAATAATTGGATTATACCTCTTTTAATTCTGATTTTATCAGAACTTGTAATATACTATTTTAAAGGTAATTAAATGACCTACAATTTTATCTATATAAATTTTACAGTATCTTTTCTTATTTTGAAACGGCGAAGGTTTAAAGGGCTCGAAAGACACTCTGGTTGGACAGCCGCGCACTCTTTAAACAATCATAACTCTATCAATATTTGTGTAACAGAAAAATATTAAAAAGCAATAATTACTCAGAAAAATACCTTGAATTTTCATATTTATACTTTTATACATATTCTTTCAGAGATATTATAATGAGAAATTGGTTCTTTTCTTAAATGGATTTTTTTTCATGAAATCATGTGTTTATTCAAAATCGTTTGTACTAAAGTTGTGGTATTTTCTAGAATCCATCAAGATCTCTTAAACCAAGTTAATTCTAGATGGAAAACAATTATTTTTAATTTTGGTGAAAATTGCACTCAGAAAACTATTTGATTTAAATGAAAAAAAAACATTGTATGCGTCTTTTATTTGCACGATAAATCACTCATTTTACACGCAGAAGTACACATTTTAAAGCTTATTTTGAGTACTATAAAAAGCCATATTTATATCTAGCTTAATATTGTTCTTAGAAAACTATAAAATAGCGATTTATTAAGATTTTAATTGATATAATTTTGTTCATTACATGATTTTCGTTAAAATGTATATTTTTGAAGATATTGGCAAAAACGTTGAAAAACGCAAAAAAAGAAACTAATTTTTAGTAGCCAGTAACTTGATAAGTATTTGCTTTTTTGAAAAACATTATCAAACATTTTTCTCTTCTAAATAGTTCTTCTATCAATATCCGACGTTATTTTGAAAGAGATACAATTGCACCACTGAAAAGGGATGTCATACCCCCCGGAAAGTGGCAAAGGAGCTTAAATTAATTTCACTTTTATACTTGATAGTAAGATGAACCTAATTCCAAAAATTCATGTAAATTGGAGCACATTAAAAATATTCCGACCCAAAACGCTCCATTGACTTGAGTAAATATATCCAATGCCAAACATTTGAATTTTTGACGCAATGAAACTTCTAAATAATTTTTTGAATAAGTAAATTATTTTTGTATTGTGATTTAGTAAAGTAAGGCAAAGCACGGCTGCATTTAAAAGTTAAAAAATAATAATTTGTCAAATTGAATTGTAGGCTAAGTTTGATGTGCGATCACTGACAGACGCATGCGCAGACTGCATCACCTGTTAGACGCATATTGACTGTAAATTTTATATTGTTTGGCACATCTCAGATGCTTTTCGGCAACAATAATGTAGACATTACATTTTCCTTATTTATAGTCATGAATTTATTATATTTTAATATTGCCTTAGCCTATAAGTGAATAGAAATGTTTGCCAAATGACAGTCTTCAATTGTTTTTAATGTCAAACTAAGCTTCAAATATTTTCAAGGGCAAACAATGATAAGCGGCTTTTTGTAATTTTTTCCATTTATTTCTGCAATCTAACTATATTTCTATGAATCTAAAAATTCTAGAAAATTTTCCGAACAAACTTCAAGTAGATTCATGAAAATTCGAATTATAGTTTAGGAGGATTAACCATTCATATAAACTTACGGAAGAATTTTAAATATAATATATATTAAAGAAGTTAATTTTGATGTTGAGAAATATGAGTAAGTTCTTCAAGGGCAATACATCAAATAAAAGGCTAAATCAAAGATTTAGAAGTTAATCTTTAATTTTTCGACATCGGATTTTATGTCATCATCAGTGGATCTCCAGAATGAACATTGAAAAATTAATATAAACTAAGAAAAAATGACAGAAATTGGAAAAAAGACTATTAATACAAGTGTTATAATTATAACAACAACAACAATTATAACTAAACAGATAGACAAACATAAAAAACGAAAAGGAAAAAGAAATATATAAAAACATACAAAAGCACAATACATGTACATAAATATATATATATATATATATATATATATATACAATACATATATATATATATATATGTATATTATATATATATATATATATATATGTATATTATATATATATATATATATATATATACAATACATATATATATATATATGTGTATATTATATATATATATATATATATATATATACACGATATACAGGTACAAACACATACAAACATATATGCATACACATATATATATATATATATATATATATATATATATATATATGTAACTGCATAAATATGGTCTTACATCAGTAACTTGCGCAAGTATATAATTTTGCACTATCATATATACACTAATTTGTTTTTTTGTTTTTTTGTTGAAAAGAGCATAGCAAATTATTTGTGAAATATAATATATTTTGCGCGAAAATAGTAGTTAATGCGTATGACTCCGAGGCAAGAATACCACATGTGCTTTAAAAATTATTTGAAGAGACAAGAAAAATTCTCTGAATAATGTTCCGTTCGTGATAAAGTATACTAGCATTGTAAAAGTTAAAAGAATGCTTGAAATTTTCAATATGTTCTGTAATCATGGTTTGATTTTGTCGCAGATTTTGATTTTGATAATAACTCAAAAAATTCGCGATTGATATTCGCGAGATATATATGCTTTGATTTTTTTATATCCTCTAGTGCGACGATCTTTCAGAGTAATCAGACCTCCAAAATCTACCCTAGTGCCCACGTAGTGCATGGTAATTGTGGAGTTACACGTTTTTTTGGTAATTTTCCCATCAATGGACAAACAGACGTAGGATTCACTTCAACACTAATCATACCGCCGCTTCTTGTACACGTTATTGTGTAATAATGCAATTCGTGCGGTTTTGATAAATAATCAAAGTACATGGCTAGAGCGCGAATGCGGAAGTGCACATATGTCACGTCCTATACCCAATAAATAGAATAGTGATCGTCCATCGAATTCAGTGAGCCTTAAGAGAGAGTCTAGTCTAATGAGTCTTAAGAAAGAGTCTAGTCTAGAGTTGTCTTAGAATATCTTAAGAGAAGATTATGTCTGTCGGAATTTGTAATAAGAAAGAATAAATAAAGCGTACAGTTCAACAAGTGGATTTTCAATTGGATCAGAAGCAAGAAACATATCTCTTTCAGCTAATATCTCACTCAAAATACTCACGATTCCGAATAGATTTATTTTACAAACCAGTGATTTAAACTTACTTCTACTGCTAGACCCAAGGCACCAGGATAGGGTTGGACGGATTTACTACTCAATTTGATAAAGGATCTACCTGTAGTTACAACTGTTCTGGAGTGTGGATCAACCCAACATTGGACCCCAACCCATACCTAGTTCTCCCACTTTACTATATATATCATTTCATGGTGTCAAGCGGTAGTTTTTCCTTGTGCAGTGTTGAGGAACTGTGCTGCGAGTGTCGAGAGAAGCTGAGTAACAGAAATTTTGCACCAGGCGCTGCAGCAACAGCTGAGAACCAGCAGGATTAGGACTAGCACGAGGTACCAAAGGCATTAAAGGTGGCGGCATACCAAATAGCACAGTGAAAAGGGTTACTCTACGCAGATCGACGCAGACTTCTCGATTAAGGCTCTCGCCACAAGTAAGAAAAACCAATTCTTCTTTTGGCAACAACTACACATCCAGACCAGAACATCATAGTCGACAATTTTTTTTAAGATTTTGTTTGTCAATTAGAATATAATATTTTGTCAATTTGAACATTTTTTTAAAGTATTAGGATTTTGGTTGTCAACTAGAATAGGAACGGTACTTGGGTAACATTTCTGTAACAATGGGCAGTTCGATTATTATTTACACCATTATTATTTTGTTGACTTCACATATACGGCAAGGTTAAGTTCAAGCAAATATTGTTAACTAAACACTTTTTAACAAAAACAATCACGAGCATTGTCCGAATTTCATACAGAAATATGTTTAGAAATATGACTCAAAGTAAAATAATTGTAAAGATTAGTAACAAAGTCATCAAGAAATTATAAAAAAGACGCAGAAAGTAATATTGAAAAGTAAGTGACTCTAGTTAATGACTTTGAGTTTCCTATTTACTTCTGTGAATCTTTTCATAACGTCGCGATTTTTAATGTGGCTTTAAATGTCAGTATCAGGGCGAAATGCCTAAAGGATTTAGTGTAGCCATTGTGCCACTTCATTTTCTTGGACGTTCGACAGTCCTTTGATAAGGTCTGGCATCCTGGGCTGTTGTATAATATTAAAAAATACTTTCCAGTTAAATACTTCAAGTTATTAAAATCATATTTAGAAAACAGATCATTCCAGATTAGAGTGAAAGCTGAATTGTCAGATTTCTGTAAAATAGAGTCAGGTGACCCGCAGGGCAGCGTCTTGGGACCGTTATTGTTTGTATTATTTACAATAGATATACCAATACCTCCTAACTCTATTATAGCTACATTTGCAGATGACAGTGCAATCTTATTTAGAAATTAAAATCCTCTATTAGCATCTCAACTGACTCAAAATTATATTTTCTTATTAGAGAAATGGCTAAACAAATGGCACATACGGATTAACGAATCAAAATCTGCGAACATAACATTCACGTTGTGTCAAAAAACTTGTTCTATACATTTGAACAACATCATGATCCCACAAGTACACGTAGTAAAATATCTGGGACTCCATCTAGATACAAGACTCACGTGGAAAGAACATACAAAAAACAAAAAGGAACAAATTCTACTAAAAATGAAGGAGATGAACTGGTTACTGAGCAGACAGTCCAAATTATCCGTCGAAAACAAACTACTGCTATACAAAGCCATCATTAAGCCAATATGGACCTATGATCTAGCTCTGGACTCTAGAGCTATGGGGATGCGCCTGCAAATCTAATCTGGAAATTATGCAGAGAACGCAAACTAAAATCTTAAGAGCCATTCTCAACTCACCCTGGTATGTCACTAATCAAACTGTCTACGACGACCTAAAAATGTTGACTGTGCACGAAACATATAAAGAACTATCATCAAAATACCGTAACAGATTAACATTCACATAGCTCGCAGTTTAGCTTATAGAAAAATTGTAATTTTCTGATTGCTAAATAAATCTATTACAAAATAAAAATGTGCCACTTTTCAGGCGATAGTGCCAATCCTTCATTTTAGATAACCTAATATTAAATTGTTCAAAAGAAACAATAGGTTTCTGACAAATAATCAGGGTAAGAAAAACCCGAATGGATGCTCGTAAGGTTAGTGAAAACCTCGAGATCTTAAATATATTTGACGTAATGAAGATATTTTGATGACCTATATGAGACTCATGCATCCGTTGAAACGAGTCAATAAAATCTTTCAAATAATTTTATTTCGTTATTTTCATTTTTAGGATCAAAACACGCTCGTTGATTGTCTTGATATTATTAACTATTGCATGAGAATAAATTTCAACTAGTAATGTTATATGTAGAAATGATTTTAAAAATATTACATAAGAATGAAATTTTAATTTGTTATCGAATATTATATAAAATGAACTTTGAAGTTTTGTGTGAATATAATTGAACTTGAAAATGCACATTTCAATAATAATTTAATTTTATCAACTGCCCACTACACCAAATCTTACAGAAATGAATGGGATAAATTTAAATTAATGTTAATAATAGCAATGTAACTATCCCCATAGAATAGAATTATAAACATTTGAAAAAAAAAATAGGAAAATAGAAAAGGGCCATGTTTGAATTATTGGTACAAAATGATTACATTTAAAATTCAATTTAATTTGTTGGCGTTATATTGAACATAAAATATTTTCTAAATTTTCTTCTATACAAGTTTAATAAATTTTATTTTGAAAATTAGTAAGCGATTAAGTAAATTCATTTTCTATTATTAACGATAATAATATTTTTTCTAATTGAATTTTTTATAATTGTAGAACAGAGCCCTGCGGCACACCTCCTGTTATATTACATTATTCAGTACCATCGCGTGAATCGTACATTAGAATTCTATCTGTAAAGTAGCTTGCTACTATATTGCAGAGGTATGCTGGCACGTTCTTGTCACGGAGTGCATTCATAATGCAATCCCAGTTTGCAGAATTGAAAGCATTTTTATATACAATGTAGCTACAAGATCTGGTTCCAGCAATTGCTTCCTTGGCGGTATTAACTACCAAGTTTATAGCATTGATAGTTGATCGCCCTTTACGAAAACCATACTGATTGTCTGCTAGGATTGGGTCAACTACTGCATCTATACTTGGTGAATTATACTTTCAAAAATTTTACCCGCTGTATCCAGCATGCATATCGGACGGTACGATGATGGTTCATCTGGTGTTTTTTTTTTTTCTTTTGGGGAGAAGCACTAATCTTTGCTGTTTCCATTTTCGTGAAAAAACCCCTTCTTTCAGACATGTGTTATAGGCATTAAGAAACATTGTCGGTGATGTTATAATTGATGTTTTTAAGGGGTTAGGGGTACTTGCAGGCACGAAAAAATGAGTGTTTTCAGTATTTTTTTTTTGTTATTAAACGATGTTTTTCAAAAAAAATCAATATTCCCAAAGTTATAGCTGTTTTTGTTGACCCTGTTTCGAAAAACGGTCCTGGCGGTGACCATCATAACTCCTTGGAGATTCATCTAAAATCAATCAAATTAAAAAAATAGTTTTATGAATAGTTAATCCCGGGCCGGATCGAAGGTTTTCTTTTTTTTGCAAAAATTAACAAAATGGCAGCATCAGAAAGAAAAAATCTAGATTTTTGGGTAAAAAATCAACAGTTAATTGGTCTTAAAAAATTCAAATTTTTGAAAAAATAAATATCCTTCGATAAGGCACGAGTTTATTATGTATTCTAAAAGCTGTATGAATTTCATTAAAATTTACTAAGTGGTTTTCGAGTTACAGTGGTCACCGTTTCAAAAAACATAGTTTTGAGAAAAACGCGTTTAAAGTTTTACATTGAATTTACGTACAGAAATTCGAATTATTGAATTACTTAAACCGAGTCATCTATTTCTGGGCCATATAATAGTTCATCAGTCATTGTGCAAGTTTCCAAAATTTCCATTTGCTGTTGCCTACGAAGTATTCTGGCCTCTCGAGTGTTCTCGTTGGCGCGCTGATCTGCAACTTTCACACGTGCAGCGTCCAATTTTTCAGCATACCAATGGGAATTATATCCACAATTAGGTCCTATGGTATCCATAATCAATAATAATGATTATGTATATGTATTCAGCAATTTGTACGATAGTAGAACTAGTATTCACGGTTTTTAGGCATATTTTTTACACCAGTTGGTTGAAGCTTTTAATTTTTTCTGATTATGGATTCAATCTTGAACTACACATCTTGAAAGTAAATTATCATTGCTGAGATCGTCGTAAATCGGTTTAAAAGCTTTTAAAACATCAGGAGGTGAGGGAGAATAATCTTGAGTATAAGTATCGAGCTCTCCACTTGCGTCAGCGCGCTAGTAAGAGTCCAATAACTCAAAAAGTAATGATCGGATCAACTTGAAATTTTCAGAGAACATTTTCAATATATTACACTTAATAAAAATGCAAAAAAATAAAAATCGATTTTTCAAAAATCCCAAGTACCCCTAACCCCTTAAGGCAATATTAGGAATTCCATCTAATCCCGGTGCCTTACTATTTCCAACCCGATGACAAACTTCCATCAGTTCTTGCAGTGGAATATTATTCAGTTCTACGTGTGTGTTCAAATTAGGTTGTCGTGGGAAAATAAATACTAATAAATAATATTTCATGCTAAATGTAATTTCGATTATTTGCGTTAATGGTATAAGAAGGTTTTTCATATTTCTATTTTGAAATTTGAGTAAAGAAATATCACGTAACATAACCCAGTCAAATTAAGATTTCAGTTAGGAATAATTCGCATAGAGCTGAAATTTGGTACAGATGTTAAATACGCCATTACAAATGAAATGTCAAAAGTCCCCATCGATCCGACATCTGCGATTTTTTTTATTCAAGGTCAAAGGTGCAAAATTCTAGTTTTTCCCATTTTCCGCCAAAACCATTAAAAATTTAAAGAAAAAATGTTAGATGGGTTTATTAGTTATAAAATTCTCTATTAAATTGTAATTATTAATTTTTTTCGTTAAATTCACCGTTTCTGAGATATTGCCGTTAGAAAAGTTGAAAAATTCATATTCTTCATAATATGCAGCCTTTATACGTCATCAAACGTGTAATATAAGTAAAAAATAAGAGTCTCTTGGTTTGTGTTTGAATAGTATAGGTTTAATGAAATTTTTGAAGTATAAAACTATAGTGTCAACCCCTAATTACCTTAGTTCTTGAGCAACACCCGCCAGCTATGACATTTTCCTAGTGTGGGAGGGTCACATATGACTGTTTTTGAAGCGAATAAACAAAATATTTAACTATATATGAATTTAGGGCGTATAATGACAATGCAAAGTCATAATATTTAATAAATTTTCATTATAATATGGAATAAATCTGCCAATATCTGTTGTCATCTAGTGTCAACATATGAGATAGAAGATGAACTGTCGTTGCCTCATACATTTTTGTATCATTATATGATACAATATGCCATTACCAAATGATAAATGAATCTGTATATGTTGGTTTGATCTAAAATGTCAATAAAAAATGTCAATTCCAATTGCAATCTTGATTTAAGATACCTAAACCGAACAACAGCCACTATGAATTGACGATTTTTTAAATTTACATCAATTTTTGTTTTAAAAAATACTGCTTATTTTTTGGCGATAAAACAATTAAAAAATCTAAACTGCAATGGTTGATAATGACACTTATTCCCGATCGAGTGGAATGTATTAAAATATCAACAGCAATGTTCTAGAAATATTGGCATATTTTTGGAGCAAGTAAAATAAAGTAAGTAAAATTAATAATTCGACGATTAAAGTGGGTTATTTTAGAATGATATGTAATGTTAGATTCTACCGTATAAGGGCTGTTGTTCGGTTTAGGTCTCTTACATCTAGTTTGCAATTGATATTAACGTTTTTTATCGACATTTTGCATCAAAATATCTTCAGATCAGTTTCATTCGTCTTTTAGTAATGACATACTGTATCATATAATCATACAAAATTGGCAGAGACACTTCAACTTTTATCTCATATTGGCACATTTATTAAAAATTATGGCTTTGGATTGTCATCATACGCTCTGCATTCATGTATACTTAATTATTAACTTCCCGCAGGGTAACGTATAGTAATCGCAAAAAAATCTTAAATGAAAATTTTAATATATCTTTACATTTGAGAGGTTTCTGAACATTTTGGCATACCTTAGAAATAATGGAAGTATGTGTGTGTGTGTTCAGATACCGATTTGAATGATCCAAGAAGCATTCGATTCCTATTGATAAGGAAACGTGCTGTTTAGTTTTTGGCATAGCCGTTTCAAAGATACGGGGCAAAAAGTGTCAAAAACAGTAATTCAGTTTTGAAGAGAACGGAGCGATAAAAGAACGATTTCAATAATTTTACTTTGACAAAATGAACAACTGATTAAATTTTGAGGAATCCAGGTCTGGCGGTTTCGGATATCGAGTGAAAAAAGTGAAAAAAAAATGGCATTTGGCGGTCAAAAATGATCATTAGACATATGCACATCACATTATTAGATATTTTATAGAGATTTTTATGAGTATAAATTTTGTGTATATTTCTATGGGTTCTGTAACATTGTTTATCCGTTAGACAGTAACGCGGCGCTTACGCGCTTCGTCTCCACGAAGCTAATGCAGCGCTATTACATTGATAAAAAGTTCACAAATTCAAAATTATTTCTAAATATAAAAAAAAAATTTTTTCAAAAAAGTCAATTTATTAAAAATTTCAAAATTCACAAAAATCTTTTTTTTTTGCAAAGTTTTAAAAAAAAATTTGAATCTTTTTTAAAAGAATTATTTTTTGTTACGCAATTTCCAACAATTTGCTTTAATGTTTGATGCCATACACCACTAGTTTCGTTTATTCGCTTCAAAAACAGTCATATATGTGACTCTCTCACATTAGGAAAATGTCATAGCTGGCGGGTGTTGCTCAAGAACTAAGGTAATTAGGGGTTGACACTATAGTTTTATACTTCAAAAATTTCATTAAACCTATACTATTCAAACACAAACCAAGAGACTCTTATTTTTTACTTATATTACACGTTTGATGACGTATAAAGGCTGCATATTATGAAGAATATGAATTTTTCAACTTTTCTAACGGCAATATCTCAGAAACGGTGAATTTAACGAAAAAAATTAATAATTACAATTTAATAGTGAATTTTATAACTAATAAACCCATCTAACATTTTTTCTTTAAATTTTTAATGATTTTGGCGGAAAATGGAAAAAAACTAGAATTTTGCACCTTTGACCTTGAATAAAAAAAATCGCAGATGTCGGATCGATGGGGACTCTTGACATTTCATTTGTAATGGCCTATTTAACATCTGTACCAAATTTCAGCTCTATGCGAATTATTCCTAACTGACGGCTTTTTTAGCTTTATTTTGACTGGGTTAAACATTCGGTTTCAAGTTTTAACAAGGCACGGAATACAATATTGCTTATGATGTATTAACTTCGTGAATTTTATGAATCTTGATGTATTTTACAAAAACTTTATTTTATTATTATTTAAAATTTTTTTAAATATTAATTGACGACATATTCTTATTCAATTAAAACTCCATCAATTGATATTTTAATTTGATTTTTGAATAATTTTATCGTAATTTATTTTGTTTTATTTGACATATTAATATTTTCATAGTTGTATTTTTATTTTTATTTTTATTGATAATAACTAACTATGAATTTCAAGCGTTCAAAGCAGATATAATAAGACCAAAACAAAAAAATAGAAATGTATATCTATAGCAATTTTGATGCAAAGTATCAATAATTCACATGGAAATGAAAATTAAAAAAAAAATAATGATAATAATTTGTATCAATGATTCCGAAGTTGAATGGCCACTCATATACTAATTCACAAATCACAAATAGAATATTCAAAATAGAATTTGAAAACAAATTTATGAAATCAAGAGGACCCAGGAATCTATTAAGAATTATTAATGTAGAAGTATGCGGCAACACACAATTATTAAGACGAATTATCACTTATCACAGCATCAGAATAGCAACAAGTGTGCAAGCTATTTTTTTAAATTTCGAAGATTGATAGGTTCAGTTAGTGATAATTGGGCGCATTTTTTTGAACAGCATATTCAAAACATTAAACTGAATCTGACGCAGAGTATTTTGATCATTATTTAAAATTAGAATCAAATAAATAAGTTATCAGACAAAATTAAACAATTTATGATAATATTCAATTTGTAAAAAAAGAGATATCTTGCACCTTGCGAATATTCTTATCCAAATAGAAAAGTTGTTTTTATTATTTTACTTTCCTAGTAGAAACTTCATTATGCATCAAAACCAGTTAATGATAGTGATAACGGATCAAATAATTATTTGTATTTTTGTATCACATAAATTTTTAAAAGTTTAACTATTTTTAAACAATATAAATCAAGTAGGTCAAAACTTGCTTTTGATTACCTAATCATTTTAATGCTGCATGTATTGACACAAATTATGCAACTTGAGCGAATTCATATGGTATTAGATTGCATACTGTATCAAATAAGAATAACCTAATAATGTAACTAATTATTGTTTATAATATTTTGCTGTATCGTCAAAATCCATCCTTTGAAACTAAACAAATTATTGAAACTAAATCAAAATAACTTTAATAAACCATTAAAAATCACAATATGCAGCAAAATGTTACAACAATATTAGATTTTTAAAAAAGGTTAGATAATAAGTTTTTTTCTACCGAATTGTTAACAAATTATTATATTGCAAACATACAACAACATTTTATACTTTTATGTTTTCACATTTTGCCAATAATTTTCAGTTTTTTTTCTCTTTTGCTATAATTAATTATACCATAGATTGCTATTTTTTTTATTTTTATATATTTATCGAGGACAATACATTTTTAAGAGGGGAAGAACCTCAAAAAATTGCAATCTTTTCTTTTATTTTTCCTGAGGACAGGCATCAATCTTTAGGGGTGGCGTATTGTGTAATAATACAATTCGTGCGGTTTTGATAAATATTCAAAGTACATGGCGAATGCGGAAGTGCACATATGTCACGTCCTATACCTAATAAATAGAATAGTGATCGTCCATCGAATTCAATGTGTCTTAAGAGAGAGTCTAGTCTAGTGAGTCTTAAGAAAGAGTCTAGTCTAGAGTAGTCTTAGAATATCTTAAGAGAAGATTATGTCTGTCGGAATTTGTAATAAGAAATATTAAATAAAGTGTACAGTTCAACAAGTGGATTTTCTATTGAATCAGAAGCAAGAAACATATCTTTTTCAGCTAATATCTTACTGAAAGTACTCACGATTCCGAAGAGATTTATTTTACAAACCAGTGATTCAAACTTACTCCTATTGCTTGACCCAAGGCACCAGGATGGGGTTGGACGGATTTACTACCCAATTGGATAAAGGATCTACCTGTATTTACAACTGTTCTGGAGTGTGGATCAACCCAACATTGGACCCCAACCCATATCTGGATCTCCAACCAACAACTTATATCATTTCAACGTATTCCTATCATAGCGGCAAAATTAGCTAAATTGATATTTTTTTTATTATTTAGCATTTAGCTTAATCAGTTTTTTAGATTTAAATATCATTGAAAGAAATTACAACGACCTCATTCTTACTAATTGGTGTCAAAAACCAACTTGGTCTGGTAGAAACATAAATTATTTTTCTTTTCATTCACGTCCAATAAAAATTGCCATCATCATTTCCTTAATTGACAGAGCCATTTTACTTAGTGATAAAATCTTTTGAGAAAATAATTAAATTTAATTCGTTCAGTTATTTGTGATAATTCTTGCCCATTACATTGAATAAACAATGTAATTAAAAACAGGTTAAATTTTCTAAAAAATAAGTTTTTTAATATTCTTTAGCCTGACAATTATATTAATGTTGATGTTTCAAAAAGTTCTCTTTTGCCTAATTCAGATCCGCATTTTTTAAATAAATACAAAGGAGTTTTTTTCTTTACCATATTTAGGTCGTTTCTCACTTTTTCTAAAAAATAATTTCAATTTTTAATATTTTTAATATTTTATTATATAATTCACTCATTTTTTTATCATTTTTATTTTGATTATATTGTCATATTTCTGTACATTTCTTTCAACAATTTTATAAAGTAAAAAATCCATCATATTCTGCTTTTTTAAAAAAAATGTTTTTTTAAAAAAACTTTTTGTTTTTTTTGTTACTTTTTAGATTCTTTATTCGAAGTTCTACAAAATATTTACAAATACAACGCTCTACCATCTAATATATATATATACTAGATGACCTGACATACGTTGTCCTGTACCCACATCTACGTTTTTTAATATTCTATACAAATATTTCTTGTTCAGTTAAAAATAATAATTATTGTTTTTCGAATTACTATTCACACCAATATATGAGTGATGTTAAATGTAGAACTGCTTCAAATAAAATTATGATTCTTAATTACCACAGTTAACACTTTAATTATATCTTTAACAAATATTTTATTGTTCAATAAAATTGTATATTAAAAATTATACACTGTAATTTATAGAACAAATTTATTTTCAATAGCTCAATTTATTTTAATGCCAAGGATTATACAATATTTGTAGTCATACCTGTAGATGTAGATATATAAATGAATGATTTTTTGTTTATTCACGACTAAAACATAGATTTTCCAAATTCAGCACACAAAAAATCATCGTCTGCCTTGTGATGTATTTGTTTTCATAGCATAAGATACACGTGTTGAAAATTGAAGTCTTTTAAAAGGTATAATAAATTCAGAAAGAATTAATATATAGCATTCGCGGTAAAGGTACAATATCACCTTGGATTTTTCTACCCAAAATAATTGCTTCAATAATGTTGCTTATAGTTTTCATAATTTCGTACCTTATTTTAACTGGCTTTCAGTAATTTTAATATCTAAATTACATTTTTCTCATTAATAATTCAATATACAATATTACTTAAGGGGGGCGATACATGTAATCGCCTTATTTTTTACCATTTTTTGAGGACTTTTTAAACTGGGAAGGAATGATTGAATCTTTTTGAACTTTTTTAGGGTTATTTATTATATATTAGAATACACAAAAAAAATTTTTTTATTTATTTTTTTAAATGGCTGCCGTAAAAATAAATCTGCCAAGACCCTCTCGGAAAACGCCATCAATTTGCGGGCGTTCTCACTTTTCGTACGGTGATCTGAATTTAAAAAAATTACTTTGTACGTGTTCATAAAACATATCTTCTAGTTAAACCAAAAAAAAATTAAAAAAGTCACAAAATCGTAAATTGGCACACCTTAGAAAAAAAAGTTCGATTTTTCACCTTTTTTTCAATGGTTTTTTTTGGTAAAAGGGTTAATTTTTGAAATTTTTTTTGGAATGTTTGAGGTTTAACTAGAAGCTATAACTGTAAAGTAGATGTGTGCAAAATTTCATTGGAATCGGTTGAGAACTTTTTGAGTTATCGCGCCCGCAAATTTCAAAAATGTCGTTTTGAGAAAAACGCGTTTAAAGTTTTGACACAGAAACAGATAAGAGTACAATAGCACTCAAGCGTCGAGTTGAGGCGTGGCACTTAAATGAGTTTTTATTGTAAAAATAATGATAATTTTGTTTTGAATATTTACAGGCATATTTTTGAGATGTTATTGTAACGATTTATGAAAAAAAAAATCGATTTTTTTTTCTTGTTACATGTATCGCCCCCCTTAAGTTTATATTTGAAGTGAATTAATTTGTGAAATCCTGTTCACATGTGCTCTATTCAACCTACGATCAATCAAATTATTGCAGTAAATGGAGAGAAAAAAAGCGTGTGGCTTTGAATTTTTTTTACTGTGCTCTAATTTGCTTGATATTTTAGAAATAGGCTAATCTTATTCTTAAGTTCAGAAGTGAAAACAATTTGCACTCCGTCACCACCCCCGGCAATAATTAGATTATAACTCTTTTAAATCTGATTTTATCAGAACTTGTAATATACTATTTTAAAGGTAATTGAATGAGCTACAACTTTCTCTGTCATAAATTTTACCGTAACTTCTCTTATTTTGAAACGGCGAAGGGTTAAAGGACTCGAAAGACACTCTGGTTGGACAGCCGCGCACTCTTTAAACAGTCATAACTCTATCAATATTTGTGTAAGAGAAAAACAAGAAAATGCAATAATTAGTCATAAAACGACCTTGAGTTTTCATCTATATACCTTTATACGTATCTTTTATTCTTTCAGAGATATAGTAATGAGAAATTGGTTATTTCTTTTTAAATGGATTTTTGTTTCATGAAATCATGAGTTTTTTTAAAATCGTTTGTACTGAAGTAGTGAGATTTTCTAGAATTCATCAAGATCTTTTAAACCAAGTTAATTCTAGATGGAATACGATTGTTCTTAATTTAGGCGGAAATGGCACTCATAAACATAAATTTGATTTAAATGAAAAAAAAACATTGTATGCATCTTTTATTTATACCTTATGAAAACATTACTTTTAACTCGTTTATAAATTTTTTTTACAGAAATTTAATCGTGCTTTTCCGCTGTTGAAATATAAAATCCAAGTTAATAATTTCCATAAATCTAACGCATGGTATACTCAAGGATTGAAAATTTCGTACAATAAATTACTAAGTCTAGAAAGAGCGTCTAAAACCAACTCCGATATCAACTTTATGATTTATTTTCTAAAATACAGAGAAATTTATAATAGCATAGTCTAATGAAAGTGTTATTTTTAATTCGCACAATAAGCAGAAGGCAATGTGGTTACTAATCAAATGAGAAATTAATTATAAATCAAGCTCATCTGACATAGAATATCTCAATATCAACAATGAAAAAGTCAATGATAAAATAATTATAGCAAATGCTTTTAATAACTATTTTGTTAATGCATCTCTTTATATAACATCCAATATTGTAAGCGATCCGAATATTCCAGCAGCACATTTTTCTAAAATTATTAGAAATCAGAATTCACTGTACCTATTTCCTATAACTCCTGAGGAGCTGTCGAAAACAATTCTGTCCCTTAAAAATTTATACTCATCTGGTTCTGATGAGATTTCGTCTGATTATTCTATCCACTATTCATTGATTATCTCCTTGTTTGCTTAAACAACGCAATTAGTAACAGTATCTATCCGAATCACTTAAAACATTCAAAAATTAGGCCACTTCAAAAAAGATTTTGACATTATCAATAATTACAGGCTAATTTCTTTATTAAACACTTTTGACAAAATTTTTGAAAAAATATTACATAGTCGACTAAACAATTTTTTAACAGTGAATAATATATTATTTGAAAATCAATTTGGGTTTCGTCGAAATCACTCTACCTCTCACTCAATTCATACATTAGTCCATGACATTATTCACTCTTTCGAATATGGTAGTTTCTGTGTTGCAGTTTTCTATGACTTGTCCAAAGCTTTTGATTGTAGCTCTCATGAAATTTTAAACAAGCTCGATAAATACGGTGTGCGTGGTATAGCTCTTGAATTATTTTCAAATAGGAGTTCAGTAATATTACTGAATCTTACTTATCAAATAAGAGTTCAATAATTATCTCAGACAAACAAAATATTAAGCTTGGTGTCCCTCAGGGCTCAATTCTCGGACCATTATTATTTCTCATCTACATAAACGACCTGCCAAATTGTACAGATCTCTGTGAATTTTTTTTTTTTTTTGCCGACGACTATCAGTAGCATTTAATTTGAATTTTCCTCAGTCTCAAAACTTCTAGGCATCCAATTACAAATAAACTTTAACTGGGATAATCATATTCATTCCATACTTGTACCTAAGTTAACTAAAACCTGTTTCATGTTGAAGATTCTAAAATCAAAAGTTAGTTTAAATTGCCTTCTTTCAATTTATTATGCTAATTTCTATTCGCATCTCGCTTATGAAATGCAATTCTGGGGTTTCTCGTCATCCTTAAAGGATATATTCAAAATAAAATACAGAAAAGAGCATTAAGAATAATTTCTTACCTCAGTTCCTTGTCCTTGGGGCTTCCAATACCATACTAAAATCTGAATACTGGCATTAATACCGGTATTATCAATGAAAAATTTACTAGTCATGTTGTTATTTACCGCAGTTGTTATATTGACATATTAACATTATTAGTGTTCTAAAATGAATACATATTAATTATTTTATAACATAGAGAATAGGAGTAGATAGATACAAAAAAATGTAAGTATGCTTGGACCGAATTTTAGTACAAATATAACAAGCCGAAAACCTTTTTCTCATTCCTACACTTATCGGCACAATTGTCACAAAGAAATAATACGAGTACATTTGTTAACGCCTCATTCCCAACCCTGGTATAATTATTATATTTTATTATCTTCATGCAGGATAGCGATAATAAACCCTCATCCCTTATTATATAATTTAAAACGATAAAATAATCCCTTTCATTGTTACGCATCCTGTCCCAAAATCGATCACCATATCAGTAATCCATTTTTTCAAGAATTTTTATCACCTGTCCCTAACTATATCATACTGCAATTAATATATTTCCAAGAAACTCGCACTACGTGTACCCAGTTTTAATTCTACGAATCATGCAATCCGACCAATACCTGATTGGTTGACAAATGTAACAGCTACTGATTGGATCCAAAATTGTAAGGGAATGTCATTAATTCTACAAAATGGACCAATCAGAAAAATGTATAAAATTGTAAACTCCTTTTAATTTAGTATCAACTAAAATTTCATATAACGTCTATCAGTCGTAAATTAACACTCAAAGCTATAACATCTAAGTCAAACTTCAACTATCTAACATATCATCTACAAGTCTTAATATTCTTTCAAATAAACAATAATTAAACATTTATTTATCATCTTTTATTTTTATTATTCAATCGGTCTGATATAGCCAATAACTAAATATATCTGGTCCTTCGACAAAGTGCAAGTGTTTCATTAGAGTTCGGTAGCATCTCGCCGATCACGGACTTCTTAAACACTTTTAATCTATCTTAAAACATACCTTTGGCCATTCAAACCGAATGGTCAAATTTTAGTAAACAACATTATTAGTCGATATGAATTCGTACTTGCAAGAGTTAGTATTGTGCATTTATGTTATAATAAAATCATTATTAGATATCAACACATCACAAAGACTCATAGAAAATTATTGTATTTTCTGATTGTCTAATAAATAAATAAAATAATTTTATATGAATGGTTTCTAAGAATCTACAACGTACGCATAAAAAAGAGGTCATCCTCCGCCAAGACTAATATTATCATTGTATCAAACTATATATCACTCGATGATTTGACTTGTAAATTTTCGTTATAATGAAATAATAAATAAATAAGAATGATTGATAGGAAGTTATACAATATAGAGAATTATAACGTGTAAATTGCATATTTTGTTTAAAAATCATTGATAACGAATTAGATATGAAGCCAATGCACGTGGACGACTAATAATTTTTATAAATGGGTTTCATTCATTAGGTCGTATATAATATGTAAACAATTGCTTTATCTTGCCGATGTGTCATACTCGGCTGAGTTGAGTCGGTAATACACATACACAGTGAAAAATTTGTGTATGTGTATTGCGTAAGTTCAATTTTTAACAAAATACTGGTAATCTAGAAATACCGGTATTTTTGGTATCAATACCGGACAAAAATGGTCTGGGATCGCGGTATTCCGGATCACGGAATCCCGGTATTGTAAGCCCTACTTGTCCTCATGTAGGAATCTTTTCCGACAATTTAACATTCTCACTGTTCCCTGTATATTTTTGCTAATTACTTTGTCATTCATAAAGAATAATCCTAAACGCTTCAACCTATCCTCCATGTTGAATTCCTATTATACAACAAGAAATTTGACTATAAAAGGACCAACTTTTAAACTTGAAACATCTTTTAATCCCATAGACGGAAGAGGAGTACAGCTTTTTAAACTACTCCCACTATATGTTAGGAAATTGAATGATCGTCAATTTCATAATATCATTGTTAAACTTTTAAAAGCCCATAGTTTCTACGATACTTCTGAGTTTGCCAATTACGATTATCAATCATTATTTTGATAATGAAATGCCTACTGATAATAATTGATACTTTTTTTGTCCAACAGTTACAATTATTTTTTTCCTTTTCCAAACTTTTTCTAATTTTTATTCTAAATTATTTTAACATTTTTCTACTTTAAAAATTGTATCATTACAATTATTTTTATATTCTATATCCTTTTTTGATACTGCTCTTAAATATTATTTTCCAGATATGGGACTCAAATTCCATAACGGATATTTAAAGGATTTTTTTACCATAAAAAGAATCTCAAGATCTACAAGTCTTAAATAAACTATTTGAATTTTATAACATTTTTTTCTTCAAGTTATTGTATTAGATAAAATACTAATGTAGGCTTAATATTGTTTTATAGTTGTATTTTACTGTAATTAATTCAATTAAGATAATTTATTTTCTGTAATTATTAAACTTAATCCTGAATCCGTAATATAAATATAAATATAAATAAATAAAAGATTGAACACTTTATAAATCACCGATTTATTAACTTCCCGTATGGTAAGTTATAGTAATCGCAAAAAAATCGAAAATGAAATTTTTTATATATCTTTATGTTTCAAAGGTTTCTGATTATTTTGGCATACCTTAGAAAAAATGGATGTATGTGTGTGTGTGTGTGTGCGCGGATACAAATTTTCGTCGACGATTTCGGGAACACCGATCAACCGATTTAAATTATTCAAACACATTCGATTCATATGATAAGGAGACGTGCTGATTAGTTTTTGGCGGAGGCAGGTCTAGCCATTCCGAAAATACGGGGCAAAATGTGCCAAAAACGGTAACACAGTTTTTAAAAGAGAACGGAGCGTCCGATTTTAATCATTCACAAAACATTTAACTTGTATTGACGTAATGAACAACTGGTCGAATTTTTGGGAAGGCAGGTCCAGCGGTTGTGGAGTCTCAATAAAAATAAGTTAAAAAAATGCCATTTGGCGGTCAAAAATGTTCATTGCACATATGTACATCAAATTATCAGATATTTTATAGAGATTTTAATAATATGTATACATTTTGTGTAATTTTTTTTTGGGTTCCGTACCAACATTTTCACTTTTAAATTTCACGAATATGGTTTAAATATCTTGACATTTTCGACAGTATGGAATAACTGATTTGAATAATTTGAAAAACATTTGATTCGTATTGATAAGGAAACGTGCTGATTAGTTTTTGGTATATGCGGGTACGGGTATTTGAAGATACGGGGTAAAAAGAACCAAAAATTGTAGTTCAGTTTTTAAGAGAACGGAGCGCCCGATTTGAATAATTCAAAAAACATTTTATTTGTATTAATTAAACAAAGAATTGTTAAAAAGGCAGGTCTAACGGAAGGTCTTTTTGGAAAGGGAGGTTTTACGGTTATGGCCTCTCAAAATTTTATTTTAAGAAAATTAATTTTGTGGTAAAAATGTTCACTAGACATATGCACATCAAATTATCAGGTATTTTCTAGAGATTTTAATAATGTGTACATATTTTGTGTCAATTTTTTGGGTTCCGTACCAAGATTTAGAATTTTGAAGTTTATGTATATGGTTCAAACAAATGGCCTCGACATTTTCGACAGTAAATAAAAAAAACAGTAATGAATATTCGCTTTGTATTATTGAACAAGCATTCGGTACTCGATCGCGAGGCGTTTTTGCAAAAAACACATCTTGCCGTTCCGCAGGTATGGAGCGCAAAGGGTGTAAAAATGGCCATGCAGTTTTTGAGAGAACGGATCATCCAATTAGATTAATACAACTAGTGGGGCGCATGGCATCGTGCCTTAAGGCAAATTGCTGGAACTTCCCGTACCAAAAATTATTTTTTTTATAAAGATTAACATGTCTGATAAAAAATTACTCTGAAAAATTAGATTTTTGAGAAACTATAAATTTTTGATCAAAATTTACTTTTTTTTAAAAAAAAAGACTTTTTTAAGAAAAGTGTATTTTGAAATATTTTGGAAATTCTGAACTTTTTTTCAAAGCAATCGTACTGCTTTAACTACATAGAGACGAAATAAGGAACGCGTAAGCGCCGCGCCGCCGTCTAACGGATAAGCATTGGTACGGAACCCATAGGAATGTAAACAAAATTTATACTTAATGTTAAAATCTCTATAAAATATATGATAATTTGATGTGCATAAGTCTAATGATCATTTTTGACCGCCAGATGGCATTTTTTTCTACTTTTTTTACTGGATCTCCGAAACCAATAGAGCTGCCTTCATGAAAAGATCAGTTCTTTATCTTGTTAATTCAAGTAAAATGTTTTTTGAATTATTCAAATCGGACGCTCCGTTCTCTTAAAAACTGAGTTACCGCTTCTGGCACTTTTTGCCCCATATCTTCGGAACGACTAGACCTGCCTTCACCAAAAACTAATCAGCACGTCTCCTTATCAATACAAATCCAATGTTTTTTGAATTATTCAAATCGCTTCATCCGTGTTCCCGAAACCGTCGACGAATATTTGTATCCGAACACACATACACACACGCACTCACACACATACACACACACACATACATCCATTTTTTCTAAGGTATGCCAAAATATTCAGAAATCTCTGAAACGTAAAGATATATAAAAATTTTCATTTTCGATTTTTTTGCGATTACTATAACTTACCCTACGGGAATTTTTTTTTATTTAATTTATTCTGCAATCTGTTTTACATATTCATTAAGATTAAGCAGAGATTGCTAACAATAATTATCATATAATATAAACAAGAAGATAGTAGCAACACCCAGCGGCGTGTCCACTAGGTATATATAACACATGTTAATAATAATAAGAAATAATAATAATAATAAAATAAAAAGAGGAGAAATACAAAAAAAAAACAAAAACAAGACGATGAGAAAAAACAAACAATCAAATAAAACATAAAAAAGAATAGTAATTAGGTTTAACTGGGCTAGATAAGGTCTTGTGGCAACTTTCTTTTCAATCTGGTGGGCTGACTATCCAGGTAAACTCTGCTGGCCAATTCGTTGAGATGTACGTCAATCCTGTTTTTATATTTAGAAGCAACCACTAAAATTTGTTCCTCTATTGTGAGCAAGCCTGTGTCTTGATGGATAATCTATGAAGGGGTGTAGCGAGGAGCGTTTAATATTTGCCTCAGGATTTTGTTTTGAGCACGTTGGATGATGTTCAGATTGCTTTTTTTTGCTGTACCCCAAAGTTGGAGACCGTAGGTCCATATGGGCTTGAGTACCACCTTGTATATTAACAGTTTATTGTAAACTGAGAGTTCAGAATTTTTGTTTAGTAGCCAGTAGAATTTTTTAAAGGTTTGATCTAATTGCTGTTTTTTATTAATTATATGTTGTTTCCAATTTAATTTCCTATCCAGGTGGATGCCAAGGTATTTCACCGACTCTTTGGGAGGAATCATTGTATTGTTAAGTTCAACTGAAGGACATGTTTGATTGCATAGTGTGAATGTTACATGGACCGATTTTGAGCTGTTGACCTCTATTCGCCACAGTAAAAACCATTTTTCAGCTTTGATGAGATGTTGCTGAAGACTGCACGATGCTGCCAATGGATCTTTGTTTACGGCGATAATACACGTATCATCAGCAAATGTGGCTACACTTGTGTCCGTAGAGATTGGAAAATCTGCTGTATAAATTAAAAATAATGTAGGGGCAAGGACGCTCCCTTGAGGCACCCCGGAATTTATATTAGTGATATTTGAGTCTGTATTAGCTATACTGACGAAAAATTTTCTATTTTGTAGATACGATTTTATCAGTTGGAATAAAGTATCTGGAAGACATCTTTTTATTTTGTACATTAGGCCTGTGTGCCAGACTTTGTCAAATGCCTTCGTGAGATCTAAGAAGGCTGCAGAACAATACTCTTTTCTATGGAATGCGTTGTTGATTATGTTTACAATCCTATGAACTTGCTCTATAGTAGAATGTTGGTCGCGGAACCCGAATTGGTGGTTTGGAATTAGATCCTGATCCTGCAGGATATCTTTGATTCGCCAAAGGATCAGTTTTTCAAAAAGTTTTGAAATGCAAGGCAGCAAACTGATCGGCCTGTAAGATGAAACGAGATGAGGGTCCTTCCCTGGTTTAGTTTAGTCAATTTTCGACGGACATCAGACATATATCGGGTCAAGATAACGTCGTAGCAGATGCATTATCCCGTATTGAGATAATTAACAAATGTGGTCTAGATTTTAAGGCGATTGCAGATGAACATCATAAGGATATCGACGTAGCACAACTATTATTACATTCCGATTCGATATTGCACAATATGCGTAGATCGTTTTTTACGTTGGCCTGAAGCAATCCCTATATAAAATCTAGAAGGAGCTGCAGTAGCAAGAGCATTCTTTTCAAACTGGATAGCGAGATTCGGAGTTCCGCTAAGAATAACATCAGGTCAGGGTAGACAGTTTGAATCATGTTTATTTGAGCAGCTCAACCCATTAATGGAAACTATACATTTTAGGACATCTGCTTATCACCCGGCAGCTAATGGTATGGTCGAAAGATTAAAAGCCGCAATAAGATGCCATAACACTGAGCGCTGGACTGAGATATTACCGACAGTCATGCTTGGTATTCGAGATGTTATACGACGAGACTCTAAGATTGCCGGGTGCCATGCTGGTACCAACCCAAGAGACCAGTCATAGTGAGACCGATTTTGTGAAAAATCTTACAAAGCAGATGAGGATTGTCAGGCCTGTGACTGTTTACAAGGCATGGGGAAAAACCAACCTTTATGTTCAAAGAGATGGCAAATACAAAATATATATTTCTACGAAACGATGGGCCAAAAAGACCTCAGCAGAACCCTCATGAATGCCCATTTAAAGTTTTATCACGATTCTAAAAAACATTGAATTTAATGATACGCAGATATGCAGAAATATTTATTTCTGATTTTTTCAGGATTACTATAACTTACTTTACGGGAAGTTAATTTAAAAAAAAGTTTAAGTGAAATTTAGTATATTACTATTACTAAATAAATCAATCGCAAAAAAATCTCTTGCTATCAGTATTGTGATTCTCTAAAAAGAGTTGTATGATGTAAGAGTGTGCATTGATTGTATCAATATTCTATGATATAAATTGATAGAAATTGATCATATATCAACATGCGATCTTTAGTGTTATATTCATCAAACATCTTACAGAATATTTTGAAAATCAAAATAATTGATTTGCATGCAATACGACGATTAATAATTCGTGAGTTACTTATTTAAACCTTTACTAAGTTACTTTAGTTTACTAATTTTAATTTTTTTTCCATGCGTGCTGTGTGTTCGCTTCGAACTGTCTTCTTTCGCTACTTTATGATGCTGATATCGTTTTATTGATGACATGTGATCCTCTTCATTTTTGTAATGCAGCGGTAAGTAATAAATTATATATATATATATATATATATATATATATATGTATGTATATATATGTATATATATACTAGATGACCCGACAAACGTTGTCCTCTACCCACATCTACGTTTTTTTAATATCCTATACTAATATTTCCCGTTCAGTTAAAAATAATTATTGTTTTTTGAATTACTATTTACACCAATATATAAAAATATATAAAATGATGATTACCAATTCTCACAGTTAACACTTTAATTATCCCTTTAACAAATATTAAAATTTGTTCAATAAAATTGTACATTAAAAATTATACACTGCAGCTTATAGAACAAATTTATTTCCAATAGCTCAATTTATTTTAATGCAAAGGATTATCCAATATTTTTAGTCATACCTGTAGATATAGATGTATAAATAAATGATTTTTTGTTAATTCACGACTAAAACATTGATTTTCCAAATTTATCACACAAACAATCATCGTCCGCCTTTGTGATTTATAGCATAAGTATAGTATTGGAAATTGAAGTCTTTTAAAAGGTATAACAAATTCAGAAAGAATTAATATATAGCATTTGCGGTATATGTACAATATCACCTTGAATTTTTCTACCCAAAATAATTGCTTCAAAAATGTTGCCTATAATTTTTACAATTTCTTAACATATTCTGGCTTTTAGTAATTTTAACACACTATAGGCGGGCCCCGTAAAAACACTCATCGGACCAAACTGATATGTGTAGCGGGCAAATCGCGAGTAACACGAGTGCTCTTTCCGTCGCCTCGCATGAACACAACTGCCTGTCACATTAAACATATTTTTTTATAACTCTTTTTCATTAAAAAAAAAACCGTCTGGTTATTTTGAACTATAAAAAATGTATTTAATTAATGCATAATTAAACATAAAACTAACAAAAACTAGTAGCGTATGGCATCGTGCCTTAAGGCAAATTGCTGAAACTTCCTATATCGTAACGAAATGTTCGAGGAATATTGAGTATTGAATGAAATATTTTTTTTCTAAAGCAATTGTTTCGTCAACACAATCAGAGTGTTTTTGGAATCATTCAATTCGGATGCTTATTTCATTTTATTTCATTTAATGGCTGAACCTGCCTTTGCCAAAAACTAATCACCACTTCTCCCAATCATTACTAATTGATTGTTTTTAGATCATTCAAATCGGATGCTCCGTTCTCTCAAAAACTCGATTTCTATTTTCTGCACTCTTTGCTCTTTATCTCCGTAACTGCTGGACCTGCCTTTGCCAAAAACTAATCAGCACATCTTCCTAGCAATAGAATCGAATGTTTTTTGAACCATTCAAATCGGTTGATCCGTGCGCCCGAAAACGTGAACGAAAAAATGCGGCCATCAAAAACACACACAGGCACATCCATAAATAAACAAGTATAAATGGGCACATCCATTTTTTCTGAGGTATGCCAAAATGTTCAGAACTTTCCAAACCGTGGAAAAATGCAAAAAATTTTATTCTTGATTTTCCGCTCATTACTATAATATAGGTTAGTTATAAAAAACCTACGGAAAGTTAAAAATTTAACGTACAGTAGATATATAAACCACTTGTTACATGCGTGAAATTTATGGAGAAAATCACCCTTATGAAGAGGTGCTGGGATTCGAATAGCAAAAATAGCTGAATTACTTCAATTACACTATTTGGTTCCAAAACAACTAACCTAAAAATGATTCAATAATTGGAGGATTGTCAAATTCTGACCACTCCACCTCTTCATTGTCACTATTTTCAGAATCTCTGGAAATAATCGGTAAAACTCTACGTCTTCTAGGATAAAAAAAATCTTCATCACTCTCACATACACTACCAAAATCAGTGATATCAAAATCACTTCCAATTTGTGATAAATTATTGGCGCAAACTTTACTATCGCTATCCGATGCCATTATATTATTATTGCAAATAACAATGTAAAAAAAGTTGAACTATACAAATCTGACTAATAACTGAAATATTTGATAAAATATATATTGAACATCCTTTTATTGTTGTAAATTCTGCATATTTATCTACAAAACAAATTGCGAGTAGCTTGCATGAAAAGAAACTTGAGGTTAAAACATATTGTTTCTTATCCTTGTTCTTATTCTAAAAGTCATTCAATACGTAAATCTAGAAATCTAATTGAATCTAGTAAAAAGTACCAGCTATTCTTTCAATATTATATGCAAACCGATCAGATAAATGTATTTTGACCCGCTTTTAAAGTTAGTTTATTCAAAGCGTAATAATACCTTGCCCGCCGATGAGCAACAGTCCTCGCAGAACGTATTTTTACGCTGCCCGCCTATAGTGTGTTAATATCTAAATTACATTTTTCTCACGAATAATTCAATATACATTATCACTTAATTTCATATTTGAAGTGAATTAATTTGTCAAATCCTATTCACATGTGCTCTATTCAACTTACGATAAGCAAAATTATTGCAGTAAATAGAGAGGAAAAAAGCGGGTGCTTTGCGAATTTTTTTACTATGCTCCAATTTGCTTGATATTTTGGAAATAGGCTAATCTTAATCTTAAGTTCAGGAGTGAAAACAAATTGCACTTCTTCACCACCCCCGGCATTAATTGGATTATAACTTTTTTAATTCTGATTTTATCAGAACTTGTAATACACTATATTAAAGCTAATTAAATGATCTACAACTTTCTCTATCATGAAGTTTACCGTAACTTCTCTTATTTTGAAACGGCGAAGGGTTGAAGGGCTTGAAAGACACTGTGGGAGTAGTAATGTATATTAAAGTATAAACTCCACTTGTATAAAAATATATAAAATTTATTGACTATAAGTGTTAATGCTATGAAAATATGACAAGTCCAATTGTTTTCTATCTCGTGACTAGCCTGCTTGAACCCACACACTCGCTGCCCAGTGTTGACCTCACAGTTTAAAAAGAAAATACAGGGAAACACGTTAAAAAATATGGTGGGAAAGCAGAATATAGCAGTACTGTGGTACTAGTCAATTAGTAATTCAGATGTTTCGTCGGCAGATCCACCGTATGGTAGGTAATTCGACCTTCCATCATCTCCATACTCTGCATAAGGTTCTGAATAAAAATCATGTGGTGAATTTCCTGAACCTCGATGTCTAGGTGAACTTCTAAGATTCAGCCTTGATCTACTAATTATAATTTCTATAATATTTTGGGTAAACAGATGGCGCTCTGTTAGATTATAAATTTTCGCAATGATTAAAATAATCTAGTCGCCATTCAGTAGCCCTTTGGATCATACATCGGATTCTCGAATCCTTTGTGGCTCTGTGACAAACACTTTTATCCATTGCTCACCATTTTCACTACCATCATAATTAATTGGAATTAGTTATATCAGAATTACTTAATGTTTGGAATGCATTATTTATGGGTACAGTTTCCATTCTGCAGGCGTTGCATTCGTTGCATTTTACATGCAGAAACACTCATTTTAAAGCTTATTTTGAGAACTATAAAACCCCATTTTTATATCTAACTTAATATTGTTCTTAGAACACTATAAAACAGTGATTTATTAAGATATTAATTTATATAATTTTGGTCATTTCATTATTTTTGTTAAAATGTATATTTCTGAAGATATTAGCAAACAACGCTTTTAATTTTTCTTTGACGTTTAGTAAAAAATGTTGACTGTATTTTATTATATTATTTTAATTTTTAGCACATCTCAGCTGCCTTTCGGCATTAATAATATAAACATTATATTCTCCTTATTTATAATAATGAATTTATTATATTTTAATGTTGCCTTAGCCTATAGGTGAATAGAAATGTTTGGCAAATGACAGTCTTCATTTGTTTTTAATGTCAAACTAAGCTTCAAATATTTTCAAGGTCAAACAATGATAAGCGGTTTTTTGTAATTTTTTCCATTTATTTCTACAATCTAACTATATTTCTATGAATCTAAAAATTCAAGAAAATTTCCCGAACAAACTTCAGGAAGATTAATGAAAATCCGAATTATAGTTTAGGAGGATTAATCGTTCATACATACTTACAGAAGAACTTTATATATAAGATATATATATATATATATATATATATATATATATAACATCAATAAAAAACATGAATTTCTTTCAAAAATTTATTTTAAATCCATACGTTTTGGCTATAATCCTGGCCTTCATTCAGTGGAAACTAAAAATAAAATTAAAAACTAAAACAATTGAATTGGAGTGAAAAGAAAAAATAAAATAGTAAAAGTACTTACAATTATTTAATCTCAGTGTTAAATTGGAAAATTTTAATAATCCATGGTATCAGGATATGGTAATGCACTACACTATGTATTATAAACATTAAACTTGTAATTACACAATATTTTCAAAAAATCACAATTGGATAATGCGTTGTTCGTAGACTGGTTGAAGATATAATGGAAAAGGACTTTTTAAAAAATATTTTTTACCAAGATTCTACACATGTGTGGAACGAATTGCGAATCCTTTGCGCGTCGTTTATATTGTTCTGTAAGAAATTTGTAAATACTATCTAAATAAAAAAGGTTTGTGTCGCACAGCGTGTTAAGTTCATTCCGTTTATTTATTGTTTTATTGCTGTAAATAGTCAAAAAAGATCCTTCTATAATTCTTCGTTTGAATAAATTTTGTTCGAATTGTAGTACAGTCGGGTTAGAAAAGTCCATATTAAACTGCTAAAAAGAGCAATTTAAACATAATACAACGAGCACAAAACAAATTCCTGCGGCAAATATTAAACGCTCCTCACTACACGCCAACATGGATTCTGTAGGTATACCTACAATTCAAGAACATATACCAATGTTTGCCTGTAATTATAAGAATAGAATTGACGCACATCCAAACCAACTAGCATGCAACTTATACCAGGAAGGCCAGCCGACCAGGCTCAAAAGGAAAATACCTCGAGATTTATTATAGTTTATTTATATATATATATATATATATATATATATATATATATTTTTTTTTTTTTCTCTTTATATTTGTCTTTAGTTTTTTCTTTTTATATATTAACTATAGTAGATACACCACTGGGCGTATGTACTAATTTGTAAACAACCAATTGTAAACACTTGCCAGCATTCTCTGCTGAATATAATTATTTTTATAGATTGCAGAATGAAAATAAAATAAAATAAAAAAAAAATATAAAATATGCTCTGCTATTATAGCTTTAAACTGTCTTGGATTTTTTGAATTGTTTTTATTTTGGTTGTAAACGTTTCATTAAGTTCTGGCTTGTTTCTCCTATGTAAATTAAATTACAATCTAGACAATTAATTTGATAGACGAGATTTCTAAGTCGTTCGATATGAAAAGGGGTTTTTGTTTTGGCAAAATAGTACTAGTCGTTGTACTAAAATTGTTTACAAGTCGGAGTGCAGATTTATAAAAAAGTTTTTTCCAAGGAACATACAATTCTTCAATGTATGGCAAACATATCACACCAGAAAGAGTTTCTGAGTCAGGTAAATCGTTTTGTACTGTGGAATTGTTCATTTTATTCAAAAGGTATGTTCGTCTGTTACTGGTTACGGAGTTTATAAGTTTTAAGGGATAGGAGTTATCTGTTAGAATTTTCGTAATTAAATTGATGTTGTTGTCCCAAAATGTTTTGTCCGATAGAAGTATTGCGTGGTCAGTTAGATTTATTATAGTACCTATTTTCATTTTGAGTTGATGATAAGAAAAATAATTAAGGTAACGTCCAGAGTTAGTTGGTATTTGGTACCAATTTGTTATTAGTTTGTTATCCGTAGTACGTATAAGTTTTATGTATAAGAAACTTATCGAGTTCATTGTCTCCAATTCTACTGTAAATTTTATTTTTTTTATTGACGTTATTAATTTTTGTTTTTTATTTATTGTTTAATAGACAATCAGAAGACAAAGTTTCTATTAGCTTATGTGATAAATTATATTTGGCGTTTAGAGGTCTCCTCCATTGAAGAGATCCTCTGCTAGAATTATTCTATAGCTGTCTGTATATAATTTAAAATTGCAGGTCCTTTGAACCATTTTGTTGATAATTTGTATTTCAGCGTTTGAATGATCATCGATTTTGTTGTGATAAGAACAGCTCCGAGTCTTTATAATTTCATTTACAGTTTTAATTTCCAGATCCCTGTGGATGGTCTCATTAGTTACGTACCAAGGCGCATCTACCATTGCCCTTAATATTTTGTTCTGGGTACGCTGTATAATTTTTATGTTTGATGCACTTGCACATCCCCATAATTCTATTCCGTAGCTCCATATTGGTGCTAGTACAGTTTTGTATATTAAAGTCTTGTTTGCGTATGACATTTTCGATTTTCTGCCAATTAGCCAGTACAGTTGTTTGAATTTTTTCATTGTTTGTTTGCTTTTTTGTTTGATATGGGGACCCAATGTGAGTCTACGGTCTAGATGAAGCCCTAAATAATTAATGCTGATACTAGGAGGAATTTCGATGTTATTTATAAATACGGTCTCACAGTTTTGAGTTCTCGTTGTAAACGTGATATGTTTGGATTTGTCTTCATTTATACTTATTTTCTATTCTTTCAGCCATTCTTCAAGTGCGAATAGATGTTCTTGTAAGTTTAGAGATGCGAAGACTGGATCTTGATGTGTTGCCATGATCATTGTATCATCCGCGAATGTACCCGTAATTGTGTTGTTATGTGTTGGTAAGTCGTGTGTATATATTGTGTATAAAATTGGTCCTAATACACTACCCTGTGGTACTCCCGATTTTATTGGATGAAAATCTGATAC
The DNA here is from genome assembly GCF_003426905.1 of Ctenocephalides felis. Lineage (NCBI taxonomy): Eukaryota > Metazoa > Arthropoda > Insecta > Siphonaptera > Pulicidae > Ctenocephalides > Ctenocephalides felis. The sequence goes on from NW_020538040.1 coordinate 114,804,390, forward strand.
TGCATCTCTTACTCTTGTCCTGAAGTATCTACCAGTCAAGAATGACTTCAGTATTTTATATAATTGATTTGGTATACATTTTTTAATTTTGGCTATCAACCCATCATGCCACACTTTATCGAATGCTTGTTTTACGTCGATGAATACCGCAGAGCAATACTCACTGTCTTCAAAAGCTTTGTGAATGATTGAAGTTATCCTATGAGCCTGTTGTATAGTGGAGTGAGATTGTCTAAAACCAAATTGATGATCTGATATAACCGGTTGAAGACTAATTGGTCTGTATGAATTAGCCATATGACTAGGTTTACCTTGTTTTTGTAACATTATTACTTCAGAGTTCTTTAGGTCCTTTGGCCAATATCCCAAACGTCGTACTCCTTTGAATATATAAGTCAGCATTATTAGACCTTTTCTTGGCAGTTCTTTCAAAATTTTAGCATCCAATTGATCAATTCCTGGACATTTCTTGTTATTTAAAAGTGAAATTTGTCTCTTAATTTCTTTTGGTGTAACCTGTTTAATGTTTTCAGTAGTGCCTTTTATCTCATTAACTTTATCAGATACTCGCGGTTGTTGACTATTTTCATTTGGAGTAAATACGTTTCTTAGATAGTCCGCAAACATATTCGCCTTTTCTTGATCACTCCTAGCCCATGGTCCTTCCGAATCTAATCTTATTACCGAGTTAGTTGTTATAGGTCTTCTAGTTTTTTTAATTGGTGTCCAAATCGTGTTTTAATTCATGTTTAAGTTTTCTTGCCAAATTATTGCATTTGTTTTGTCGTGCTGGTTATGACTTCTTTGCCAGACATTTCTTGCCTTTCGTTTATCCTTTATAAGCTGCCTAATTTCCATTGGTACGTTGATTTCCAGTTTATGTTGCGCTAGTTCTGGTGTGGCAATCCTAGCAGCTTGTTGAAGAGTACTTATAAACTGTTCAGTTATTTCGTCGAGATCGTTTTCATTTTTAATTCTTACTTTAAGGTTGATTTTTGAATCAATTATATTTCTGAAACACTCCCAATTCGTTTGGTGGTTGTACAGTTTGCGTTGTACCTTCCGTTTTATTACATTAGTACTTAGGGTCAGAATTATGGGCGTATGATCCGAAGATAAGTCTTCATTACTTTCTATATCAATATAATTACTTGAAATATTTTTTCTTATAAAAAAATCTAGCAGATCCGGTATCTTCTGTATGTCTGTTGGCCAGTAGGTGGAACTCCCAGTTGTTATTATGGTATAGTTTTTCTCATATATTAACTCTGCTAGTTGTTTACCTTTTGGAGTCGTAAGTCTTGAACCCCATATTATATTTTTAGAGTTGAAGTCACCACCAACTATAAATTTATTTCTTAATGTTTCAAAATATTCTTCACAATCGTTTTTCTTTAGATCATATCGTGGAGGGCAATAGATGGCTGAAACAATCATATTGTGTTCGAAACTTTTTATTTTAACTGATGTTGCCTGTATATGGTTTTGTTGATATTTCGCTAACTCATAGTGTTCTATTGATGATTTTATTAGAATACCAGCCCCAGCGTGTGCTGTGTTGTCAGGATGATTAGTACCATAAAAGTTGTAGAATGGAATTTTTATGTATGAAGACTCTGTGAGATGAGTTTCGCTTATTAATAAGATGTCAATCATTTGTATTTCAATCAACTGTTCAAGAAATCCTGTAGTACCGTACTTGTTTCGGGCCCGCTGGTTGCGTTTCTTTGTTGATTTCGGATGACTTCCGAGTAGCTCATGTGATTTGTGTTTCTGATGTTAATATTTTGACGACTTGTGTTTGGATCATGAATATCTCTCGTATCATGTGATTTTTTTGTTGTATATGTTTTCTTGTAAAATAAATAATATAAAACTTATACGTACTACGGATAACAAACTAATAACAAATTGGTACCAAAAACCAACTAACTGTGGACGTTACCTTAATTATTTTTCTTATCATCCACTCAAAATGAAAATAGGTACTATAATAAATCTAACTGACCACGCAATACTTCTATCGGACAAAACATTTTGGGACAACAGCATCAACTTAATTACGAAAATTCTAACAGATAACGCCTATCCCTTAAAACTTATAAACTCCGTAACCAGTAACAGACGAACATAACTTTTGAATAAAATGAACAATTCCACAGTACAAAGCGATTTACCTGACTCAGAAACTCTTTCTGGTGTGATATGTTTGCCATACATTAAAGAATTGTATGTTTCTTGGAAAAAACTTTTTTATAAATGTGGACTCCGACTTGTAAACAATTTTAGTACAACGACTAGTACTATTTTTTTCAAAACAAAAACCCCTTTTAATATCGAACGGCTTAGAAATCTCGTCTATCAAATTAATTGTCTAGATTGTAATTTAATTCACATAGGAGAAACAAGCCAGAACTTAATGAAACGCTTACAACAACATAAAAACAATTCAAAAAGTCCAAGACAGTTTAAAACTATGATAGCAGAGCATATTTATACTTTAAAACATAATATGGACTTTTCTAACCCGACTGTACTACAATTCAAACAAAAATTATTCAAACGAAGAATTATAGTAGGATTTTTTTTGACTATTTACAGCAATAAAACAATAAATAAACGGAATGAACTTAACACGCTGTGCGACACAAACCTCTTTTATTTAGATAGTATTTACAAATTTCTTACAAAACAATAAAAACGACGCGCAAATGATTCGCAATTCGTTCCACACATGTCTAGAATCTTGGTAAAAAATATTTATTAAAAAGTCCTTTTCCATTATATCTTCAACCAGTCTACGAACAACGCATTATCCAATTGTGATTTTTTGAAAATATTGTGTAATTACAAGTTTAATGTTTATAGTACATAGTGTAGTGCATTACCATATCCTGATACCACGGATTTTTAGAATTATCCAATTTAACACTAAGATTAATTAATTGTAAGTACTTTTACTATTTTATTTTTTCTTTTCACTCCAATTCAATTGCTTTAATTTTTAATTTTATTTTTAGTTTCCACTGAATGAAGACTAGGATTATAGCCGAAACGTATGGATTTAAAATAAATTTTTGAAAGAAATTCATGTTTTTTATTGATGTTATGCCCGATTACTAGACTTTGTTAATACATATGTCAACATCAAATTCAGAATCATACAACATACAATATATAGATATATATTAGAGATGGGTAACTCACTCCGGAGTTGTCACTCGGATACAACTCATCCCTCGGAGTGAATCCGAGTGGAGTTGTTTCACAGTATTTGTCATATCCGACTTCCTTAAACTGGTATTAAATCTGTTAACTCGTAAAGGCATTTAGTGTTTTTGTCGTTTTTGCTTTCGGAAGGAAGTGGTCACTTTCTTGTCTCGCAGGCAGTTTTATGACCTTTTTTAGGTATAAAAGTCAAAATAAATACCATTGTGTATTTTCCAGAAAATACAAAAATGTTACTTTAAAGATACAGAACAATGAAATTGTATTCAAGTGTGAATAGCTCAAATGTATAATTTATTTAATAGTAACGGGTCATATTTCTAACTACGACAATCTTTGGCCGTAAATGACGGCATTCAAGAATATACATACAGAAAAATATACGAAACGAAATACATTTATTTAATCTTTTTTTCCATAGCCTGAAATAACAACACAAAATTTATCAGTGATATCATTAGCATTTAAGCAGTAAAAAATATTCAGTATTGTATTATTACTTTTACACAATTATATAATTGTGTAAAAGTAATAATATGCTAATCGAACTACGCGATATAATATTAATTTTCAAATGGAAATAGCAGAAGAAAAATTTTAAAAGCAGAAGTATTATGTTTTGCTTTTATTACAAAGTTTACTACATAATTTTTATATAAAATTAATCCAAAAAATCAATTATTTTCTCATCAATTATTTTCTCTCATTTGCGGTTTTACTTTGGTCAACACTGCTAAAAATACGAGTCACTGAGTCGATCATCTGGACGACCGAAAAATTTTAACATCCGTCATTTATTCGTGAATTTTTTAGAAAAAATATTTTATTGATAATTATTCATAAATTTTTATTTCAAATAATTAATGGGATTTGACAAATCCTTAAATACATAAACAGCGTACTATAGAAAACATTTGTTTCGAGTATTTCGGTTTCTAAATTGTCGGAGTCGTGGAGTTGTTTAGCGGACATAACTCCACCATGAAGCGGAGTCAAATCCGAGTCGATCCGGCTTCGGATATAATAAGCTCATATTCAATATATATATATATATATATATATATATATATATATACAGTGGCGTCGGAACCGTGTGGGCTTGATCCATCAATTTCAAAAAATTATATGGGATAATATCTCTAAGAAAAAAAAAACGAGACCACTGGCTGCCTATCTCCAAAAAAAAAAAAAACGAGCCCACCCATCAAAAATTTGGTTCCGACGCCACTGTATATATATATATATATATATATATATATATATATATACATTCAGATTTTTTATCGAACGTTGAGACATATTCTTGAAATGTTAATTTGCAGTCAGTCGTCGAATTACTATAATACCAAGAATCCTATTATTTTTCATAAGGATAAGAATGGTGACCTTAGAAAATTTGCCGAAATTGGATTTTATTCGATTTTTTTTTAAATTACCGAAATATTCTTAAATTTTTGTAAGAAATCTTTTTTTTTAATTTTTCGAAATTTCGTTTTTTTTGAAAATAATGAAAATTTTCGAAAATTTGATTTTTTTGAAACTTTGAATTTTTTTGAAAATTTTGATTTTTTTTTGTGAAAATTTTCAAAATTATTAAATTTTCTGTAATTGCATTTTTTGTATTTATCTTTTTAAACCCCCTTTGTATTAATAAACGAAATTCTGCTCTTTTAGTGCATAGCTCTTATCATAATATTATCTTTTTTTTTAAATAATTCTTCTAATATTTGACTCTTATGTTTTTTTTTTCAATTTTAGTTTTATTTTAATTCTGATGTTTTCATACTGATGTTTTATTTTCTCTAGCCTGTTATCTATCAGTGTTTAACAATCCTTGAAACCTATTCCTGCATCATCCTTTTGTGAACCCGTCGTCTTCTATAAGGTTTGCTCGCTCTTGGCTCATTCATACGTTGTTACCATGTGGCGAGACTACGTAACTCTCTGTTTTAACTTTATAAAATTTTCTACTTTATTTATTTTATGTTTTGTTTTTTAAACTAGCGGGGTGCATGGCATCGTGCCTTAAGGCAAATTGCTGGAACTTCCCGTAACGCAATTAAACATTCGAGGAATGAAAATAGTCGATAATTGTTTTGAATAATTTCTAATAGATTATTTTACATACTGTAAACTTATAAGTGCTTTTTAAATTGGGTGACGAGCGTATTTTATGAACAAATCATGTGTACGTTCACAAGAGTCAATTTTTTTTAATTTAATTTTTTTAGAAGTTTGAAATTTTTCGGAATTAAAAAAAAAAATTTTGAAATGGAAATTTTTGAAAATGGAAATTGGAAATTTTTGAAAATATGCGATTTCTTTTTAAATTACCGAAATATTCTCAAATTTTTGTAAGAAATCATTTTTTTTTTTAATTTTTCAAAATTTAGTTTTTTTTTGAAAATAATGAAAAATTTCGAAAATTTGATTTTTTTGAAATTTTTTCAATTTCAATTTTCAAAATTATTAAATTTTCTGTAAATGCATTTTTTGCACACCGTCTACTCAAGCGGAAGCGGAAAATCGGACACTTCGTTTTCTTAAAAACTGAGTCATTGAGTTTGTGGCGCTTTCTGCCCCGTATCTTTGGACCTGCTTAGACGCAAATTTGTATTTATTTTTCTAAGATATGCCAAAATGTTCAGAAACCGTAACGTAAAGATATATAAAAATTTTCATTTTCCATTTTTTGCGATTGCTATAACTTACCCTATGGGAAGTTAATATTGAAAATATTTTTTTGGGTGTTGTTTAACAATAATTCTCTGTATTTTTATAGAGATTAATGTAATGTTTTTTGTAACATGCCGAAGATATATCTTTTTCAGCATTACATCTTAGTAACTTTTGGAAATTTAGAGAAAGTCTTTGAAATAAAGGAAAGTAATTAAAAATATTAATACAAGTTCAAAGGCTCTTATAAACACCGAAATATCACGATTGCAATGTCAATGAAAAAAAACAAGAAGAAAGTACATTGGGTACTGTTAATTTATTAGAAAATATTAAGCTAGGTACCAAGCCAGATGTTAATGTCAACACCGTTGTCATGAGTAGCAGTCATTTTTTACTATTTAATAACTCCTGAAAAATATTTCAGCTATTCACAATAGAAAATATTATTTTGTTCTTTTTAGATGAAAGTACTGCTTTAACTTATTCTGATAAAGCAACAACATCATGTCAATTACAAAATAATGAGTCAGTATCAATTAGTCAATCATCACATGTTAACGTGACAAGTATTGATCTTTTGCAAGAGTCAAATGAAGTATTTCAACTTCCACATAAAAACATCAATTTGTTTAGGAATGCACGAAAATTGTTGTATCTGAAAGGTTAATTTGATGAATCATGCTTTCTTGCTGGAGATTTCTATGTCAAGTTTCATTGGGATCTCGAACATTGATTTTATAGATGATAAAATTAATTTAACGAAGAATAATTCTCAATTCCTTTCACAAGAAATTTAACAATTGTCTGACTAATCGCTGATGCCCCCTGGTTCATCAGCAATCAAACTATCTACAATGATCTTAACATTCCATATATTGTGGATGTAATTAGCAGCAATAGTCTTCACCACCACTTAAAACTGGAAACACACCCATACCACAAAGTTTCAGCACTACTCGAGATCCCTAATTCTAGAAGACTGAAGAGAAAATTTCCATATGATTTATATTAATTTATTTAATTAACTAATTAGTTAACTGATCAATGGAACAGTTTTTTATTCTATTATTATATTTATTATTATTATTTTTTTTTCTTTTTATAATTTTCATGATTATTATTTCTATTTATTTGTTATTATTATTATAGTTAGTTATTTATTTTTAGTTATTTATTATTATTATTATTATTTTTTTTTTCCCTTTACTTTACACTATTGATTTGTTTAGATTATGTTCTCACTGTAGCTCATAGAATTACTTACTTTATTCTGATTGTTACATATAAATTTAATTAAAAAAAAAATGTCTGTCTCACGCCTCAGTAATCTCGAACCATTCATATAATATTTGGAGTATGATAGTAATGGTTTGAAAATATTAGTATAGTGGTTGACATTATTAAATGTATGTATTAGTAGTGTTAACATTTATTAACATTATTTTAAATTCTCTAACGAAGAATTTATTTTTCTCAACACACTCGTTTTAATATATATCAACACCAAATTTACCTACTCCATATATATATATATATATATATATATATATATATATATATATACATATATATATACAGGGCCGGTCCTGGGGTCCTCAGCGCCCGCATGCAAGATTTGTTCTAGCGCCCCCCCCCCCCAAATAATTTTAACTGTTTTACCAGTTTTATTTAAAAATTATATAAACATTTACGTTAAGTTTTTTAATTAATTTTTAATCATTCTGGATTTAGTACACAAAAAATTAGATATAATCTAAAAGCGCATAGAATACATTGATTTTAAATTTATTTAGAAAATCGAGACGATTCGCGGGTTGATCATAATCAAATATTTTTTAACGTATGGGTAATATTAATATTTAGGCTTTGAAACGTTTAACTTATTTATTACGCGATTTATTCTATAGAGCAAATCACGCCAAAAGAGCAAAAAAAACTAGTCTTTGATTTTTAAATATAACACTCGTATTTCAAGTTTTAAATTAAATTTTATTTTAATTTATTTTTTCACTATTCACAATATCCAAAATTGCATCGTAAACTTCTCCTTATTGGTATCGTAAGGGCCGAATTATATCCAGCTTTACTTTCCCATCAGATTGAGAGTATCAGATTGTTGTTTTAAAGTTAAACTATTAACTTATTTTTAAATTATTGTCCAAAGATTAATAAAAGATGCAAAAAAAATTACATATTTCCTTAACTATACTGAAACAAACAAATTATATTTGTATACGTATTATTGCAGTAAATGAGCTCGCCTTTTTTCACCAATAACGCCCAATAATTAATTTAAACTTTCGTAGGTTTGCTCTTACGGGATTGAACACTAAATAATTTCTTTTTCGATTCCACGCTCACTTCAAACGAAGAAAAAAATTAATAAGTACATTAAACAATAAGCAGAACAATAATTCACAATTTGCAGAGTTATTGTATTAATTGTTATTATTGTATTAATTATTAAGTATTATAATTGTTTCTATTGATATCACATTGCAAATTGAATATGCCTTTTGTGTCTCATAGTTAAGTTGGACTGTTTATTATAATCTATTAAGTATTTTAGATTTTTTATTCAAAAAAATATATAAATAATATATTATAAATTTCATTTGAGAACCTCGTTTTGGCGCCCCCTAAGGCGTGCGCCCGCATTTTTTGCATGCATTGCATTCAAGGTAGGACCGGCCCTGTATATATATATATATATATATATATATATATATATATATATATATTTATATTCAATAGATAAGTCCTGGATTTTTTTAATATATTGATTGTTTCTTTTCCGAACAGTAAATCCAATAATAAAAAACCATTTGTTTTTTGAAGATGTTTAATAAATACATCACAACATATATATATATATATATATATATATATATATATATATATATAGTGATTTGCCAAGTCGAATCAAGTGATTCGAATCATTCGAATCATTCGAATTAAGCCTTTAACGACTTAATTCGAATCAGATTTTACTTGATTCGAATCAACTCGTACCAAGCCGCGAAATATTTACTGTGATAAAATATGTATTTTGTATAATTACAAATTTTTCATGAATATAAAATTTTTCATAAATTTACATATAAAAAAATGTTTTAATTTAATTCAATATTATAATAATATAAAAAATAAATATCATAAATATAAAAAATAAATAAGGAATTAAATCATGCGAGCCACCCGACTTTAATATGCTTAAATGTATCAGCCGACTCCAATCGACTTTATATGACTTTAACCGCATTCATCGATTAACTATATCATCCGACTTCATATGACTCAAACCGCATAAATCGACTTCAAGCGGCGATATGACATCATATGACTCAAACCGAATCATTCCGACTTCAAGCGGCGATTAGAGTTCATCCGACTTTATATGACTCAAACCGAATCCAGCGGCGATATGAGTTTATCCGACTTCATATGACTCAAACCGAATCATTCCGACTTCAAGAGTCGGAGAGTTTGTAAGTGTCCGAGATGCGAAGTCAAAATATTTAGAAAAAACAACCACATATGCTCGTGTTTGACCCAACGTCTTGGCGCGCTGTGCAAGTGTGCGTGATAGTGTTGTGCAAACCGTGGTGTTAGGTATTCGATATGAATTGGGAAACATTATTTAGAACAAATTAGTAATTTTTGCAAATGAAGCTGGTGTCCGTACGTTTGTTTAAACCAGTGATTCCCAAACTTATTTCACCTACCGCCCCCTTTCCAGAAAAAATGTTACTCAGCGCCCCCCTTACAAACTTTCCGAAGGAGAAGTTTGTTTTCATCAAAAAATCCGATTCGCTAATTTTATTTTTTCTCGACGTTTCAAGCCATTCTGAATCGAATGAGACCAACAATTGGAAAGCAATATATGTGTGTGTGTTTAGATGTTTTGCCATAATCGTTGTTTTCTCAAAAATGGCTGGACCGATTTCAAAAATTTAAAAGCCATTCGATGTATCTTGATGAGGACTAACGTTTCTCAGTTTTGTTCAACGATCGGCCGAGCCGTTTCTTTGTAAATCGCAGAAAAGTGAAAAAAATTTCGTCCACGTTTTAGCCCGCAATTCTGAATCGATTTTGAAAATTCAAAAACTGTTCGAAACATATTGGTTGGGAATCGACCTGATTAGTTTTTGGTAATGATCGGCCGCGCCGTTTTCTTGTAATAAAGTGTTTTTATTAATATAAGTAGTAGTAATTAATAAGAAGTAGTAATTTTTTAGACAATTTTCATGTTTTTTTTGACGGTAGATATCACAGTCTTATAGATCATACAAAAATATTACGGTCCTACGACTAGTCGTTAAATTTTAAAAATTTGTCAAAGTTTGCAAAAATTGGTATCGTTTTTGTGGCATTTGTCAAATTAGAAAGGAGGATAGCATAATCTACAAGATTAATGATAGTACCTATTTTCATGCTACAGGGGTGGTAAGAGTGAAAATTTAAGTACCTACCTGACCAAGTAGGTTTTTGGTACCAGTTAGTGATAATGCGGTTGTCTGTGCTTTTAATGATTTTGACATCCAAGAAGCTGATAGAGTTATTTTGTTCTTTTTCAAAAGTGAACTGAATATGTTTGTTAAACGAATTGAAAGAATGGAGCAGTAAGTCAAAATTTTGAGGAGGTATACAAGTGATAATGTCATCAACATATATGTAATAAAAATAACTGTCTATGTTGATGAAATTAAAGATTCTGGTTTCTAAATGTTGTAAAGATAATTCGGCTAGGGCCGGGGATATAGAAGAGCCCATGGGAGTGCCAAAAATTTGAAAATAAAAATGGTCATTGAATTCAAAATATGTGTTCGTGATTATGAATTTGATCGATTCTAAAAACCGTAATGAAAATGTAGTATGGTAAGAGATTTCATCCCATCTAGCTGTTATAGCATCTAACCAATTTGTTCTAAATAATGTTTCCCAATTCATATCGAATACCTAACACCACGGTTTGCACAACACTATCACGTACACTTGCTCAGCGCGCCAAGACGTTGGGTCAAACACGAGCACATGTGGTTGTTTTTTCTAAAAATTTTGACTTCGCATCTCGGACACTTACAAAAATATTATTCTGTATGGCACTGGCCTCGGATACACGTGTATTACATATAATATTTTATTTATTAATCACTTTTTATCTTTTATTCTTTTTATAAAAAAAGAAATTACTGACAGTTAGCGCTTGTCTCTAATTATAAATTTTTACAAGTTATATTAATATGTGTTAGTGATAATATAAGTAATTCAAGTAAGTAATGTTTTATGCAATTCTCTTTAGTTAAAACTTTTCTTTTTACTATTGCTTATGTATATTCAATTTGTAACGTTACTTTCTGTTTTTTTTTTTTTCTTTTTTTAAATTGTAGAACCACTGACGATGACGTAGAATTTTACGTCGAAACGTATTGAAAAATAAAGATGTTTTGAAAAAAATCTTTACTTTACTTATTTTTTACTTAGTTATACGTTGCCTGTTCACGAGTTGGAAAACCATCCGCTTTGTTTGTGTTAACGTCAGACCAAAAAACAAAAAATGTGGTTTACCAAAGAGCACTTCAATGAAACGGATTCACTTTTATTTACTTAGAGACTTCTTCATCTTTCTCACGAAACCATCTGTTGGCGAAACGGAGTTCGTCCGGTTTGCTAGTATATATATATATATATATATATATATATATATATATATATACATGGTCTGTTCAAAAAGTACCCGGAATTACTAATAATTAAATTTCGCGGGTCTGGAGTGTCTGATTGTCAAAAATTTTTTTTATTGTGTTGGTATACATGCCCCTAAAGTATGATGAAATTTTCAGCTATATTCACTGTTTACTTTGTCTGTGGTAGTCGCTAAGGTTCGACGTGTTTTTCTGAGCTCGGCGATTTTTACAATGGAAGAATTGAAAAAGTCAAAGAATTTGTATTAAATTTTGCGTAAAAAATGAAATAAAGTGTTGCAAAGTGCAAAAATTCACCAGATATGGCTCCGTGTGACTTTTTCCTATTCCCAAAGTTGAAGAGACCCATGAAAGGACGGCGGTTTTCCTCGATTGAAGAAAATCGCCGAGAGTGCTCAAGGACATATCAAAAAGTGAATATCAAGGGTGCTTCGAAAATTGGAAAAAACGCTGGCATAAGTGTATTATATCTGGGGGGGACTACTTTGAAGGGGACCACATTAATGTAGACGAATAAATAAATATTTTTTTGAAAAAACGAAAATTACGAAAACTTTTTGAACAGACCTCGTATATATTGATGTTACGCCCGAATTTTAAACTCAAATTAAACATATATATCAACATCAAATTCAAGACTATTCAAATATATATACGAGTATATATATATATATATATATATATATATATATATATATATATATACTAAATGACCCGACAGACGTTGTACTACCCACATCTACGTTTTTTTTAATATCATATACTAATATTTATACCGTTTAGTTAAAAATAATCATTATTGGTTTTCGAATTCTTATTTTCACCAATATCTGAGTGATGTGGAATGTAGAACTGTTTCAAATAAAATGATTATTCTTAATTCCCACAGTTAACACTTTAATTATCCATTTAACAATTATTAAAAAATGTTCAATAAAATTGTATAAATATATTGTAAAAATTATACACTGCAAATTTATTATTTAATGCCAAGGGTTATACAATTTTTCAATCATAACTGTAGATGTGGATGTAAAAATAAATGATTTTTTGTTTATTCACGACTAAAACATTGACTTTCTAAATTTATCACACAGAAAATCATCGTCTGCATTTGTGATTTATGGTCATAGCATAAGACATACGTGTTGAAAATTGGAGTCTTTTAAATGGTATAACAAATTCAGAAAGAATTAATATATATAGCATTCGCGGTATAGGTACAATATCACCTTGGATTTTTCTACCCAAAATAATTGCTTCAATAATGTTGCCTATAATTTTTATAATTACGTACCATATTTCAATTGTCTTTTAGTAATTTACGATCTAAAAATTTTTTTTTTCACTAATAATTCAATATACATTATTACTTAAGTTTATATTTGAACCGAATTAAGTTATCAAATCCTTTTCACATGTGCTCTATTCAACCTACGATCAACAAAATTATTGCAGTAAATGGACAGGAAAAAAGCGTGGGTCGGAAATAGGCTAATCTTTATCTCAAGTTCAGAAGTGAAAACAATTTGCACTTTGTCACCACCCACCGAATTAATTGAATTATAACTCTTTCAATTCTGATTTTATCAGTACTTGCAATACACTATTTTAGAGGTAATTAAATGAGCTACAACTTTCTCTATCATAAATTTTACCGTAACTTCTCTTATTTTGAAATGGCAAAGGATTGAAGGACTCGAAAGACACTCTGGTTGAACACTATCAATATTTGTGTAACAGAAAAATAATAAAAAGCAATAATTCGTCAGTAAAAGGCCTTGAATTTTCAATTATATACCTTTATACGTATCTTTTATTTTTTAAATAGATTTTTTTCACAAAATCATGAGCTTTTTGAAAATCATTTGCACTAAAGTTATGGTATTTTCTAGAATCTCTTAAACCAAGTTGATTCTAGATGGAATACGATTATTTTCAATTTTGGTGGAAATGGCACTCAAAAAATATTTGCTTCAAATGAAACAAATATTAAGTATTGAAAAATAAAGATGTTTTGAAAAAAATCTTTACTTTACTTATTTTTTACTTCCCTCCAAGAAATCAATCATACATTTCAACATCAAATTTAAACATTTTCAACATATATATATATATATATATATATATATATATATATATATATATATATATATATATATGAGTGAGTTCTTGAGGGCGATAAATCAAACAAAGAAAAGCCAAAGATTTATAAAATAATCTTTATTTCCAAACGTTTCGACATTCAATTTAATCTCATCATCAGTGGATCTAAAAACAGTATGAAAATTAGTATATCTAGGTAATTATAATATATGTGGATTGGTAAAGTAACTATACAATAAGAGGAAAATTAACAAACAGCAACACTTAACAACAAACCAAATATAAAAGATAGGAAAGGTAGTAGAGACTAGAATTAAATAAATAATTAAAAAATATAGGCAAAACTATCTAAGTACACTCATATAAACCTACGCATATATACATATATATATACATACACATATACACACATATACATATATATATATATATATATATATACATGCATATATACATATACACACACATGATATACAGATACAACAATATATACCTATATATGTACACATATACATGTACGACTATACAAATATATATATATATATATATATATATATGCAACGTGCATGCATATTCACAACGACGTACATGTACATGTATGAAACATACATATACTCATACCTATCTATGTAACTATAGCTATACACGTATACACATACATATACGCATAAACATGTATATATACATATATACACACATACATATATATACATATACATATATATATATATATATATATATATATATATATATATATATATATATATATATATACACAATACATACATATACTCGGGGGTGAATCCCAACTCCTACCGAGCGCGTCCCCAGGTGGCGGATCGGGGAACGTCCTAACCAGCCTTCGGGCACCCGTGATCGTTTCCTGCTGCTACCCACTGGGAGTGCCTGCGCCCTTGTGTTAATATTTCCGATAACCTGGGTTACGGCTGATGTGAGCTTGCTCTGCCGAGGTGTAAGTAGCAGCAGTGAATCAGGAGCCAGCCACTTCGGGCCTTGATCAGGAAGTACGCAGTGAGTGCAGAGGTCGGAATCTGCACCGCCCCGGGCGAGTCTGGTCCGTCCGTGTTTTCCGGGACATGGCTAAGTGTTGACTGGGCCTCAGGGAACTGGGGTAGAAGTATCATCTTCGAGGGTACACCCGCTCCCAGTTAAAACAACCCGCCCCTCTGCGTACGATGCGCTGGTACTTTTAATAGCATGGAATTAAATAAGGAAAAATTCACAAAAACTGCCACTATGGAAGTGGATACACACGAAACTGACGAGGGTCTGCCAGTGCGCACAAACCGAGGCAGACTTCATTCAGCTCCGATTGGTAGCGGTCGCCCATCTCCCGTTGAACGCTTGGGTGAAAAGATTCATGAACTGCTGGTTTTCATCCAAAAGAAGACAAATGTCCACGGTGACATAAGACGTCTAGCAGGTTCAATCAGTACGGCGTACAACCTGGCACTGAGAGATCTCTCTACCACGCTCGAAAAACCAATGGAACAAGTTGCGACGACGACTCAAACATCACCAAGGATGGCGACAACTGCGCCGCCGTGCACACCCATACCAAGCAAAGTGGTAAAAGATCCCAAAAAAAGGCAATTATCTTCGCCAAGCCCGATCTTATCCACTGAACGTCAAACCAAAAAGCCCACGCAAGAGGGCGATTGGAAATTAGTTGACCGGAAAAAGAAGAAGGCTCCAGAACCGCGCGAGAACGGTGCGCAAAAACGAACGGCTAAAGCGAGTCAAGAAGGCAACGGGCGTAAGGATGGCTCCGTGAAAGTGCTTCAGAAAACAAGGCGGAAAAAAGCTCGGACCAAGGCAATCCCCATAAAGCCTTCGGCTGGACAAACCTACGCTGACTAGCTAAAGAACATAAAAGGCAAGGTAAACCCCGAAGAAAGCGGAGCGAACATTAAGTCCATACGCCAAACAAAGGAGGGCGGAGTATTGCTAGAGATTAGCAAAAAGACCAATGATGACACAGCTTTCACGGAAGCAATTAAAACGGCGGTAGGCGGCTGTGGAACGGTCAAGCGATTGACGCCGATGACCACCATCGAAATACTTGATCTGGACGGAGTGTCTACCGAAGCCGAAATCCGGGAAGCATTAACGAGAGATTACAAAGAAAACCTTGAGATAAGGCGCGTGAACCTAACTAAGGTTACCCCTAGAGGTCAACGGGCAGCCTTCTGCGAGATCGATGAGGCTAGTGCTATGAAGGCCCTCGAAAAGGCCTGCATCAAGATCGGATGGGTGAATTGTCGCATTCGATTAGTGGCAAGAGTACCTCGGTGCTTCAAATGTCTCGGATTTGGACACCAGTCTCGCTACTGTAAAGGACCAGATCGGAGCAAATGCTGCTATAAGTGCGGTGGCGAGAACCACAAATCAGCAGACTGCACGGAACAACCAAAATGCTTTCTGTGCACTTCAAATGGAAAAGACAAAGATAGCGTGTGCCATATCTCCGGTTCGGGTGCATGTAATGTATACAGAGCCGCCCTAGCGGAAGCGACGAAAGCGCAGAAATGACACGAATACTTCAAGGAAACTTGAATAGATGTTCGCTTGCGCAGAACCTACTTTACCAGCGCGTAGCTGAGGACAAAATTGACGTCTGCATAATCAGCGAACAATACCAGAGCGCCCTTGTTAAATCATGGTACGTGGATAAGACGAGTACAGCAGCTATCTGGTTAGTGACTCGGAAGATTAGTCCCGTAGATACCGGATCTGGGGATGGTTATGTCTGGATAAAAACCCCTGAAATGTATATCATGAGCGTATATTTATCTCCCAACGAAGGAATCAGCGTGTTCCGCCAGAAGCTGACCAGCATCGAGAACACCATCTGTGGATTTAATGGCGAAGTCTTAATAGCTGGAGACTTCAATGCTAAGTCTGTGGAATGGGGCGCAGATTTCTCAGACATCAAAGGAAACGAAGTTACGGACATGGCAGCGAGGCTCGATCTTACAGTCCTGAATACTGGAGTGACGTCGACATTTAGAAGACCTGGTTATCGAGAGTCAATTCTCGATATTACTCTGGCGACTCCAAAAATTGCCAGCAGAATCCAGGACTAAAAGGTCTCCGAGGAATACACTGGAAGTGATCATCAATCCATCATCTACTGGATAGAAGAGACTACCCACCACGTACACCGAGATTACGAAAGATGCAGCTGGAATACCAGAAAGTTGGACATCGATGCTCTACGAGAATCCCTCACGCGGGGGTGGGTGACACTCGAATCACATCCGTTCCCAACTAACAGCAGCGAGACGGAAAACATTGTAACAAAAACGATGAAGATCATAACCGCAGCATGCAATGCTTCTATGCCACGTCGTAAAACACAGGACTTGCGCCGGCCAGCATATTGGTGGACATGCGAAATCGCAGAGCTGAGGAAAAAATGTCACCAACTCCGACGACGAGCAACAAGAGCTGCTAAGCACTCCCCAGCTCAGACCTACTACTCCAATGAGTACAAGGCGGCCAAGAAAGAGCTCAATAGAGCCATCAAGTCCAGTAAAGGCAAGCTGTGGGCAGAAATTTGAAACGACCTCAATAACGATGTCTGGGGCAAAGCCTACCATATAGTCGCAAAAGGATTGGGTAGAACCTTACCAGAGCCGCCAAAAAGCCCGGCTATGATGAACCAGATCGTTACTGAGGTCTTCCCAAACCACCCAGCGCGGAAGAAGAGTCGCTACAACAACACCACCAATGTGTTGCAGTTCACTGTTTCGGAACTGCAAACCGCAGCAAAAACCCTGAAACTAGGGAAAGCACCCGGCCCTGACGGTATTCCAACACAAGTGATTAAGCTCATTGCACAGGAATTTTCTTACATCCTGTTGAATGCTTACAATGCATGCCTTGTGACCGGAACGTTCCCTTCTGTCTGGAAACGACAAAGACTCGTCCTTCTCGACAAAGGAAAGGGACTTCCGATAACAGCTTCATCATACAGACCACTGTGTATGCTGGATATAACTGGGAAGCTGCTTGAAAAACTTATCAAAGCCAGACTTCGAAAAGATGTTGAATCCTCCGGAGGTTTCTCCTCAAGCCAGTACGGCTTCCGGAAAGGGCGATCAACCATCGATGCAATCAAAGAAGTTGTAGAAACCGCAACAAAGTCGTGGGCTGGCAGCCTAAAGTCTAGGAAAGTTTGTATACTTCTCACGTTGGACGTGAAGAATGCTTTCAACAGCGCATCGTGGAAGGATATACTGGAGGCGCTGGAGAAGAGATTCCGGGTGAAAGATGACATCTTGACAATGGTGGACAGCTACCTGGACGATCGAGTACTCATCGTTGAAACCACTGAGGGAACAGTGAGCCGCAAGATAACAGCTGGTGCACCACAGGGTTCGGTTATGGGACCTGATCTGTGGAACGCTGACTATGACGAGCTGTTCGAAATTTCCTTACTCCCGCAGGTGCATCTCACAGGGTTTGCACAATGATGTCGCAGCTACTATTGTGGCAGACAGCGTTGAAGAGGCCGAGGTACTGGTCGATTTCACCATCGAAGCCGTCGCGGCCTGGTTGGACCAGCACCATCTGAAGCTAGCCAAAGAGAAAACGGAGATGTTAGTCCTAACACGCCAAAAATGGTTCCCAGAACCGTTTAGTACAATCATCGACGGACTAACACTGACGTCTACAAAGTCAGTCCGCTATTTGCACGTTCAGTTAGATGCAAAGCTGACATTCCGTGAACACTTGGAACGCACGTGTACAAGGGCTAGCAAGACTGTGTCTAGTCTATCGAGAATCATGGCCAATACTATCGGCGCACGTGCCAAAAAGAGGAGAGCTCTCTTGGAGGTGGTTCACTCAGTCCTGCTTTACGGAGCGGAAATCTGGGCGCATACATTACAACAGAAGACGTATCGTAAGAAACTGGCAGCAGTACAGCGGCGAGGAGCACTTAGAGTGGCTTGTGCCTATCGCACAGTTTCTGAAGACGCAGTGCTTGTTATAGCTGGAGCTCCGCCTATAGACCTTTTGGCGATCGAAAGGGCCAGGTTGTATAACCTCAAAAAAGGAGGCCTCAATGCCAGCGAAGCGAGGGCAATGGTGAGAAAGGACACCCTGAAGGAATGGAAAGTAAGGTGGCAGGCGTCTGATCGTGGTAGATGGACAGCACGTCTGATCCCAAATATCGAGGCCTGGCTCGCCAGGAAACATGGCGAAACAGACTTCTTTCTAACTCAGATGATGACGGGTCATGGCTCGTTCAATGCATATCTCTTCAGGTTCGGTTTGCACACATCACCGACGTGCAAATACTGTCCGGAAAAAGCCGACGATGCTGAGCACACCTTTTTTAAGTGCACGCGCTGGAAGAACTTCAGGGCTGACACCGAATTGTCCCTGGGAAGGGCCCTTAATCCCCAGAACATTGTAAATACCATGCTGCAAA
Source organism: Ctenocephalides felis (assembly GCF_003426905.1). Classification (NCBI taxonomy): domain Eukaryota; kingdom Metazoa; phylum Arthropoda; class Insecta; order Siphonaptera; family Pulicidae; genus Ctenocephalides; species Ctenocephalides felis. The sequence continues at coordinate 114,823,569 of NW_020538040.1, forward strand.
GCAAGGAAAACTGGGCCGAGGTAGCAGCTTATGCACGGCGCCTCTTGACAGCAAAAATCGCCGAGAGGGACCAATAAACTTAGGAGCTAACGTCACGTGACGCAACACGGACTGGGTTGAAGTAATGCTAACGCGGTTCCGACCCAGTCTTCCCCGTGATCATATGCGGGGAAATGAGGAGAGGGGGTTTTTTAGTGGGTGGAAATCCCACACTACCGTCCATCATCTTTTAAACACACGGTGTCTTTGAAAGATTTTTCCTTCTCTATATATAAAAAAAAAAAAAAAAAAAAAAACATACATATACATATGTACATAAATGCTCACAAATATATATATATATATATATATATATATATATATACATACATACATATATACGCATATACAAATACATGCATACACATATACACATGTATATACATACAAACATACATGTTTGTAAGTAACACATGTATATACATGTGTATATGTGTATGCATGTATTTGTATATGCGTATATATGTATGTGTGTATATATATATATATATATATATTTGTGAGCATTTATGTACATATGTATATGTATGTATTGTATATATATATATATATATATATATATATATATATATGTATATATATATATATATATGTATATATATATATATATATATATATATATTTTGTAGAGTTTCGAACAAGAATCCAAAAATAATACAAAATAAAAAACAAGAAAAGTTTTTAAAAAAACAATTTCTTTATTTAATTATTTGTTTATTGTCGACGTTTCGGAACTAGGTACGTTCCATCTTCAGGACATCTGTCAAGAAACATGATCTTGATGAGATTTTAGCAAACAATATGTTTAGGAATAGAAAATAGATTTTTCTTAAATAATGAATTAATTGCAAAAAAATATAATAATGTACAGAAATATGATAATATGTTCAAAATGAAAATGATAAAAATGATAAAAATAAATGAGTGGATTATCAGAACAGGATATTAAACATAATAGAAAATTTTTTGAAAGTTATGGAAAATTTTTTAAGAAAAGGTTAATGACAAAGTTGAATTAGTTACCTGTATGTTTGAATATTTGTTAGCACTTTTTCACTAAACAAGCTTTTTTAACAAAAATGAATTTGTGAGTTAATTTTCCGCCGAATAATTAGATTTTGTAAATCAAAATTACTAAAAGATTTGTTTTTTTTTAAAATTATTATTTGAAAACACAAATAATATTGTTCTCTGGATGTTGTTCGATTGGCTTTTGAAAATTAACTAATTGAAACTGGTGTGTCCTTTGTAACACGTGTAAACACTTGAACGAGAGATGTGAGATTGTATGTGTGTGTTTTTATATGTCAGGGTGTGAATACTTAAATTGTTGATCTTAAAAGGAAGTCGATATTACTTGTTTGTCAAAAAGTGTAAAAAATTTAAATATGAATCATGTAATAGGTTGTGATCTGATCTAATGTTGACGCTGTTAGAAACATTTATGAGAATGAGACAACTCTCCGCGAATAACCTTCTAAAGATGCAACTTTCATGATATAAAATCTTTGGAGTGAAATTAAATGAATGGGCGTTTTCTATAGAGTGTTGTACTAGGGTACTTTTGAAATTTTTTTGTTTATGGTGGACCACACTTAGTTCATGTTGTCTCATTCTCTTGTGTACATATTGGGAGGTTTGTCCAATATTATATAATTTTAAAAAAGACAAATCTTTTAGTAATTTTGATTTACAAAATCTAATTATTCGGCGGAAAATTAACTCACAAATTCATTTTTGTTAAAAAAGCTTGTTTAGTGAAAAAGTGCTAACAAATATTCAAACATACAGGTAACTAATTCAACTTTGTCATTAACCTTTTCTTAAAAAATTTTCCATAACTTTCAAAAAATTTTCTATTATGTTTAATATCCTGTTCTGATAATCCACTCATTTATTTTTATCATTTTTATCATTTTCATTTTGAACATATTATCATATTTCTGTACATTATTATATTTTTTTGCAATTAATTCATTATTTAAGAAAAATCTATTTTCTATTCCTAAACATATTGTTTGCTAAAATCTCATCAAGATCATGTTTCTTGACAGATGTCCTGAAGATGGAACGTTCCTAGTTCCGAAACGTCGACAATAAACAAATAATTAAATAAAGAAATTGTTTTTTTTAAAAACTTTTCTTGTTTTTTATTTTGTATTATTTTTGGATTCTTGTTCGAAACTCTACAAAATATACACAAATCCAAGACTCTACCATTCAATATATATATATATGTATATGTATATATATGTATGTGTGTATATATGTATATATACATGTTTATGCGTATATGTATGTGTATACGTGTATAGCTATAGTTACATAGATAGGTATGAGTATATGTATGTTTCATACATGTACATGTACGTCGTTGTGAATATGCATGCACGTTGCATATATATATATATATATATATATATATATATATATATATATGCGTATATTTATATTTGTATAGTCGTACATGTATATGCGTACATATATAGGTATATATTGTTGTATCTGTATATCATGTGTGTGTATATGTATATATGCATGTATATATATATATATGTGTATATATATATATATATATGTATATGTGTGTATATGTTTTTTTTTTTTTTTTTTTGTATAGCGAAGGAAATGCTTTTATGCATCCCAGACCGGTCTTCTGTCTGGGTATGTCGGACTCGATACCGCCCTGGTATAATACCGACTAAAACCTCCGCTTTGCCCCTGCCTCTGGTCCCCACGGAAACCGCCGCTAGGCATTACTTCGTGGGGGGAGGATCTAGAATGTGTGTATATGTGTATGTATATATATGTATATATGCGTAGGTTTATATGAGTGTACTTAGATATTTTTGCCTATATTTTTTAATTATTTATTTAATTCTAGTCTCTACTACCTTTCCTATCTTATATTTGGTTTGTTGTTAAGTGTTGCTGTTTGTTTATTTTCCTCTTATTGTATAGTTACTTTACCAATCCACATATATTATAATTACCTAGATATACTAATTTTCATACTGTTTTTAGATCCACTGATGATGACATTAAATTGAATGTCGAAACGTTTGGAAATAAAGATTATTTTATAAATCTTTAGCTTTTCTTTGTTTGATGTATCGCCCTCAAGAACTCACTCACATATTTCAACATCAAAATTAACTACTAAATCATATATATATATATATATATATATATATATATATATATATATATATATATATATATATAGAATTTTATGATATGAGTGGAACGAATATTAATTGTTTAATATGAACAAAACAGCACTCAGATTTGTTTAACACAACTTTATTTTATGATTACAGACGTTTCGAGACCATGGTGTGTCTCATCTTCAGTGTAATTTCAAAAACAATTGTTTTAAAACAATTAAAATTTTTATATTTCAAAATTAAAGATGAAACTCCATTAACAAAAAAGAAAGATATAGTTTATAAAGTAAATTGTTTGGATTGTAATTGCTCTTATATTGGCTAGACCTGCCAGAACTTAGAAAAGAGACTCAGGCAACATGAATTACAATGTGAAAAAATAGATAACAAAAAATTTAAAAGTACACTTGTGGATCATGCTAATATCAACAACCATAAGTTTGATTTTGACAATCCCCAAATTTTATTCCACGAGAAAGACTTATTTAAACGGAGCATGGCAGAATCAATGTTAATAGTTCGGACTAACAATAGCATAAATCTAAGAACCGACACAAATATTTTACATGACACTTATATAAACATCATTAATAATTTATAAATTTTTTCATTTATCTTATTCTTTTCAATTAATTAATTTGTTTTTTCATTTTTATCGATTTTTGTATGCGATAGCACTCCTTCTGTTTACATTATAATGATACCCATTCTGTCTCCATCTAGATAAGTACTTCAAATTTGTTTAGAATATTTCTGTAAGTGTTATATGTTTCTTTAGTACTGTGTCAAGCATTGCAAGGAATAGTTGGTGTTTTTTGTATATCAAAAATTAAATGAAATTTAAATAAATTATTAAAGAATGTGTAGTATATAAGTAACTGTTTTTGAAATTACACTGAAGATGAGACACACCATGGTCTCGAAACGTCTGTAATCATAAAATAAAGTTGTGTTAAACAAATCTGAGTGCTGTTTTGTTCATATTAAACAATTAATATATATATATATATATATTTCTTAATATATATAAATTTAGTGTCACAGGCGTTGTCCACAATGAACGCCTAAAATACTGAACCGATTTAAAATTTGTTTTGCTCACCGTGTACATATGGATCCGAATTAATAGCCGAAATTTTATATTATTTAATTAAAAAACATTTTGACATTTTACCATAGTTTGAGTTCTGTCGAGAGTCCACCACTCTAGGCAAAAACCATAGTGTTACAAATGCAATGAGCGATTCGATGCAGGAGTTAACGACATAGATAAATAAGCATAACGGTTAACGCATTTCGATGCGTTTCTATGAGCTACGGTGACGGTTGGAAAAACATTATGTATTTTTATGTTGCCAATTGTGATTTGGTGTTGATAATAAACATACGGCAAAATATATTTGTGAGATTAGGTTATAATATGTCAAATGCTTATTGAAAGCGGAGTTTTAGCAGAGAATATTGTCATTCATGGTATGTTTATTAATATATTTAATATATATAATTTAATATATTATATAATTATAATTTATAATAATTTATAATTTAATATAATATATAATTTAATATATATATATAAACTATATATAATATATTTAATATAAATATTTATATATATAAACACCGTTATATTATTACATGATACAAATCAGGCATTATAACAAAATTTATCATTTTCCTTACAGCAACTAAATCTAATAAAGCGCTTGATGATGAACGTAGTGATAAAATAATTAAGTTAATTGTATTGATGGTACGTCTATTGAGTCTATTGAAAAATAATCATGTAAGTATTGAAACATTGACGAAGGCAACAAACCTGCTATACATTAACACAAGCATTATTTGTTTGTCTTGATTTTGATTATTAACTACTCGTCTCATTGAAAGATTGCAATTGGTGCAATGAATAAAGTATGGCAATATTGTCAGGCAATGTACTTTAGAAAGAAAACAGAAGGCATGTGCTGCAAGGAAGTTTTAAATGAGAAGTGAATCTTTTAAATCGGATTCCTACGATACCCTCAGATTGCATGATACCATTCAAGAGGTTACAATTTCTGATAAGATTTTTGTATAACGATTTGTGATGAATATCACCAAGGCTCAGGGACAAACAAAGCCCGTTTTTGGATTTAATTTAGAATATCAATGTTTTTTGCACAGACAATTATATGTGGGATGCTCACGTGTGAGATTGCCGAAAAATTTATTTGTGTTGGCCAAAGAGGATTTGGTAAAAAATATTTTGCATCAATTAGTTTCAAACTAGATTTATAAAAGCATTTATTATTGAGTCATAATAATTGAATGGGAATATATGATCCAGCTATATGGAATGTTAAATGTTGAAACGTGTAAATAATTGAAATTAGAATAATGTATTTAATGTAATAAATTATTTATAATGTATATATTTTTTATATAGTGTGATATTTAATTATAGGATAATAGTATGCAGGTAATTGTATGTTTGCATAATAATGTTTATTAAATATGTTTATGTTGAAAGTAATATAGGTGGTGTTTTATTTAGTTAATAGCAAATTTGCTAAATATTATATATTATGACGATAATTATCTAACAGTGTATTTTGAATATTTAAATATATATATATATATATATATATATATATATATATACATATGATTTAAATATCCCTGGTTAGGAATTGAAAAATAAAGATACTAATAGAAAACCTTCACAACCAACTTCAATCGAATACATTTTATGAGTAAAATCATCACTTGATTACTTATGATAAATTTTATAAATTTATTCAAAACTTTAATTTTTTGTTTTTTTATCTTTTAATTTTAAGGAAATTTTGATCAATGTATTGGGCAGTTATACGTTGCCTGTTCACGAGTTGGAAAACCATCCGCTTTGTTTGTGTTAACGTCAGACCAAAAAACAAAAAATGTGGTTTACCAAAGAGCACTTCAATGAAACGGATTCACTTTTATTTACTTAGAGACTTCTTCATCTTTCTCACGAAACCATCTGTTGGCGAAACGGAGTTTGTCCGGTTTGCTAGTATATATGTATATATGTATATATATATATATATATATATATATATATATATATTGATGTTACGCCCGAATTTTAAACTCAAATTAAACATATATATCAACATCAAATTCAAGACTATTCAAATATATATATATATATATATATATATATATATACTAATATATATATATATATATATATATATATATATATATATATATAATATAATATATATATATATATTTAGTATATATATATATATACTAAATGACCCGACAGACGTTGTACTGTTCACACATCTACGTTTTTTTAATATCATATACTAATATTTATACCGTTTAGTTAAAAATAATCATTATTGGTTTTCGAATTACTATTTTCACCAATATATGAGTGATGTGGAATGTAGAACTGTTTCAAATAAAATGATTATTCTTAATTCCCACAGTTAACACTTTAATTATCCATTTAACAATTATTAAAAAATGTTCAATAAAATTGTATAAATATATTGTAAAAATTATACACTGCAAATTTATTATTTAATGCCAAGGGTTATACAATTTTTCAATCATAACTGTAGATGTGGATGTAAAAATAAATGATTTTTTGTTTATTCACGACTAAAACATTGACTTTCCAAATTTATCACACAGAAAATCATCGTCTGCATTTGTGATTTATGGTCATAGCATAAGACATACGTGTTGAAAATTGGAGTCTTTTAAATGGTATAACAAATTCAGAACGAATTAATATATAGCATTCGCGGTATAGGTACAATATCACCTTGGATTTTTCTACCCAAAATAATTGCTTCAATAATGTTGCCTATAATTTTTATAATTACGTACCATATTTTAATGGGCTTTTGGTAATTTACGATCTAAATTAATTTTTTTTCACTATTAATTCAATATACATTATTACTTAAGTTTATATTTGAACCGAATTAATTTATCAAATCCTGTTCACATGTGCTCTATTCAACCTACGATCAACAAAATTATTGCAGTAAATGGACAGGAAAATAGCGTGGGTTGGAAATAGGCTAATCTTTATCTTAAGTTCAGAAGTGAAAACAATTTGCACTTTGTCACCACCCACCGAATTAATTGAATTATAACTCTTTTAATTCTGATTTTATCAGTACCTGCAATACACTATTTTAGAGGTAATTAAATGAGCTACAACTTTCTCTATCATAAATTTTACCGTAACTTCTCTTATTTTGAAATGGCAAAGGATTGAAGGACTCGAAAGACGCTCTGGTTGAACACTATCAATATTTGTGTAACAGAAAAATAATAAAAAGCAATAATTCGTCAGTAAAAGACCTTGAATTTTCAATTATATACCTTTATACGTATCTTCTATTTTTTAAATAGATTTTTTTCATGAAATCATGAGCTTTTTGAAAATCGTTTGCACTAAAGTTATGGTATTTTCCAGAATCTTTCAAACCAAGTTGATTCTAGAGGGAATACGATTATTTTCAATTTTGGTGGAAATGGCACTCAAAAAATATTTGCTTTAAATGAAACAAATATTGTATGCGTCTTTTATCTGCTTGATAGCTCACTCATTTTACACGCAGAAGTACTCATTCTAAAGCTTATTTTGAGTACTACAAAACCCCATTTTCATATCTAGCCTAATATTGTTCCTAGAACAATTTATAGAACACCGATTTATTAGGATTTTAATTGATATAATTTTGTTTATTGCATGATTTTCGTTTAAATGTATATTCTTAGAAATATTTGCAAAAAACGATGAAAAACGCAAAAAACAACAAATTTTCAGTAGCCAGTAACTTGAAAAGCAATTTCTTTTTTGAAAAACATTATTAAACATTTTTCTCTTCTAATTAGTTCTTTTATCGATATCCGACGTTAGTTTGAAAGAGATACAATTGCACCACTGAAAAAGGATGTCATCCCCCCGGGAAGTGGCAAATGATTCTAAATTATTTTTACTTTTAAACTTGAGAGTAAGATGAACTTAATTTCAAAATTTCATGCAAATTGGAGCACATTAAAAATATTCAGACCCAAAATGCTCCATTGTCTTGAGTAAATATTTCGTATCCAATGCCAAACATATGAATTTTTGACACAATGAAACTTCTAAATAATTGTTTGCATAAGTAAATTATTTTTGTATCGTGATTTAGTAAAGTAAGGCAAAACATGACTGCATTTAAAAGTTAAAAAATAATAATCAATCAAAGTGAATTATAGGCTAAGTTTGATGTGCGATCACTGACAGACGCATACGCAGACTGCATCACCTGTCAGATGTTGACTGTAAATTTTATTTTAATTTTTGGCACATCTCAGCTGCTTTTTGGCAATAATAATGTAGTCATTACATTTTTCTTATTCATAATCATAGATATATTATATTTTAATATTGCTTAGCCTATAAGTGAATGGAAATGTTTGGCAAATGACAGTCTTCAATTTTTTAATTTGTTTTAATGTCAAACCATGCCTTAAATATTTTGAAGAGCAAACAGTGATAAGCGGTTTTCTGTATTTTTTTCCATTTATTTCTACAATGTAACTATATTTCTATGAATCTAAAAATTCTAGAAAATTTCCCGAACAAACTTCAGGAAGATTTATGAAAATCTGAATTATAGTTTAGGAGGTTTAACCATTCATACATAGTTACAGAAGAATTGTATATATAAGATATATATATATATATATATATATATATATATATATATACAGGGTGCGCCATTTAGACCTGCGGCATTTCAAAGTTGAATAACTCTGTCGGTAATTATCAGATTTTGACAAATGAGCATGATTCTGAAACGTCATTTAGTGCCATTTTAGACATGAGTCAATACACACCGAAAGAACGCGCTGAAATCGTAATCGTAACGCTTTACATTGAAAACAATCGTTCCACCCTCTCCGGCGGAGTCAATAACAAAACTGTCGGATTTGGGGAACAGAAAACCCACACGTGATTCATGAAACACCACTGCACGATCAAAAAATTACTGTTTGGGCTGGAGTGTGCTCTAAAACCATCATAGGACCATTTTTTTTTCAAAGTTGGAGAAACCATCGACGGCGCACGTTATCGTTGGATGTTGGCGCACTTTGTGTGTCCGCAAATGCGTGAAAAAGGCCTCACTAACTTTTATTTTCAACTAGACGGCGCACCTTGCCACACCGCAGTTGCTACGATGCAGTTTTTGCAGCGCAAGTTCCCGGGACACGTTGTGTCGAAAAATGGTGATTTGGAGTGGCCGCCTCGTTCTCCAGATTTAACCGTACCTGACTTTTTCCTTTGGGGCTATTTAAAAAGCAAAGTTTATGTCAGCAAGCCGAAGACAATCGACGAATTAAAAGGTAACATACTGGCCGAAATAGCTGCTATAACGCCTGAAATGCTGGCCAATGTTATGCAGAATGCGCGAAAAAGAGCTGCTTTTTGTGTATCAAATGAAGGTGGTCATTTAATCGACGTTGTATTCTAAACCTGGTTTGAAATAAATGGCATGAAATATCCTAAATAAATCTTGTTCATTTGTCAAAATCTGATAATTACCGACAGAGTTATTCAACTTTGAAATACCGCAGGTCTAAATGGCGCACCCTGTATATATATATATATATATATATATATATATATATATATATATATATATATATATAGAGATGGGTAACTCACTCCGGAGTTATCATTCAGATACAACTCCTCCTTCGGAGTGAATCCGAGTGGAGTTGTCTCACCGGATTTGTCATATCCGACTTCCCTAAACTGGTACTAAATCTGTTACCGCGTTTTTGCTTTAGGAAGGAAGCTGTCGCTTTCTCGTCTCATAGGCAGTTTTATGACCTTTTAGGTATACGGTTTTTTTTACAGAAAATACAAAAATATCACTTCAAAAATACAGAACAATGAATAGTAAGGGGTCATATTTCTAACTACGACAATCTTTGGCCGTGAATGACGGCAGTCAGGAATATAAATACCGAAAAATACATGAAACGAAATATATCCAATCTGGTTTTTCCATAGCCTGAAATAACAATACTTTAGAAAGTGTAAAATATATAAATGACGTCAAGTGTATTTAAGCAGCAAAAAATATTTAGTATTATATTATTACTTTTACACAATGATATAATTGTGTAAAAGTAATAATATGCTAATCGAACTACTCGATATAATATTAATTCTCGAATGGAAATAGCAGAAGAAAAAATTAGAATGCAGATGTATTATTATTTGGTGAAAATATTTTATGATAAATGTTTTGCTTTTATTACAACTTTTACCACATTATTTTTATATAAAATTAATCCAAAAAATCAATTATTTTCCCATCAAAAGAAAATAATCAAATTGAATTTGATTCTCAAGTTTTGCGTTTTTACTATGGTCAACACTGTTAAAATTACGAGTCGTTGAGTCGATCATGTGGTCGACCGAAAAGTTTTACAACTTGTCATTTATTTGTAAATTTTTTAGATAAATTATTTTATTGATATTTTTTTAATTTTATTTTATTCATAAATTTTTATTTAAAAAATTAAATGGGATTTGACAAATCCTTAGATGCATAAACAACGCACTATAGAACACATTTGTGTGGAGTATTTCAGTTTCAAAGTTGTCGGAGTCGTGGAGTTGTTAAGCGGATATAACTCCTACCTGAAGCGGAGTCAAATCCGAACCGATCCGGCTTCGGATATGATAAGCCCATTTCTAATATATATATATATATATATATATATATATATATATATATATATATATATATATATATATATATATGGGGTTTTGTAGTACTCAAAATAAGCTTTAAAATGAGTACTTCTACGTGTAAAATGAGTGAGCTATCAAGCTGATTGATAGCTATTTTATATATATATATATATATATATATATATCTTATATATAAAATTCTTCTGTAACAATGTAAGTTTCATTAATCCTCCTAAACTATAATTCGGATTTTTATGAATCTTCCTGAAGTTTGTTCGGGAAATTTTCTAGAATGTTTTGATTCATAGAAATAGAGTTAGATTGTAGAAATAAATGGAAAAAATTACAAAAAACCGCTTATCATTGTTTGACCTTTAAAATATTTAAGGCATGGTTTGACATTAAAAACAAATGACAACTGTATATATATTCACTTATAGGCTAAGGCAATATTAAAATATAATAAACTCATGATTAAAAATAAAGAAAATGTAATGTCTACATTATTATTGTCGAAAAGCAGCTGAGATGTGCCATAATTAAAATAATATAAGATGCAAATAATATAACATGCGTCTGACAGTCTGCGCATGCGTCTGACGCGCACGGCGAATCGTGTTCTCAACGTGCGCGTGGTTTGCTTTTGCTTGCAATAAATTTGTTTGCGCACTTTGCGAACAGATTCGCCGTACGAATTCGTGCAAAGGAGACGAGCCATAAGTGACTGCGCTCAAGAAATATTCAATTTGCAGTCGTTTTGCCTTACTATATTAAGTCACAATACAAAAAAAATTACTTATTCAAAAAATTATTTAGAAGTTTCATTGTGTCAAAAATTCATATGGTTAGCATTTTGTACGGAATATTTACTCAATGGAGCGCTTTGGGTCTGAACTTTTTTTTACTGTTTTCCAATTCGTTTGGAATTTTGGAATTAGGCTCATCTACTCTCAAGTTCAAAAGTGAAAACAATTTAGACTCCTTTGCACTACCCGGGGGGATGCCATTTCGTTTCAGTGGTGTAATAACGTTGGGTGTGGATAAAAGAACTAATTATAAGACAAAAATGTTTAATAATGTTTTTCAAAAAAGCAAATACTTTTCAAGTTACTGGCTACTGAAAATTTGTTTCTTTTTTGCGTTTTTCATCGTTTTTTGCTAATATCTTCAAAAATATACATTTTAACGAAAATTATGTGATGAACAAAATTATATCGATAAAAATCCCAATAAATCGCTATTTTACAGTGTTCTAGGAACAATATTAAGTTAATTATGAAAATGGGTTTTTAGAGTTCTCCAAATAAGCTTTAAAAGAAGTACTTCTGCGCGTAAAATGAGTGAGCTATCATGCAATTAAAAGACGCATACAATGTTTTTTTTTTCATTTAAATCAAATAGTTTATGAGCGCAATTTCCACCAAAATTAAAAATAATCGTTTTCCATCTAGAATTAACTTGGTTTGAGAGATCTTGATGGATTCTAGAAAATACTATAACATTAGTACAAACGATTTTCAAAAAACTCATGATTTCATAAAAAAATCCATTTAAAAAACCAATTTCTCATTATAATATCTTTGAAAGAATACGTATAAAAGTATATATATGAAAATTCAAGGTATTTTTCAGACTAATTATTGCTTTTTATTATTTTTTTGTTACACAAATATTGATAGAGTTCTAATTGTTTAAAGAGTGCGCGGCTGTCCAACCGGAGTGTCTTTCGAGCCCTTCAACACTTCGCCGTTTCAAAATAATAGAAGTTACTGTAAAATTTATGATAAAGAAAGTTGTAGCTCATTTAATCACCTTTAAAATAGTATATTACAAGTTATGATAAAATCAGAATTAAAAGAGTTATAATCCAATTAATGCGGGGGGGGGGGGGTGACGAAATGCAAATTGTTTTCACTTCTGAACTTTAGATTAAGATTAACTGGGCATACGCTTTTTTCCTATCCATTTACTGCAATAATTTTGTTGATGTTAGGTTGAATAGAGCACATGTGAACAAAATTTGACAAATTAATTCACTTCAAATATGAACTTAAGTAATAATGTATATTGAATTATTAGTGTGAAAAATGCAATTTAGATATTAAAATACTAAAATTGTAGGCAACATTATTGAAGCAATTATTTTGGGTAGAAAAATCCAAGGTGATATTGTACCTTGACCGCATGCTATATATTAATTCTTTCTGAATTTGTTATACTTTTTAAAATATTTCAATTTTCAACACGTGTATCTATGCTATGACAATAAATACATGGTGATAAATTTGGAAAATCAATGTTTTAGCCGTGAATAAACAAAAAATCATTCATTTAAACATCCACATCTACAGGTATGTCTAAAAATATTGTATAACCCTTAAATTCAATAAAATAAATTGAGCTATTGGAAATAAATTTGTTCTATAAATCGCAGTGTATAATTTTTAATATATAATTTTATTGAACATATTTTAATATTTGTTAAAGGGATAATTAAAGTGTTGACTGTGGGAATTGAGAATAATCATTTTATTTGAAACAGTACTACATTTAACATCACTCATATATTGGTGTAAATAGTAACTCGAAAAACAATAATGATTATTTTTAACTGAACGGTATAAATATTAGTATAGGATATTAAAAAAACGTAGAGGTGGGTACAGGACAACGTCTGTCGGGTCATCTAGTATATATTTATATATATATATATATATATATATATATATATATATATATGGAGTTTTGTAGTACTCAAAATAAGCTTTAAAATGAGTACTTCTGCGTGTAAAATGAGTGAGCTATCAAGAAGATAAAAGACGCATACAATATTTGCTTCATAGTTTTTGAGTGCCATTTCCACCAAAATTGAAAATAATCGTATTCCCTCTAGAATCAACTTGGTTTAAGAGATTCTAGAAAATACCATAACTTTAGTGCAAACGATTTCCAAAAAGCTCATGATTTCATGAAAAAAAATCTATTTGAAAAAATAAAAGATACATATAAAGGTATGTAAATGAAAATTCAAGGGGTTTCACTGACGAATTATTGCTTTTTATTATTTTTCTGTTACACAAATATTGATAGTGTCCAACCAGAGTGTCTGTCGAGTCCTTCAATCCTTTGCCATTTCAAAATAAGAGAAGTTACGGTAAAATTTATGATAGAGAAAGTTGTAGCTCATTTATTTACCTCTAAAATAGTGTATTGCAAGTACTGATAAAATCAGAATTAAAAGAGTTATAATTCAATTAATCCGGTGGGTGGTGACGAAGTGCAAATTGTTTTTACTTCTGAACTTAATAAAGATTAGCCTATTTCCGACACACGCCTTTTTCCTCTCCATTTACTGCAATAATTTTGTTGATCGTAGGTTGAATAGAGCACATGTGAACAGGATTTGATAAATTATTACGATTCAAATATAAACATAAGTAATAATGTAACAATCTAACTATATTTCTATGAATCTAAAAATTCTAGAAAATTTCCCGATCAAACTTCAGGAAGATTTATGAAAATCTGCATTATAGTTTAGGAGGTTTAACCATTCATACATAGTTACAGAAGAATTTTATATATAAGATATATATATATATATATATATATATATATATTTTGTATGATTCTGAATTTGATGTTGACATATGTATTAACAAAGTCTAATAATCGGGCATAACATCAATAAAAAACATGAATTTTTTTCAAAAATTTATTTTAAATCCATACGTTTCGGCTATAATCCTAGCCTTCATTCAGTGGAAACTAAAAATAAAATTAAAAACTAAAACAATTGAATTGGAGTGAAAAGAAAAAAATAAAACAGTAATCAGTACTTACAATTAGTTGATCTTATTGTTAAATTGGAAAATTTTAATAATCCATGGTATTAGGATATGGTAATGCACTACACTATGTATTATAAACATTAACTTGAAATTACACAATATTTTCACAAAATACTGATTTGAAAAAATCACAAATGGATAGTGTGTTATTCGTAGACTGGTTGAAGATGTAATGGAGAAAGACATTTTTTAAAAAATATTTTTACCAAGATTCTGCACATGTGAGTTAGTTTCCACTGAATGAAGGCTAGGATTATAGCCGAAACGTATGGATTTAAAATAAATTTTTGAAAAAAATTCATGTTTTTTATTGATGTTATGCCCGATTATTAGACTTTGTTAATATATATATATATATATATATATATATATATATATATATATATATACGAGGTCTGTTCAAAAAGTACCCGGAATTTTCGTTTTTTCAAAAAAATATTTATTTATTCGTCTACATTAAAAAAAAAATTTTGACAATCAGACACTCCAGACCCGCGAAATTTAATTATTAGTAATTCCGGGTACTTTTTGAACACACCTCGTATATACAGGGCCGGTCCTGCCTTGCATGCGATGCATGCAAAAAATGCGGGCGCAAGCCTTAGGGGGCGCCAAAACTAGTTTTGAAAATTAAATTTATAATATATTATTTATTATTTATATAAAATCTAGAATACTTAATAAATTATAATAAACAATCTAATTTAACTAGGGATACGGAGACGCAAAAAGCATATTTATTTTGCAATGTGATATTAGTAGAAACAATTAACCGATTAATAATTCTGCAAATTAGTAAATAACAGCTCTGTTTATTGCTTAATCTACTTATTATTTTTTTTCTTTGAATGAAGTTATACAAGCTGATTTAGTTTAAACAAACAATAATCGGAAAAATAGAAAATGGTGGGTCAGTGCTTAGAAAATGGCATGTTTATTTCGGAAAATTAAATTGTAACTTTCGTTTTTGTTGCAATTGTTTCGTATCTGATGAACTTTGAATGTTGAAGACATGCGTAGTTAGGTTTATGGAAATTGAACAAATATGAAAAATGGAAGCAAAATTTACTTTGGAACAAAAATCTTGAGGTTTTTTTATACCTAGTGATATCGATACTCTAAATTTAATAATAATTAACTATGCAGAAATAATACATATCACATATAATTAGTTTTTTTTTCAATATAGCTCAAGAAATGTGTTTTTTCTTTGCATTTTTTAGTGATTTTTGGACAGTACTTCTAAAATACGTTAAAAATTTAACTTTAAAACCTGATACTCTGAATATATCGGGAAAGCAAAGATAAATACAAATCGGCTCTTACGATATCAATAAGGAGAAGTTTACGACGCAATTTTGAATATTGTGAATAATGAAAAATTAAATTAAATTAAAATTTAAAAAATCCAACTGAAACCATGAAATATGAGTATTATGATTGAAAATGAAAAGCTAGTTTTTTTATCTCTCTTAGCATGAGTTGCTCAATACAAAAAATTGCATAATAAATGAGTAAAATGTTTTAAAACCCAAATATTAATATGACACATACGTTAAAAAAAATTGAAAATTTGATTTGTACTAAATCCAGAATAATCAAAAATTAATTTTTAAAAAATATGTAAATATTTATATAATTTTAACGACAAACAGTTAAAACAGTTAAAATTAATAGGGGGGGGAGCGCTAGATATAAAGTTGCATGCGGGCGCTAAGGACCCCAGGACCGGCCCTGTATATATATATATATATATATATATATATATATATATATATATCTTGATAGTTTTTTCGACGTTGAAACATATTTCAAAGTAACTAGCAGCCCATTCGTCGAAATAAAAAAGGTATAAAGTATAAAAACTTTTATTTATACGTTTCGACACAAGATGCGTGTCATCATTCAGCAACTACAACAATCTGAAAATTTTATTAACTAATATAAACACCAATATAGATTAATTATTTTTTATTTCGACGAATGGGCTGCTAGTTACTTTGAAATATGTTTCAACGTCGAAAAAACTATCAAGATACATATATATATATATATATATATATATATATATATATATATATATTGAATGGTAGAATCTTGGATTTGTGTATATTTTGTAGAGTTTCGAACAAGAATCCAAAAATAATAAAAAATAAAAAAACAAGAAAAGTTTTTGATAAACAATTTCTTTATTTAATTATTTGTTTACTGTCGACGTTTCGGAACTAGGTACGTTCCATCTTCAGGACATCTGTCAAGAAACATGATCTTGATGAGATTTTAGCAAACAATATGTTTAGGAAAAGAAAATAGATTTTTCTTAAATAATAAATTGATTGCAAAAAAAATATAATAATGTACAGAAATATGATAATATGATCAAAATGAAAATGATAAAAATGATAAAAATAAATGAGTGGATTATCAGAACAGGATATTAAACATAATAGAAATTTTTTTGAAAGTTATGGAAAATTTTTTAAGAAAAGGTTAATGACAAAGTTGAATTAATTACCTGTATGTTTGAATATATGTTAGCACTCTTTCACTAAACAAGCTTTTTAACAAAAAATGTATTTGTGAGTTAATTTTCCGCCGAATAATTAGATTTTGTAAATCAAAATTACTAAAAGATTTGTCTTTTTTTAAAAATTATTATTTGAAAACACAAATAATATTGTTCTCTGGATGTTGTGCGATTGGCTTTTGAAAACTAACTAATTGAATCTGTTGTGTCATTTGTAACACGTGTAAACACTTGAACGAGAGCTGTGAGATTGAAAAAATTTTCTATTATGTTTAATATCCTGTTCTGATAATCCACTCATTTATTTTTATCATTTTTATCATTTTCATTTTGATCATATTATCATATTTCTGTACATTATTATATTTTTTTTTGCAATCAATTTATTATTTAAGAAAAATCTATTTTCTTTTCCTAAACATATTGTTTGCTAAAATCTCATCAAGATCATGTTTCTTGACAGATGTCCTGAAGATGGAACGTACCTAGTTCCGAAACGTCGACAGTAAACAAATAATTAAATAAAGAAATTGTTTATTAAAAACTTTTCTTGTTTTTTTATTTTTTATTATTTTTGGATTCTTGTTCGAAACTCTACAATATATATATATATATATATATATATATATATATATATATATAAAGAGAGAGGTTTTTCTTCAGATGGTGAAATAATATGATGAAATTGTTTCTTGGGCATCCATCCAGTAATTAAAAACAGTTTTATTGAGAGAAAAAGTTTTTATTCAGAGACATACGTTTCGGGTCTTGATTTGGCCCATCTTCAGTGCTACAATTAAATATTTAACCAATTAAATAAATCTAACCAATTTAATAAACTTGTTTTAAAACAAATATATATTGTGAAAGAATTTATGTGAAAATTATATATGAAAAACAAACATATAATAAAAAAATGTAAAGAAACTCACCATACAAATATATTTGAAAAAAAAAAAACACAAAAACACACGAGATTGCACGAAAAAAAATGAAACAATAAATTGATGAAACGTCGAGTTATGTTAAATGTTAAATAATTGTAAAATTAAAATAAATAATATATTTTATTATAAAACAGCTTATTCCAAACGAATATGTTGTCAGCTTGGAGTATGTATTACATGTAAAATGTGTGCGTATGTGTTTGCGGAAAATTGTGGAAACTGTATCGTCATTGGATGAGAGAACGGGATAGAGAGATTTTTAGTGGTTTCATATTACGAAGATTTTCTTAGCGATCATGCGCAGTAGGAACATAGAAAAAATATAGCATGTGGAAACAAACCATAATCAATGGTTAAACATATGTGGATAAAAATGAAAATATAGAAGCATAATAAAACCATGATAGACAATGTAAAAATGAAAAAAATATGTGATGAAGAGAAATTTTCAAGAAAAGGTATAAATATTAACTATAAAACGATATTAGTTATGGAACAAGTTATTATATAAAAAATTATAACATAGTAAAATATATATGTATATTTACGCAAAACAACACATAAAATGCATATATGTATACACTTACACATACATACATATACAAACATATACACATATACATATACACATATATGTAAACACATATATATATACACACATACAAACATATATATATATATATATATATATATATTAATATGTATATATATACATACACACACATACACATACATACATATATATATATACATAAAAGAAATGTTAGGATGTATTGCGCATATTGAAAAAATTATTCGAAGCATCGCGGTATATATTGCAAAGAGAAGCCGAATCAAATCGTTTGTTAATAGCAGGTAATATTTGTATGAAAATACTCTCAGCGAACTTTCTGCGTAAAGTGTTGGCTTCTCGATGGATAACACTTGGATTGGTGAAATTAAAGGAATGTTTAAAGTTGGAGACATGTTTTGTGATCATGGTTTTATTTTGTTTCTTGCTTAAACTATTAAGTTCGTGTTGGCGCATTCGTTTTGAGAGAAATTGTGATGTTTCTCCAACATAACAACTTGAACAATCATTACAGTCAATGACATATACGACGTTTGACGTGCGGGAGATAGGGGTAGAAGTTTTTAAATTAGTGTATAAGTCTGTGAGAGTGTGTCCAGTCGAACACACTAGCTTCAGACCAACGGATGAAAAAAGTTTTTTTCCATGAGTGGAAAAGGCAGCAGCCAATGTACGATAATGAGATGATAGAATTGAGAGATAGTGAGTTTTCAGGAACAGGGTTAAGGGTTTGTGAAATGATACTATTTTGTTGTGATTGGGAGGTAAATAAGGAAGATGTACGAAATTTATTACGAAGAAAAGGTAATCTCTTATTTATTACTGAGCGTAAAAGTTGTAGTGGATAGGAATTATTTTGAAGAGTAGAATATATCAAATTAATATTTTTTTCGCAATGTGATTCCCAATTTTCAAAACTAGTTTTGGCGCCCCCTAAGGCTTGCGCCCGCATTTTTTGCATGCATCGCATACAAGGCAGGACCGGCCCTGTATATATATATATATATATATATATATATATATACATATATATTTCAAAGTAACTAGCAGCCCATTCGTCGAAATAAAAAAGGTATAAAGTATAAAAACTTTTATTTATACGTTTCGACACAAGATGCGTGTCATCATTCAGCAACTACAACAACTTGAAAATTTTATTAACTAATATAAACACCAATATAGATTAATTATTCTTTATTTCGACGAATGGGCTGCTAGTTACTTTGAAATATGTTTCAACGTCGAAAAAACTATCAAGATACATATATATATATATATATATATATATATATTATGTTTAATATCCTGTTCTGATAATCCACTCATTTATTTTTATCATTTTTATCATTTTCATTTTGATCATATTATCATATTTCTGTACATTATTATATTTTTTTTTGCAATCAATTAATTATTTAAGAAAAATCTATTTTCTTTTCCTAAACATATTGTTTGCTAAAATCTCATCAAGATCATGTTTCTTGACAGATGTCCTGAAGATGGAACGTACCTAGTTCCGAAACGTCGACAGCAAACAAATAATTAAATAAAGAAATTGTTTATTAAAAACTTTTCTTGTTTTTTTATTTTTTATTATTTTTGGATTCTTGTTCGAAACTCTACAATATATATATATATATATATATATATATATATATATATATATATATATATATATATATATATAAAGAGAGAGGTTTTTCTTCAGATGGTGAAATAATATGATGAAATTGTTTCTTGGGCATCCATCCAGTAATTAAAAACAGTTTTATTGAGAGAAAAAGTTTTTATTCAGAGACATACGTTTCGGGTCTTGATTTGGCCCATCTTCAGTGCTACAATTAAATATTTAACCAATTAAATAAATCTAACCAATTTAATAAACTTGTTTTAAAACAAATATATATTGTGAAAGAATTTATGTGAAAATTATATATGAAAAACAAACATATAATAAACAAATGTAAAGAAACGTACCATACAAATATATTTGAAAAAAAAAACCCAAAAACACACGAGATTGCACGAAAAAAAATGAAACAACAAATTGATGAAACGTCGAGTTATGTTAAATGTTAAAAAATTGTAAAATTAAAATAAATAATATATTTTATTATAAAACAGCTTATTCCAAACGAATATGTTGTCAGCTTGGAGTATGTATTACATGTAAAATGTGTGCGTATGTGTTTGCGGAAAATTGTGGAAACTGTATCGTCATTGGATGAGAGAACGGGATAGAGAGATTTTTAGTGGTTTTATATTACGAAGATTTTCTCAGCGATCATGTGCAGTAGGAACATAGAAAAAATATAGCATGTGGAAACAAACCATAATCAATGGTATAACATATGTGGATAAAAATGAAAATATAGAAGCATAATAAAACCATGATAGACAATGTAAAAATGAAAAAAATATGTGATGAAGAGAAATTTTCAAGAAAAAGTATAAATATTAACTATAAAACGATATTAGTTATGGAACAAGTTATTATATAAAAAATTATAACATAGTAAAATATATATGTATATTTACGCAAAACAACACATAAAATGCATATATGTATACACTTACACATACATACATATACAAACATATACACATATACATATACACATATATGTAAACACATATATATATATACACACATACATACATATATATATATATATATATATATATATATATTATATATATATATACATACACACACATACACATACATACATATATATACATAAAAGAAATGTTAGGATGTATTGCGCATATTGAAAAAATTATTCGAAGCATCGCGGTATATATTGCAAAGAGAAGCCGAATCAAATCGTTTGTTAATAGCAGGTAATATTTGTATGAAAATACTCTCAGCGAACTTTCTGCGTAAAGTGTTGGCTTCTCGATGGATAACACTTGGATTGGTGAAATTAAAGGAATGTTTAAAGTTGGAGACATGTTTTGTGATCATGGTTTTATTTTGTTTCTTGCTTAAACTATTAAGTTCGTGTTGGCGCATTCGTTTTGAGAGAAATTGTGATGTTTCTCCAACATAACAACTTGAACAATCATTACAGTCAATGACATATACGACGTTTGACGTGCGGGAGATAGGGGTAGAAGTTTTTAAATTAGTGTATAAGTCTGTGAGAGTGTGTCCAGTCGAACACACTAGCTTCAGACCAACGGATGAAAAAAGTTTTTTTCCATGAGTGGAAAAGGCAGCAGTCAATGTACGATAATGAGATGATAGAATTGAGAGATAGTGAGTTTTCAGGAACAGGGATAAGGGTTTGTGAAATGATACTATTTTGTTGTGATTGGGAGGTAAATAAGGAAGATGTACGAAATTTATTACAAAGAAAAGGTAATCTCTTATTTATTACTGAGCGTAAAAGTTGTAGTGGATAGGAATTATTTTGAAGAGTAGAATATATCAAATTAATATTTTTTTCGCAATGTGATGGATGAGAAAGAAGAATGGCATGATCTAGTAAGTTGATGATAGTTGCAATCTTAGTCGATTTGGGGTTATAGGATTGGAAGTTTAAATAACGTCCAGACCAAGTGGATTTTTGATACCAACATGTAGTGATGGAGCCGTTATTTATAAAAAGGGTAATATCTAAAAAAATAATGGAGTTGTTGAGTCTCTACAGTAAAAATCAAAATTAGGTCAAATCAAGACCCGAAACGTATGTTTTCTGAATAAAAACATTTTCTTTCAATAAAACTGTTTTTAGTTACTGGATGGATGCCCAAGAACAATTTTATCATATTATTTCATCATCTGAAGAAAAAACTCTCGCTTTATATAATCCAAGGGCTGAAAAATTGGACAATTTCAACTTAAAATATTCAAGATTTTTTATTATTCTCAAGACATTGCTTTTCAAATATTCTACAAGTTTGAAGACTCTAGAAATTTCCTCAAGATTTTTTGCAAGCCTACATATCAAGACCTTCTTGTTAGGACACTCAGAACCCATACTACACTAAAGTTACAAATCCAAGATTTTGATCATTTTCAAGAACTTTTACAAGTGTTTTTTAATTTTTAACAACATGAATTTTCAAAATAATTTTAATTTCACTACTATTTATGTAAATAGTGTTCTCCATACAAATAAGGTTAGACATAATATTCGTTCCTCTTATCAATATCCAACTTACACACAGAATTATAATAATTTCAGTATTTCGTCCTTTTATCGTTACAACAATTATTTTCATAATAGTTTTACACAATGCATTCCTTACTCTTTCCCATCTTTTTTCGAGTACATTTTCCATTGCTATGGACTTACCAAACTCATATTATTTAAAACTATTTCAAATCTTTTCTCAAAACTGGCTATCGTCACCAACAAAAGAACTTTTTTATTTCGTTGTTGTAAAGAAAGACTTCTACCAAAATCCTTTGATTTCAAACTAACAAACTTTAATCATCTAAATTCCAATTATTTTAAAAATAAAAAGCTTTCCTTTTCTTTTATGTTGCTGAATCTAGAAATCAAACATTGCATTACCTCTATTGATAACATAAATAAATCTTTAAACTATAATGCCCAATCCTTATTTTCCACTATAAATAATCACATTGACATTAACAATTTTTTAGATTTTGAAAATTCTAGATTCAATAATTCTTTTAATATGTCAAAAAAATCCTTCATAAAAATTTAATACTCTTTTATTCGAAAAAGGCAAACGAATCCAATTAAATATACACCCTGATATCATCAATAAATGGGGAAAAAATTTCGTTATTTTTTAAAATAATTACATTTTTAACTAATGCTAAAAAACTACCAACGGAAGAAAATACTTCTAGCAAAGTCATGAGAATCGAGTATAGCTGGTTAACATCTTTTTTCCTCTACTTTCAATATTGTTGTTAAACAACGCTCAACTTTACTGATTTTTGACACATCGGTGGTGGACCTTTTTAACCCCGGACTTTCATATATTACTATGTAAATAGTGTTCTCCATACAAATAAGGTTAGACATAATATTCGTTCCTCTTATCAATATCCAACTTACACAGAATTATAATAATTTCAGTATTTCGTCCTTTTATCGTTACAACAATTATTTTCATAATAGTTTTACACAATGCATTCCTTACTCTTTCCCATCTTTTTTCGAGTACATTTTCCATTGCTATGGACTTACCAAACTCATATTATTTAAAACTATTTCAAATCTTTTCTCAAAACTGGCTATCGTCACCAACAAAAGAACTTTTTTATTTCGTTGTTGTAAAGAAAGACTTCTACCAAAATCCTTTGATTTCAAACTAACAAACTTTAATCATCTAAATTCCAATTATTTTAAAAATAAAAAGCTTTCCTTTTCTTTTATGTTGCTGAATCTAGAAATCAAACATTGCATTACCTCTATTGATAACATAAATAAATCTTTAAACTATAATGCCCAATCCTTATTTTCCACTATAAATAATCACATTGACATTAACAATTTTTTAGATTTTGAAAATTCTAGATTCAATAATTCTTTTAATATGTCAAAAAAATCCTTCATAAAAATTTAATACTCTTTATTCGAAAAAGGCAAACGAATCCAAATTAAATATACACCCTGATATCATCAATAAATGGGTAAAAAACATTTCGTTATTTTTTAAAATAATTACATTTTTAACTAATGCTAAAAAACTACCAACGGAAGAAAATACTTCTAGCAAAGTCATGAGAATCGAGGTTATAGCTGGTTATACATCTTTTTTCCTCTACTTTCAAATATTGTTGTTAAACAACGCTCAACTTTACTGATTTTTGACACATCGGTGGTGGACCTTTTTAACCCCGGACTTTCATATATTACTATCTATTCTTCGATAAATTCTGGGAAATTATAACTGGGAAAATGTTATTCGACAAAGTGTCCATTTGATCGATACCAAATTTAGGTTCTGAATTTAAATAACAGAAATAAAAATTAATATAACATAGAAAATGTTTTATAAATACCAATGAGTATATAGTTATACAAATGAGATCTTTCAGAGCACCGTGTTTAAGACAAATATGCATTTTTATATTAACATTTCAAAAAAGTTGATATTTCGAGTCTCTAGTAACACTTGCGACCCGTTTACTAACGTTTTTGTATATAGATAAAACTACAAACAAAACTACTTACTACAATTTAATCATAATAATATTCACGTAAAACATCCTATTAAACGTGATTGAACATCATCTGTCAAAAACGTTTGACATTTCACGTAATTGCCACCGTCCATTGTTTTATTTAAATTACGCCTCTACAAAAAATTTTCAAATTAAAAATCTAAAGTTGCTACGCGATTTTGATATCTCACCTTTCCGACCATCTCTGGATTGGCACGAATTTTTCTGACCAAATCGGTTTAGCCGTTTTCGAGATTTACTAAGACATTTGAAAGAGAGCTCCATTTTTATATATAAGACTAGCTGACCCGGCAAACGTTGTTTTGCTAAATAAGGTATATTCTAAACCATTTCTAGAGAATCAAAAATATTAATACTTTAAGTGCATAAGCATGTGTTGTTTGAATGCTGTATACAATTAGGTATTATAAAAACAATAAACCCCATTAGTTTGTCTATATTTTGTCAATACAATCAAACTGGAAGATTTATACAATTTCTATAGAAAACATGGTATAATCCAATCCAAGTCTTTTTTGGTCTTTCGATTACATTTCAAGTTTTTCAGATTCTTTTTGGATTCTGGATTTTGTGTATAATTGTAAATAATACTACTGAGCTTATAAAAAAAAATTCAAATTTATGCGAGGAGAGGAAGAAAATGTATTAAGTATTTCTTCTTTGATCTGCTTTTTGAAAAGTTTCAAGTAACATTCGATGAGTTCCGGACCTTCATATATTGCTATCTATTCTTCGATAAATTCTGGGAAATTATAACTGGGAAAATGTTATTCGACAAAATGTCCATTTCATCGATAGCAAATTTAGGTTCTAAATTTAAATAACATAAATAAAAAATAATATAACCTAGAAAATGTTTTATAAATACCAATGAGTATATAATTATACATATCTGCCAAAAACTGCATTTTCATATTAACATTTCAAAAAAGTTGATATTTTGAGTTTCTAGTAACACTTGCGGCCCGTTTACTAACGTTTTTGTATGTAAATAAAACTGCAAACAAAACTACTTGCTACAATTTAATCATAATTAAATAATATTCACGTAAAACATCCTATTAAACATAATCGAACATC
Organism: Ctenocephalides felis; assembly: GCF_003426905.1. Lineage (NCBI taxonomy): Eukaryota > Metazoa > Arthropoda > Insecta > Siphonaptera > Pulicidae > Ctenocephalides > Ctenocephalides felis. The sequence goes on from NW_020538040.1 coordinate 114,849,679, forward strand.
ATCTGTCAAAAACGTTTGACATTTCAAGTATTAGCCACCGTCCATTGTTTTATTTACATTACGCTTCAACAAAAATTTTCAAATTAAAAATGTAAAGTTTCTACGCGATTTTGAAATAATATCTCACCTTTCCGACCATCTCTGGATTGGCACGAATTTTTCAAGACTAAGACTGGCCAAATTGATTCAGCCGTTTTCGAGTTTTATTCGGACATTTGAAAGAGAGCTCCATTTTTATATATAAGATAAGGTAGTTGTATCTTTAAATCAAGTATATATCTTTTTTGTAATAATTTATATAATAATATGTTTTTGTTTAAGTTTCTTCAAGCTTTATAGAAGAAGATTAGATAAATCTCCTTTACAGGAATCATGAAAGAGTTCTCTTCTCACACAGTCATAACATCCTGATGTTGGATCAGGCGATAGATGGTAAACAAAATAATCTAATACAAAACCACAACAGTGTGCAAATACAGTGGAAAGGAAGTAACATTATTTCTAAATACCATTTGCAAAAAAAGGAGAAAATTCACAGCGAAAGACAAAATTCTTGTTTTGAATCTGTAGAAAAAGTCTGCAAAGGCATAAAGGCATAACACTTTATTCTGTTTATTGAAAACACATAGTTTTAAAGTTTTTTAACTTCCCGTAGGGTAAGTTATAGTAATCACAAAAAAATCGAACATGAAATTTTTTATATATCTTTACGTTTTAAAGTTTTTTGAATATTTTGACATACCTTAGAAAAAATGGACGTATGTGTGTGTGTGCGTGTGCGGATACAAATTTTTGTCGACGATTTCGGGAACACATATCAACGGATTTGAATAATTCAAAATTGTATTGTATTGAGACGTGCTGAATAGTTTTTGGCGAAGACATGTCTAGTCGTTTCGAAGCTACGGAGCAAAAAGTGCAAAAAATGGCAGGTTCTGAGAGAACAAATTGGCCGATTTGAATGATTCAAAAAACATTCGATTTGTGGTGATGTGAAGAGGTACTGATTAGTTTTCGGTATACACAGGTCAAGCCGTGTCGAAGATACAGAGCAAAAAGTGTAGAAATTCCGATTAGATCCTAGACATCCGCTCATAGCGTTGTACCTAGATAAATAAGCATAAATAGATTGCTATCTCGGGCGATTTGACGTTACACTCATTTTAATTTACGAATAGATCACAACATGGCAGCACATGTACATACAGTGTGTAAATTAACCCCTGGTATTACTTCTACATTTGTACATATAAACAATATAGCCAAAAAATCTGAAAAAAATTAATATTTGAAATAAAAACAAAACATATGAAATACAAAATATATTTTCAAATTTATCACAGACATATTTTTGAAGAATTATAAACTAAACAGAAATAACTGACTACTATTGATTAAAGTATATTACAGACATATTTTTAAAGTACTACAAATTAAAGAGAAATAACTTATTCATATTAATTACTTAATGACTAATAATAATATATTAAAAACTTAAAAACTAAGAAGTGAAAAGCGCAGGAGTATTGACGATGGAATAAAAAATTTAGAAGGAATGACAAGTAATGCGATAATTTAAAAGGATAAAAAGAACAGCACATTTTTAAAAAGGAACGAGTACTTCCGAAACAAAATAATCCCAAAAACAAAAAATATATATATTGATATCCAAATTGAGATAAAACTAAATTCCTAGGATTAAAATTCATTTACGAGACATTCTTCTTTATTATCTCTCCATTTAATAGTTATTTTGCTATCTAATCAATCATTAATAAACTTACATTTGACGAAATCTTTGAATAATTTCTGTATAAGTGTTTTTTTAAACGTAAGTAACCAAGACCTTGAACTACTTTTAATTTATACCAATTGTAGCTCAAATCTATCTATTGTTTTAATCCAGTTTTTATTGCAAGGAGGTTTAGTTAAAACTATAACTAAACCCTTGCTTTTTATAAACTGCCTGGTCTTTGAGCATACTCTCTTAATTGAGACAATAACAAAATTCTTGCCCTTACATTTTACGTTTCCGGAATATTTGAAAACTTCTCAGAACATTGTATACTCTGTCGGAATTTATCCTTTAAATTGTTTCATTGTTTGTTAATCCTTTTTAATCCCGAAACAAAATTTGATGTATCATACATCTTCTGGATGTTAAGGCACTCCTACGCCTTATCACTGCATTCTGAGGCAATTTGCAGCTACCACCAAGGACTTCTATTGAATATATTGTTATCATATTAATTAAGATATTGTTATTATCATATTAGTTATTTTTGCTGCAATTATTATGAAAAAATACCTTTGAGGAAAACTGGTGCCAGAATAGGTGACTCTTGACCTGCACTTGACAATCTCAGGGTTGCTGCAAAAATCTTTTTCAAGGTTTTTAGGCTTTCATCTCCTAACTAAAAACATAAGATTCATTTATTAATATTTTTTTGCAAATTGTATTGAAGTATTTAGAGTTATAATTACTTGTCCTTGTCCTTGGAGTTGCAGATTGTTCTTCTGGTTCTGTGTGAGAGCATTCTCCAGTGACTTGAAAACTATTCTGTTATTGCCGTAAAGGAGACACTTCTAATTGGTTTCGATTTCAAATTATCTTCGTCTTGTGCCACAAACCGAAGAGTTAGGTCATCCATTAAAAAATTATTCGCCCTCTGCATCCAAATTGAAAGCATCTTTTTACAAATTTTTACACACAAATATATATATATATATATATATATACATAATATATAACATTTTAATATTATTTTCATGATACATATTTATTATATGCATAATACATCATTATATACATACCTGATAATTAGATGCCGGAAAGACATGCATTTTTCATTATATTTGGAGTTATAACAATTTGGGACATTACACTTTACCATTTTAACTTAATAATAAATGAAATAAGTATTCACCAAAATATAATTATATATGAACAATCACAGAAAAACAAATATAACACATCTCAACTACACTACGCGATGACAACTTATAGAAAATGGCCGATCAAATCAATGTAGATCAAGCTAGCTGCTAGATCAATGAAATTGGAAATCGTAGCGCCATCCTTCGATCTTTTCGAATACCAATTCATTTCAGAACAAGGTAATCTACATTTGTTCGGAGATTACCGGCCATGGCGTTGTATGTGATCAAGTCCATGGGGAGTTATCTTCGAACAAATGCGCGTTGCACTGTTTTGGTCCTGAGTAGTTTCAATTTTTAAAAACAGATGGCTCATGTGCACTCAATTTCAACTACAAATTGTTCGTGGTTCATGCAAGTGGCTGTCAAGTATTTGATCGCTGTATGGCTGTACGAATAACCTAACTTTTTGAACTCGTGTTGTTTCTAATTAATTTTGTTTAAGTGAACATTTGTGAAATTTAATATGGCAAAGTGTTTTTATAGTACCCAAAAAAGTGTCAAGTGCGGGTTAAAATATTTAGCTATTCCAATACAAGTTTCCGCAAGGTATTTTTTAATAATAATGATCTTTTATGGCAATTTCAATGATATGTTTTCATGATGGAACATGGCTAAATGTAATGTTATAAAACACTCGTACAGTAACTATTCAAAGGTTTTGTAAATGCAACTTTACTATTAATTCATTAGATAGCAAAAAAACTATTACATGCAGAATTAATAAAGAACAATGTCTCGTAAATGAGTTTTAATCCTAGGAATTTGAATTTCTATTCTCTCATTTTGATATCAATATATATTTATTTTATGTTTTTAGGACTTTTTGTTTGTGAAGTATTTGTACTTTTTAACAAATTATTTGTTTTTTTTTAAAACCCTTTAAATTTTTATATTATTTGTCATTCCTTCTAAATTTGTAATTTCATTGCGTGCTCCTGTGCTTGTAGTTTCTTCTTAGTTTTTAAGATTTTAATATATTAATATTAGTCATTAAGTAATTAATATTAGTCAGTTATTTGTGCTTAGTTTAGTTAATACTTCTGTGATTTTCTTCACTTAGATATTTAGTTTTGAAATATTCATTTAAGCATAATTGTGAAATTATAATACTTTTATATAATTATGTATATAATTAATATATTTTCAAACATTCCATAACTGTAATTATAATTGTTAATATAAACATAATTTTAATTGTTCTTTAAACATATGTAATATCTTTGAAAATATATATTTTGTATTTCGTATGATTTGTTCTTATTTCCAATATTAAAAATTATGCAGGTTTTTGGGGCTGTATACGATACGTACTAATTAAGAAGTAAAACCAGGGGTAATTTAAATATTATACATGTGCTGCCATCTATTTTTAAAAATTTGTATTCCAATCGAGGTAACGTCAAACCGCCAGACATAGCGATCTATTATACTTGTTTATCTATGATCAAGTCCTTGTTGCACAGTTGGTTATCGCGCGGTTGGTCATCGCGTTGGTGATAAGAAAGTCAAAACTGATGGGGTTCGAATCCCACGTCCGTAATATTTTTTAAAAAAAATTTTTTAATACTTTATATGTTTGTATAGTTGATACTACATGAACTATTTAAAATTGTTAACTCAGAGCTTATATTTCGCGAACAAAAAATTGATGCATTTGATATAAAATATGTTCATTCTAACAATAAGTCCCGCTTAATTAGATTTTTTTATATATCTTTTATTCAAACATATATAAACAACGTCGTCTAATCTAATAAGTTTTCAGATTTTGTCTACAAGGAACAAATAATGAAAATTCTAGTTTTTATAATATTTATTTATAGACATTTTTGTTGACTGATTATTTTTACGATGCCATGCACCCCACTAGATGTCTTTTATAACAGTTTTAGTAATAATATTTTCTTCATGATCATAACGGGCCAGCGGTGGCGATATCGGTTAGAGCAGGCATCGGCAACCTACGGCACGCGTGCCAGGCTTGGCACGCGATGGTGTTCTGAATGGCACTCTACAAAGTAATCAGGAAAATCGCAAATATATCGAGACGAAGTGATTTTTAAATAAAAAAAAGTTTAATTATAATTATTTATAATTTATATTTATTATTTATAATGTAGCTCGCTAATGTAATTCAACCTACGTTGAAGCACTTAAAGATGAATTTTCCAGATGCAAAGACTTTGAAGCTTATTCCTTCCTCATAAAACCAGATTTCATAGATCCATCAATTATACCGTTTGATTTTTCAATTTTTGAATGGATGAGTGTTGATGATTTTGAAATGGAAATTATCGAACTAATATCCTCAGAATTATGGAAAACAAAATTTAAGAAATTACGAAAAAATCAGAAAGATGACTCCATGGAAAATTAAATTGTTGGATGACTTTGCCGGAAATATTTAATTGTTTAAAGAAAATTTAAAGCGCTCTCCTTTCAACTTTTGGTTCCACATATCTCTGTGAACAATTTTTTTCTCACATGAAACATATTTTGAGTTCACAAAGATGACGTTTAACAACTAAACATTCAGAATTATGTGTGTTACAAATTATACTCCGGATATTGTAATGTTAAGCAAAAATGTACAGGGACAAGGTTCGCATTAATATTGTTTAGTTTATTTTAGAATTTCATGTTATTTGTTAACTTCTCGTAGGGTAAGTTATAGTAATCGCAAAAAATCGAAAATGAAAATTTTCATATATCTTTACGTTTCAGAGTTTTCTGAACATTTTGGCATACCTTAGAAAAAATGCATGTATGTGTGTGTGTGCGTGTGCGGATACAAATTTTTGTCGACGATTTCGGGAACGCCGACCAACCGATTTGAATAATTCAAAAAACATTCGATTCGTATTGATAAGAAGACGTGCTGATTTGTTTTTGGCGAAAGCAGGTCTAGCCGTTCCGGAAATATGGAGCAAAAAGTGCCAAAAACGGTAGCTCAGTTTTAAGAGAACGGAGCGTACGATTTGAATAATTCAAAAAACATTTTACTTGTATTAAAATGAAGAAGAACTGTTCAAATTTTCATGAAGGCAAGTCTAGTGGTTTCAGAGATCTAATAGTAGTAGTAAAAAAAGTTTAAAAAAATGCCATCTGGCGGTCAAAAATGATCATTAGACATATGCACATCAAATTATCGGATATTTTATAGACATTTTAACAATAAGTATAAATTTTGTTTACATTCCTATGGGTTCCGTACCAATGTTTATCCGTTACACGGCGACGCGGCGCTTAGGCTCTTCGATATTTCGTCTCTATGCAGTTAAAGCAGTACGATTGCTTTGAAAAAAAGTTCAGAATTTTCAAAATATTTCAAAATACACTTTTCTCCAAAAAGTCTTTTTTTCAAAAAAAGTAAATTTTTGTCAACAATTTATAGTTTCTCAAAAATCTAATTTTTCAGAGTAATTTTTTTTTCAAAAATGTTAATCTTTTATAAAAAAAATAATTTTTGGTATGGGAAGTTCCAGCAATTTGCCTTAAAGCACGATGCCATGCCTAGACTAGTTAATAAATATGTTTAAAAGATAAATTTGGTTATAATTCTTCTCCCCTAGAACCTGGTTCTATAGTTTAGAATTAAGGCGGCACCCTGAATCCTGAATCATATTGGTAGAGTGGCTTGGCACACCACAGTTAAAAGCTTGCCGACCCCTGGGTTAGAGCATGGGCTAGCACCAACTAGACCCAGGCTCGCTGGTTCGATTTCCGCTACCGCCAAGCCTGACATCAGGCAACTTTGATGTCAAATTTCCACTTGGGGTTATAGATCACAATATAAATTCAAGTGGAAACTGTCCTTCGTGGACATAGTTGCATACAATCATATGCACACTTTAAGACATAAGAGCTAATAAAACCCCCACACCATTAGACACAATAGCCAATAAAACCCCCACACTATTAGACATAAAAGCTAATAAAACCCCCACACTATTAGACATAAGAGCTAATAAAAAAAAACCTATACATAGGAGAAAGATAACCGATGGGTTGCTTCTCATATTAATACCTTAGATCATAAATCATACACATAAACAGCTTATAGAACAATAATAAAAAGAGTTTCGATTGCTGTGGAAAAAAATGATCATGACATGGGTGAAGTAATGTTTAAAAAACACTCATACACAGAAACTTTTTAAAGATTTCATCAAATGCAACTTTATTAATGATTGATTAGATAGCGAAATAACTATTAAATGCAGAGATAATAAAGAAGAATGTCTCACAAACGAATTTTAATCCTAGGAATTTAGTTTTCTCTCAATTTTGATATCAATATGTTTTTTTAAATTTTTGCTTTCTTTGTCATTCATTCTGAATTTATCATTCCATTGTCAATACTTCTGCGCTTTTCTCTTGTTAGGTTTCAAGTGTTTAATTAAATTTTAGTTTATTAATTAATATTAATAAGTTATTTCTCTTTAATTTGTAGCACTTTAAAAATATGTCTGTAATATATTTTAGTTTCGTCTGTTATTTCTGTTTAGTTATTTGTTTTCTGGTGTTTAGTTATTTCTGTCAGTTCTTTCTGTTTAGTTTATAATTCTTCAAATATATGTTTGTGATATATTTGAAAATATATTTTGTATTTCGTATGTTTAGTTCTTATTTCCAATATTAAAATTTAATCAGGTTTTTTGGCTGCATTGATTATATGAACAAATGTAGAAGTTATACCGCGAGTTAATTTAGAAAATGTACATGTGCTGCCATCTATAATCACCAGACATAGCGATCTATTTATGCTTATTTATCTATGCATGTAACGTTGTATAATAACTTTTTCTGATACAATGTTTTTATCGTGTTTTTCGTTAATCGGCGCGCTATAATATGCTTTCTAATACTCATCTGAGACTTATGCATTTATAAACATTTTTGTGAATATCATAAATCACAGCATTCTGCTCTTGGCATTGTTCTCTGCTCGTTTTACTTATAGAAACGCTATGGGATTTTATACTGCAGAATTAATAAGTACTATTATAAATTATTTTTGTTAACTTTAAAAACTGCGTTGTCTGCATCGAATAAATAGTTATGGGCCATAAACAATTTGTTTACTTTTTTCGAAGTGGTATGACTAACAGCGGTCTTGTCGTGCCGAGAGCGCACATACGCTGTGGAGTATTTCATCTTGGCGTAGAGAGGGTAGCACCGTTTAATCGAAAAACAACAAATTTTAATTTTATTGGTTTTAATTAGAATTTGAAGATCAATATTCGAAATATACTCATATATGTCATTATCATTCGTGTTTGAACTATTGACATTCTTTGTTAGGAAAATCTGAAACTGATATTATATATTATTATATCAGTTATATATATATATATATATATATATATATATATATAAGTTCTTGTGGGGCGATACATCAAAATATATCGCCCCGCAAGAACTTACTCATATATCTCAACATCAAAATTAACAACTAAATCATATATATATATATATATATATATATATATATATATATATTTGTAAATTTTTTAGCAGCCCAACAGTCGAATTAAAAAAGATTAAATAACAAAATTATTTATTCAATTATACGTTTCGACACTTGATGTGTGTCATCCTTCAGTAATCAAACCAGGAAAAACAAAAAAATTAATTATGATGTGAAAATTGATATAAACACTAACTTTGTGTAAAATAGTAAAAAAACTATTATTAACAAGCGAGTTTATAGGAGGAGCAAATATTGCCCTCCTATATTTAAGTTAACATCGGAAAGTGTTGTGTGTACTATTCAAGGCTAAACATACAACCTAGGTTATTTTACACAAAGTTAGTATTTATATCAATTTTCACATCATAATTAATTTTTTTGTTTTTCCTGGTTTGATTACTGAATGATGACACACATCAAGTGTCGAAACGTATAATTGAATAAATAATTTTGTTATTTAATCTTTTTTAATTCGACTGTTGGGCTGCTAAAAAATTTACAAATATGTATCAACGTCGACGAAACTTTCAACATATATATATATATATGTATATATATATATATACATATATATATATATATATATATATATATTGTGTGATTCTGAATTTGATGTTGACATATGTATTAACAAAGTCTAATAATCGGGCATAACATCAATAAAAAACATGAATTTCTTTCAAAAAATTATTTTAAATCCATACGTTTCGACTATAATCCTAGCCTTCATTCAGTGGAAACTAAAAATAAAATTAAAAACTAAAACAATTGAATTGGAGTGAAAAGAAAAAATAAAATAGTAAATAGTACTTACAATCAGTTAATCTTAGTGTTAAATTGAAAATTTTAATAATCCATGGTATCAGGATATGGTAATGCACTACACTATGTATTATAAACATTAACTTGAAATTACACAATATTTTCAACAAAATACTAATTTTAAATTAGTATACTACTAATTTCTTCAACCAGTCTACAAATAACACACTATCCATTTGTGATTTTTTAAAATTAGTATTTTGTTGAAAATATTGTGTAATTTCAAGTTAATGTTTATAATACATAGTGTATTGCATTACCATATCCTTCCTGATACCATGGATTATTAAAATTTTCAATTTAACACTAAGACTAACTGATTGTAAGTACTATTTACTATTTTATTTTTTCTTTTCACTCCAATTCAATTGTTTTAGTTTTTAATTTTATTTTTAATTTCCACTGAATGAAGGCTAGGATTATAGCCGAAACGTATCGATTTAAAATAAATTTTTGAAAGAAATTCATGTTTTTTATTGATGTTATGCCCGATTATTAGACTTTGTTAATATATATATATATATATATATATATATATATAATATATATAAATATATATATATATATATATATATATATTAACAAAGTCAATATATATATATATATATATATATATATATATATATATATTTGTTGATGGCTTTTTATTTATTATAATTATTGATTGAAAGTTCGTTTGACCCTTTCTTGGTATTAAAAATGAAACATATCGAATATAATCTGAAAATACTGTTAATAGAAAGGTCAAACAATAGCATGCTACGTCATTAAATGAAAAGAGTGGCTGCGTTTTTTGTTCGCCGAGTATGTGTCACGAGTATAACTTCTATCTATGTTATAACAATAAGCCATCGGCGAAGTCGAGACATGGCGATCTCGACTGGCCACGGCCCGATCGACTCCGAATGTTGCCGGACTCACTCGAAACATTCGTATTTGCGTTGTCCGACCAGCATTGCGCGCAGTCGTGGAAGTAACTTGTGTGCGTGTAGATATATTCGTCGGACGTGATAGAATAGTTGTTCCCTGTGCGAGTGTTCATATTCTGAGAACTACCCCGGCGCCTGCGCTTTTTTACAAGGGGTTTTCTGACGCGCCATATCGTGTGAGCTGGTTGTTCGTTTGTTGCTTGTTTATATATGCAATAATACTAGAGGGATAAGAGAGCAATTTCTTGTGCGGCTGGCCGTACGGTATTATTATTGTTTAAAAACTGATGCGGTTTCGAACGGAAGCGCATTTATCGATCGCTATTTTTGTAGATGAAGTGACATATTATTGTGGCGTGTGTTTTTATCCGTGTCGTGCGTAGTGTGCGGTGATGAATGGACAGTCTTCGTTGCCCGTCGCGGGCATAAAGACTTCGCCGAGCTCCCGGCCGCCGATAGCGGGTCCCGGGAGTTACTTGTACACGTCAAGTAGTACCCTGTTGGGCGCTCGTTCTGCGACGGGGCCGGCTGTTACAGCTGATAAGCCTTCCGTGAGACCCGTACCGCCCCCGACTCTGCCAAAATACACAAATTCGTTTAACGCGGGCGGAGTGCGGGATCGCGACCGCGATGGTGGAATAGGCGGCAGCTACAGATTGGCAAGTCTCGATCGTCTTGCAATGAGACAACGCCTGATCGAGCAGACCGCGAATAATGGAACCGCTAATGGACTCCAACAAAACGGTACTGCCGACAATAAAGAAAATACTACAACAATGTCGAGCACCGCCGTCGGGGTGAGTCATTAGATGAGATAGAGGTTTTTGAATCAACTTAGCGTCTTATATATGTAACCGTACCATTGAGTACTTATATATATAAAATAAAAATTATACCATTTTTTCCAAATGCGGGATCTTTCTATGGCACATATGCAGAAATAAAGAAATAGTAAGCTTAGTGCAAAGTATAAGCGATGAATTATTTGTAGTTTGTATTATTATGAACCAGTAATTTCATTTCACATATGCGTTTCAATTTAAGAAATGCATTTGCTGATAAGAGGCCTGAATTTTACTGTTAGCAGTCTCAAATCAATATGGGAACGCGAGATGATTGTGTTATCAATACGAACACGCGTACTTTAATATATGTATATTTTTTATAATTTCAAAAAGTTGCAATTTAGAGCTTCCGTACAGTAAAATTTCCGAACACGCACAATTTTGTTAGAAGAATTTCGTTGAATGCGTTCAAGTACACGCCACGATCAACTCAAAAGTAAACTTGTCGAAAGTGGCATTGCCTTGAGGCATGTTGCATGAACTTCTCGATATGTGTAATAATAACTGAAGGGGTTACACCACTGTAGCTGCCTAAAAGAACGTATGTTATTGCCATTTTTTTTCGGGCGGAAGGTAATGTAATAAAATCATGATATTAAATATAGTTATTTATTGTACATTAAAGTAACAAAATAAAATATAATTGTAAAAAAAAAATTAAAAACAACGGTACCACAGCCATTTCGGCGAGCCGCGTCAAATTGGAGGCGCTCCGCGGCACGCAAAATAACTACAACAATTTTAATTTTTTTTATTCGAATTTTCAATAGTATATTTAAAATAACATTTTTAAGTGCCCATCGTAGCGGATTTGAAAAATATCGATTTTTGTTCCTTTGGCGAGCACTTTATTAACTTCCCGAAGGAGAAATTTATGTTTTCATCAAAAAATCCGATTCGCTAATTTTGTTTTCTCGACGTTTCAAGCCATTCTGAATCGAATGAGACCAAATTTGAAAAAAGTATGTGTGTGTGTGTGCGTGTGCATCAACAGATTTTTTACCGCAAATCGCCGTTTTCTCAAAAACGGCTGACCCGATTTCAAATATTTTAAAGCCATTCGAAGTATCTCGATGAGGACTATTGTTTGTCAGTTTTGTGCGACCATCGGCTAAGCCGTTCCTTCGTAAATAGCAGAGAAGTGAAAAGTTTTTTGTCCACGTTTTAGCCCGCAGTTCTGAATCGATTTTGAAAATTCAAAAATCGTTCGAAAGATATTGGTTGGGAATCGACCTGATTAGTTTTTGGTAGAGATCGGCTGGGCCGTTTTCTTGTAATAAAGTTTAAAACAAAAAAAATTCGACGATTTGTATGATTATTTTTTTGACGGTAGATTCCATAGTCTTCTATATCATACTAAAATATTACGGCCCTACGACAACTGGTTCAGCATTAAAAATTCGTCAAAGTTTGCAAAAATTGGTATCGTTTTTTTTGGCATTTGTCAAAATTAGACCTTTGAGCGACGTTTTCTCAAAAACGCCTGAGCCGATTTTAGAAATTTAAAAGCTATTTGATGTATTTCGGTGAGGACTATCGTTTGTCAGTTTTGTGTGACGATCTGCCAAGCCGTTTTTTTGCAATTTGAAAAAAAGTGTTAAACTTTTCGTCCACATTTAAGCTCATCCTACCGAACCGATTTTAAAAAATCAAAAACTGTTCGAAAGATATTAGTTGGGAATGGTACTGATTAATTTTAGGTGAAAATCTACCGAGCCGTTTTCTTGTAATTAGCTGTTGAAAAAAAGTGTTAAACTTTTCGTCCACATTTAAGCTCATCCTACCGAACCGATTTTAAAAAATCAAAAACTGTTCGAAAGATATTAGTTGCGAATGGTACTGATTAATTTTAGGTGAAAATCTACCGAGCCGTTTTCTTGTAATGAACTGTTGAAAAAAAATTTAAGCCGATTTTCATGGAACTTTTTTTGATGATATACATCATGGTCTTATAGAACTTACTGTAATATTACGGCCTTCTGACAAGTAATTTAATTTTAAAAATTTGTCAAACTTTGCTAAAATTATTATCGTTTTTTTTAAAGTAGGATTGATGAAGTATATTATTTACACATTTTTTTTTGATTAAGTCGATTATTTACACATATCGGGAAGTTCATGTAACTTGCCTCAAGGCTAAATACCAAACCAACTAGTTCAAAATCGTTGAATTTCAACGAAAAAAACGGATAGTGATTTGTAATTTTTTTTTTAACAGCAATCATAACCTTACGTCCTATGAGCTGTTGGGCTAAAACTTCTCCTTACTTCGTATTTTTTAGATGGTTAATCCATCCATATTTGATTATTTTGTTATTAGAATTAATCTAATGGGTGACTTTGTTGGTGCACCAATGCCGGGAGAGGGCTATTTTCACTTGGAAACATATTGCTATCTATATTTCCAAGTGAAAATTGTTGTCACTGCTGCCTGACAACAGGCTGCTCGAAGTGGGTATCGAACCCGGGACCTCTGATTCAGGTCCTGTCGCTCTTAACCGTTTACCTACGGGCGAGCCCATTTGTTAATAATTGATGAACAAATTAACATATAGAAGATCTATGATGGGCACTTAAAAATGTGATTTTAAGTATACTGTAAAAAAAATCGAGTGAAAATAGTTCAATTTGTTGTAGTTATTTTGCGTGCCGCGTTGTAAAATCGTGTTTTGAGAAAAACGCGTTTAAAGTTTTGAAAGAAATTATAGATAAGAAAAAATTAAAATAATATCAGTTTAATATTTTTTACTGTTAATCTGATATCCCAGCAACATACAGATGCCTTTTTATTTTTATAATTTTTTTCTTATTTTCTTCCTTTGATGATTTTGTATCAGAGCTTCCTACTTTTGGCACATCCGTCAAAGACCGTTCGGCATGCTTAAGACGTTTATAATCGACTTTAAGACAAAAATTACATGTTTAGATGCCAATATTAATCTCCAAAACTATTTTCATTTATAAAATACTGCTTAGGCCATCGTTGAAATTATCCTCAGCAATATCGGCCGCAATATAGTCAACCCTTATATGTGTTGACTCTGCACTGTTCATCTATTGGTTAAAAATGCTTTTACAGTTAATTTATGCAATATAAATATATCAGTATATTTAAGAAGATACACGTTGTCATTTTTCTTTATAGTATTTTTTGTTAATGAATTTGAGCGGTGTCGGTTCGAAGCAGCCCGACGCGCATGGGAAAAAAGCTCATGATTACAAGTAAAAAAATAAAGTTTTAGGTATGGAATATTTTTCCACATATTCTAAAGGGTTCAAAGTATATTTTAAGTCTAAAAAATTTTTTTTGGTTTTTCGAAAAATCTACAGTGGTGTAGGCCTTTAATCAATCGAAATTGAGATTTATATATTTACATAAAATTTTCAACTGTTTATTTCGAAAATAAATTTTTCGCTTTCACTAAAAGCTAAACATTGCTATATCTCAAAGCATTTAAAATACATATTTGTAATTATATTAATTATACTTAAACGTACGTTAGGACAACATTGTAGCGTATTATTCCAAATGTTAATTAATTCATATAACTCAACTAATTTTCGTGCATAAACTTTATCGCCAAATTTCACGAAAAAAGACTAAACATTTTTTAAGAAACTTTATTTTGTAAAATATTAATAGTCCAGTCATTTGGTGCAAAAAAAGGCTGTTGCCGGTACAGTACTCCGGGAATTCTGAAAATTAGTAATCTTATAGATTTCGAGGTGCGCTTTACGAAAATCAACTTTGCCACCTCAAATTTGAACGGCAAGTTGCCGCCATATTGAAAAAATGGCGTCAAAAAACAGCTTTTTTAAAATATCTCCTTTTTGGCTTATTCTAAGATAAAAGTATCGATGTACGAATTAAATTAGATAAAATTTCCTACAATTCTTTAGAAAACCGTTTTTTTGTAAAATTGATAGTTTGAGAGTACGGCCGCCTCAAATTCTTTGCTGCTCCCGCCGTAGTATCAAATCTCTCCATATATTACAGCACTTTGAACTTGACCATATTCTTTCTAATAAATTAATATTTTCAATGTTAAATTAAGCGAATAAGATCTAGAAATAAAACAATTCAAATATTTTTCAGTCTTTTTGCTGATTTTTTAACACTTCAATGGCAAAGTAGCTATAAGTAAGTATAGTCCAGTCGTTTGGTCGTTTTGCCGGTACAGTACTCCGGGAATCCTGAAAATTGGTAATCTTATAGATTTCGAGGTGCTCTTTACGAAAATCAACTTTGCCACCTCAAATTTGAACGGCAAGTTGCCGCCATATTGAAAAAATGGCGTCAAAAAACAGCTTTTTTAAAATATCTAAATAAAATAATTCAAATATTTTTCTGTTTTTTTGCTGATTTTTTAACACTTCAATGGCAAAGTAGCTATAAGTAAGTAGCTTGATGTGTTAAAAAATCAGCAAAAAAAAACAGAAAAATATTTGAATTATTTTATTGCTAGTACTCATTCGCTCAATTTAACATTAAAAATGTTTATTTATTAGGAAGAATATGGTCAAGTTCAAAATGCTGCCATATATGGAGAGATTTGATACTACGGCGAGAGCAGCAAATACTTTGAGGCGGCCGTACTCTCAAACTATCAATTTTACAAAAAAACGGTTTTCTAAAGAATTGTAGGAAATTTTATCTAGTTTAATTCGTACATAGATACTTTTATTGTAGAATCAGCCAGAAAGGAGAAATTTTAAAAAATCTGTTGTTTGACGCCATTTTTCCAATATGGCGGCAACTTGCCGTTCAAATTTGAGGTGGCAAAGTTGATTTTCATAAAGAGCACCTCGAAATCTATAAGATTACCAATTTTCAGAATTCCCGGAGTACTGTACCGGCAAAACGACCAAATGACTGGACTATAAGTATCTGATATAAGATAATACTGGCCTTGATATCATTTAATGATTTATATCAATCGTAAGAATTTTTATACAAGTAGAAAAGTTTTGTAGACTTCTCGCATACTTTCCATAGTAAGTTATAGTAAACGCAAAAAATCGAAAATGAAAATTTTTATATATCTTTACGTTTCATAAGTTTTTGAATATTTTGGCATACCTTAGAAAAAATGGATGTGTGTGTGTGCGGATACAAATTTTCGTCGTCAACGATTTCGGGAACACCGATCAACCGATTCGAATAATTAAACTAGTGGGGCGCATGGCATCGTGCCTTAAGGCAAATTGCTGGAACTTCTCGTATCGTAATTAAACATTCGAGGAATAAAAATAATCCATAATTGTTTTCAAATAGTTTATTTATTATAAATACATACTGTAAATTCATAAGTGCTTTTTAAATTGGACGATGAGAGTATTTTATAAACAACTTATGTGTAGGTTTACAAGAGTCCATTTTTTTTAAATTTGAGTTTTTTGATAATTCAGAATTTTTTTGATAATTTAGAAATGTTTTCAAAATTTTGACATTTTTTTCGAAGTTTAAATTTTTTTGGAATTTAAGGGGGTCTTCCTATGTGACGGCCTGTTTTTTAGGGATATTTTAGAATTTTTTTTCTACGGCCAGTAAATAGCTAGAGCTTCAAGTTTTTTATCATTTATTAATACATATTTGGACAGTATAAATATAAAATTTCAGCTAAAAAAATTTAGTCCAACCAGAGTTACAGCGCTCTAAACACCCCCCCCTCAAAAAAAAGAGCTCCCACTGTCTCCACGATTCCGGCTGATTGGCTTATCTGACCAAAAAAAAATAAACGGCGTTTTAATTTGTAGGCTTAAAAGCACGGAATGACCTACAATCAAATGAATATAAAAAAAATTGGATGTTTTATAGACATTTGAAATAAAAGTTGCAAATTAGGCGTTTTTTTCTTTTGTTTTTTGCTATAAAAAAATCGAAGTTTTCAAAATTTTCGATTGATAATAGATCATTCCATGCGTTTAAATATACTGAGTGTGCCCTGTAAATTTCAAGTAATTCGGTCCAGCCGTTTCTGAGATACAATGGAGACCAGTTTGAAAAACATAGTTTTGAGAAAAACGCGTTTAAAGCTAAAATGATCGTTGTATTATATACTATATGTATACTTTTTAAATGGCTGTAACTCAAAAACTATTTGAGATATCGATTTGAAATTTTAATATGTTATTTTTAAAGGTATAATCTACCGAAATATGAAATAAAAAAAAATTCAATTTTTTCAACTCATCACATAGGAAGACCCCCTTAAAAAAAAACATTTTTTTTATATATTTTGAGAATTTGGAAATTTTTGAAAATATTCTCCAATTTTTGTAAGAAATCAATTTTTTTTTAATTTTTCAAAATTTAGTTTTTTTTTTAATGAAAAACTTCGAAAATTTGAATTTTTTGAAACTTTGAATTTTTTTTTTTTAAATTTTGTTTTTTTTTTAATTTTCAAAATTACTAAATTTTCCGTAAATGCATTTTTTGCACACCTCTACTCAAGCAAAATGTTTTTTTAATTGGTACGAAACCCAGAAAAATTTACACAAAATGTGTACACAATATTAAAATCTCTATAAAATATCTGATAATTTGATGTACATATGTCCAATAAACATTTTTGGCCGCTAAATGACATTTTTTTACCTTATTTTTATTGAGAGTTCACAACCGCTGGACCTGCCTTCCCAAAAATTTTGCTAATTGTTCATTTCATCAATACAAATAAAATGTTTTTTGGAACGGCTAGACCTGCCTTCGCCAAAAACTAATCAGCACCTCTCCTTATCAATACGAAACAAATTTTTTTTAAATTATTCAACTCGGTTATTCCATACTGCCGAAAATATCGAGGACATTTGTTTAAACCACATACATGAATTTCAAAATTAGAAATCTTGGTATGGAACCCAAAAAAGTTTACACAAAATGGGTACACATTATTAAAATCTCTATAAAATATCTGATAATTTGATATACATATGACCAATGAACATTTTTGACCGCCAAATGGCCATTTTTTAACTTATTTCTATTGAGAGTACATAACCGCTAGACCTGTCTTTCCAAAAGTTTTACCAGTTGTTCATTTCGTCAATACAAGTAAAATGTTTTTTGAATTATAAAACTCGGACGCTCCGTTCTCTTAAAAACTGAGTTACCGTTTTAGGCACTTCTGAACGGCTAGACGTGGCTTTGCCAAAAACTAATCAGCACGTCTCCTTATCAATACGAATCGAATGTTCTTCGAATTGTTCAAATCGGTTGATCGGTGTTCCCGAAATTGTCGACGAAAATTTGTATCCGCGCACACACACATTCATTTTTTCTAAGGTATGCCAAAATATTCAGAAACATTTGAAACGTAAAGATATATAAAAATTTTCATTTTCGATTTTTTTGCGATTACTATAACTTGCCTTACGGGAAGTTAAAAAAAACATTCGATTCGTATTGATAAGGAGACGCCCTGATTAGTTTTTGGCGAAGGCAGGTCTAGCCGTTCCAAAGATACGGGGCAAAAAACTGTCAAAAACGGTAACTCCGTTTTTAAGATAACGATGGTTCGATTTTAATAATTCAAAAAATATTTTACTTGCATTGACAAGATGAAGAACTAATTAAATTTTTGGGAAAGCAGGTCTAGCGGTTATGGACTCTTAATAAAAACAAGTTAAAAAAAATGCCATTTGGCGGTCAAGAATGTTTATTGGACATATGTCCATCAAATTATCAGATATTTTATAGAGATTGTAATAATGTGCAAATTTTGTTTCAATTTTTTTGGGTTCCGAACCAAGATTTTTAATTTTAAATTTCACGTATGTATATGGTTCAAACAAATGTCCTCGACATTTTTGACAGTATGAAATATCCGATTTGAATAGTTTAAAAAACATTCTATTCGTATTGATAAGGTGACGTTCTGATCAGTTTTTAGACCTTACAATTAGAAAAAATGGATGTGTGTGTATGCGGATACAAATTTTCGTCGACGATTTCGGGAACACCGATCAACCGATTTGGATAATTCAAAAAACATTCGATTGGTATTGATAAGGAGACGTGCTGATTAGTTTATGGCAAATGCAGGTTTAGCCGTTTCGAAGATATGGTGCAAAAAGAGCCAAAAATGTTAATTCAGTTTTTGAGAGAACGGATCATCCGATTAAATTAACCCCTTCGCTTACAAAGACGCCTCAGAGGCGTCATATACATACATCGTTTGTAAGAAGTTATAATAAAATACCCATTATAATGTATTAAAAAATAATTAGTGATGAATTACAAAGCAGTGATGACTTTGCTACCAGTAGTACTGACAGTGGTAGCGACATTGTACGTTTCGCACAAATATGTAAATTTATAATTATATGTATAAATTTATATATTTGTAATAATGAATTTTTATTTTTATTTAAGAATCAACGTAATTATTTATTAAACATCTTGCAAAGTTAATTGTACCGCACACGTGCATATAGAAACTATATAGGAATTTTGTAATTTATTCAGTTTCGAACGCTGAGCAAAGTTGTTTATAGCACTGCGTGCGACCAACCTTAGTGTCGCTCTGGGCCCGTAAATTTGGATATTGGCTGGTAAGTGAAGGGGTTAATTCAAAAAACACTTTGCTTGGGTAGACGGTGTGCAGAATATACTTTTACAGAAAATTTCGTAATTTTAAAAACGAACTAGTGGGGTGCAGGACATTGTGCAAATTGCTAGAACTTCTCGTACCGTAATCAAAAATCTTCGTACGGAACCCAAAAAAATTTGCACAAAATTTACATTACATACATTATTAAAATTTCTATAAAACATCTGATAATTTGATGTACATATGACCAATAATCATTTTTGACCGCCAAATGATATTCTTTTACTTATTTTCATTGAGCGTCCATAACCACTGGACCTGCCTTCCCAAAAATGTAATCAATTCTTTATCTTGTCAATACAAGTAAAATGTTTTTTGAATTATTAGAATCGGACGCTCCGTTCTCTTAAAAACTGAGTTACCGTTTTTGGCACTTTTTGCCCCGTTTCTTTGGAACGGCTAGACCTGCCTTCGCCAAAAACTAATCAGCACGTCTCCTTATCGATACAAATCAAATGTTTTTTAAATTATTCAAATCGGTTATTTCATACTGTCGAAAATACCGAGGACATTTGTTTGAATCATATACATGAATTTTAAATTTAAAAATCTTTTTACGGAACCCAAAAAAGTTTACACAAAATGGATACACATTATTAAAATCTCTATAAAATATCTGATAATTTGATGTATGGTACATATGTCCAATGAATATTTTTGACCGCCAAATGGCATTTTTTTTTAACTTTTTGTTTATTGAGAGTCCATAACCGCTAGAGCTTCCTTCCCAAAAATTTTACCAGTTGTTCATTTCGTCAATACAAGTAAAATGTTTTTTGAATTATTAAAATCGGATGCTCCGTTCTCTTAAAAACTTAGTTACCGTTTTTGGGACTTCTTGGGAGTATCTTTGGAACGGCTAGACCTGCCTTCGCCAAAAACTAATCAGCACATCTTCTTATCAATACGAATCGAATGTTTTTTGAATTATTCAAATCGGTTGATCGGTGTTCCCGAAATAGTCGACGAAAATTTGTATCAGCACACACACACACGCGCGCGCACACACACACACACACACGCACACACACACACACACGCACACACATACACACGCACACACACACACACACACACATACATCCATTTTTTCTGAGGTATGCCAAAATATTAAACCTTTGAAAAGTAAAGATATATAAACATTTTCGTCTTTGATTTTTTGTGATTACTATAACTTGCCTTACGGGAAGTTAATTAATGGTGAAATCATAGATAAAAGAGTATATAGATCTCGGGCCATATTTCGTTGCCACGTTTTTTGGTCAAAACTGTCAATTTGCTCGGGTTAGTTTCCCTCTCCCAATGTAGATGGCGCCAGCGACGACCGTGGGTGCGAATATAAAATGCTGAAGAAATGCACCAATATTATATAGACTGTTTGAATTCAAAATTTTTTTTTAAATTAAAAAACCAAAATTGAATATAAAAAAGCGTATAATTTCAACAATGACATGTTACATTATACTATTGCAATACATATTTCTAAGATATGCAATTTGCATAAATGTATATATTATATATTTGTATATATACACATATGTAATGTGTACTGTAATATAAATATATATATATATATATATATATATTAGGGTGGTCCTTAAAATGGTCATTTTTGAATTTCCTTGCTCCCAGGGGCTCAAATGGTTCCAAATTGATAAAAAACAATTATCTGAAAGTTTTAGCTCTTAATATTAACGTTTAGATAGAGTGCAATTCAATCCAAGTTTGTATGGAAAGAGCATAGAAAAGAATTTGAAAATTAAAAAAATATGTTTTAGGTATAACTTAGCGACAAATGAATGAGTTTTATTGATTCATTTGTTCGCTAAATTACATTTTTAAAATTAAAATTTTTGAAAATTTTTCCATGCTATTTCCATACAAAACTTTGATTGAATTGCGCTCTATCTAAACGTTAATATTAAGAGCTAAAACTTTCAGGGAATTGTTTTTTATCTATTTGGAACCATTTGAGCCCCTGGGAGCAAGGAAATTCGAAAACGACCATTTTAAGGACCACCCTAATATATATATATATATATATATATATATATATATATATATATATATATATATATATATATGGTTGTTCAATGTCTTGTGTGGACAGGGAAGTGCGAGACCAAGCCTCGCTTTCTTGTATTCAAAAATAGCCCAATTGCAGCACTGCAAAATGAAATGGCATTCATATATCACACGCTTATTTTCCCTGATTTGAGGTCGAGTTTTAGGTCACAGACCTGCCCTAGGGCAAAGACTCCTATTATGTGTGTGTGTTTTCATGTCAAAATATTATCTAAATCATATTTTTTTTTCTAGATTTCTAGAAAATTTAAATATAATTTAGACATTATCTAAGGTAAGGGGCCCAGTTTCTGACCTTTTTAGAGTGACGGTGGAGGTTAAACTATAATAATTAATATAAAACTTAACTTAATGAAGAAAATTATAATTTTATCTATTAGTTTAGGATTTTTAAAATAAAGTAATGTGCATAAAAAAATTATTTGAACTAAATTTATATTTTAAATTGACGTTTTAAAAATTGACATTAAGAGCTCCAGTTTCTGACCCTCAGAATTCTTCGTGTGGCAGTTTCTGACCCTGACCGTAGCCTAATTTCTGACCCTCAAATTTAATCATGATTAGGTTATGAAGTGCTTACTAATTTTAAATAAACTGAAATTATTATTAAAGTAAATAAATTAAATATTTATTCTAAAAATATACAGTTTGTTAAAATTTAACGTATAAATAGTTCAAGTCTTGTTATAACATATTACACAAACAAAAAAATTAAAATTAATTATTTGAATTACTTGGACTTTTTTATTTTAAGAGCTTTTTGTTTCTTTTTTTCTTCAAGTTTTTCTTTTTTAATTATTTTTTCTGCCTCCTTGATGGCTTTATTTTTGGACCTTTCAGCTTTTTTCAATTCTTTTTCTTCTTCTAATTTTCGTTTCTTTGCTTCTTTGTCGTCATGATATTTTAACCACGAATCAGATGTATAAACTGTCGGTACCTTTTCCTTAGCTTTTCGTTTCTTCAAATCTTTATCTTTCAAAGGCCAAAACAAAGCTCGCTTAAAAGGAGAAGGAACATTCGGAGATGTTGTTTTTGCACTAGGTGATGATATTTTATTGGAGGGGTCAGGATTGTCAGATGAACTTGGGACTTTTAGAATTTCTTGTTTTTCAAGTTCATTCTCAGACAAAATCTGAACTTGCGAGCTTGCTTGTTCTTCATCCTGACTGTTATAATCAGTATCCATTCTATTATCATCGACAGAGACTAAATTTCCATCATCATCTACTACAAAAATTATAACTTCTTTAGATGGCTGTGCGTCTAAAATAAATTTATGATTATTTTCTTCTGTCTCTTCACCCTCTAACTCTTTTTCTTCCATCTAAATAAAAAAAATTGCAAAATTATGTTACAAAAATTGAATTAATTTATAGAAGTCCTCAGTAAAAATATTCTATACTATTATAAATAATAATTATAAAAGTCATTTAACAAAAAAATTCGTTAGTTAAAAAAAACGTTGATTAGCTGTAAAAATAATGATACATATTTTGTTATAAAATTTTTCAAAAAATATTTTTATAAAATTAATTAAATTACTTGTATTTCAGAGCACTCCTAAATAAAAAAGAATAAAATTAATTGTATAATAATAAAAATATTAGTAAACTAAAACAGTCATAATTTAAGCGTTGATAAAACTGACATTTTTTTATTAATAATTTTATCACTTAAAAGATGTATTTACAAGATTTAAATACAATCTTTCATTTATACCAATGAATATTAAATGTAAATTTATCACTTTACTACGAAAAATAGTAAAAAAATATAAGATAACAATAAATATTATTATTTTTACATTTAATGAACAAGTGACTAAAAACATGTGACAGATAACCTAGCTTTTAGAAGGTTAGAATTGCAGGGTCAACAACTGTGACATACACTTAAAATTGAGCCTGGTTATTGACCCTCAAATTTCAGTAATAAAACTAAATTTAATATGTTTTATAAATATTTTAAAATAAATTTTAATTAATTATTGACTTATTTGTATATTTTTAGTTAGATTTTCGTACTTACATCATAATTAGTGCACGAACTCAATTGTCGTAGCTCCTTACATAAACTGTTTAGACTAAAGCTAAAAAATGGCTTCCACAGTCACTTTTGGTTTAAAAAATTTTTTTTATTTAGTTAATATTTTTTATATTTTTTAATTGACATTAATGAGGCATAGAATAAATTACTGTCAATTAAGAAAAAATTTATTTTCACATTAAATGTATAGTTTTTTAATTAATTCCAAAAAAAGTTGAAAAGGTCAGAAACTGGGCCAGGGTCAATAATTGGGTCTTTTACCTTATACCATATAAGTAAAGTATTGAAAATTGATCCGAATAATACCAAACAAGAGATAGAAGTTACTAGAACTCTCTTCATGCACTCAAAAGTTAACTTAAAATCCCAGCAACAACAATTCAAAAAGATCATATACTTATATTGCAATCAAAAAAGAGAAACATATTCAAAAATAAAGAATAAAATTTATGCCTAAGATATTCTTGTAAATTAACTCTGTTTATATACATCCTGGTGCTCAATCAAATAATGATTAAGTTACATTGAATCTATGTATAGTCCCTATCTGAAAACCTTTTCTGCACATTGCGTTAATCTGCTTTTAAATGTTGAACAAAATATCATTATCATCATTATCACAAAGAAAAAGAAATCATTATGTTCTCATAACAGTAACTGGCAAAAGTTCAAGAAAGTTATATGCAAACACATTTTCCATTTTAATTAAAGAATAAAACCAAAATTACTTTCATCTGAAAAGCATATCAACAGCTTACTAAAATGAATTACTATATGGGGATGTCATTTGAAAACTATTTTGCTGCTATCCGGTAAATTATTGTACAATTCATGATCTATATACTTCTCGACATCTGTTAAACGTATTATCACCAATAATAAACATGAAATAAGCTGTATAGCAAAATATACTCCATGAAGTAGCCACTTATTTACAATTTCTACATTTATTACTATAAATTTATAAAAAAAAAACACATTCATGAAACAATCACAAAAAATATGAACATTGCGCACAGTTCAAGTATCGACTATTTGATTTGAAAAATTTTGAAAAAGACAAGAGCATGATCAGCAAATAAACTTTCCCTACCATTTGCCAGTTCCTGAAAACCAACAATATGATCCTTTTTACAGTCGTAAAATAATGCAGATGATAATGAATCAAACATCAGAATACAGTTTTTGCTATTCACATATTTTTTCTGTGCCATAGGTGAATCCAATGTTTGGAAAAGGGTCTCATTAATACCACTATACAAAGGAATTGCTGAGAGCAACTTTCTCAATGTTTGAGGAGCAGGTAAAACAAATATTTTTCTCCAAAAGTAATAACCTCTTGGAGAAATTTTATGCAGAGTTAAAGCAAGAATTTTATCATTAAGTGTAAATTTTCTTCCTTTTGGCTTTTTTGTATGTTCTCTTAGTTGACTTAACACACTTTCGGCGGATAGGATTTCGGGCTAACTTACACCCGCAGCGGGGTTTTTACAACGGTGCGAAAGCGTGAGCATGGCATGAAAGCACACTCTTTTATGTACAATACTTACTGCCTAAACTCATACGCAGTAGTAAATGATACAATAATATTAAGTTATTATGAGGTAAAACTATCAATACTGAGTGTAAAATATTTGCAAAAAAGGTGATTATTATTACGCGATAATACATATGTTTAAGCAATAAATTAAAAAATGTAATTAAACCTGAAAATTTAAAATAAAATACACAAAAAAAAATTTTATACGTTTGCTTCCGTAATTACACATAAGTTTGATCACTGAAATAAAAAAAAATAATTTATTCATAAAAATTAATAAAACAAAATACAGAAAAGTTTGTTATACGTTTTTTACGTAATTATACATAAGTTTAGTCACTGAAATAAAAAATAAATTTAAACCTGAAAATGATTAAAACAAATACATAGAAAAGTTTTTTTATTGAGAAAGGTAAATAAATTAAATATTACAATAATATAATTGAATTTTAATAATTCGCTAGCGTATGATATTTAAAAAAACACTCTCCTTTATGCAGAGGCACACAACACATTTGACACATATAACATGTTAAACTTTTTTTTCTGCTTTTTGTACAAACTGTGCATTGGCGTTGAGAATACATCTTAGACCCACCTGTATAAATTTTAACTAGTTTGTGATTTTGTCATTTTTTAACCTATTTGGATTAGAGTCTACAAAATTTCTTGGTAAGGGTATATTTCGGCGTTGTGTAACGTTGTGCACTTCTATCCATTCTTTTGCTACTTCATGTAGAAACCATTTATATTTCTTATTGGAATTTGTGTTTAATTTTCTATAAACTATGTAAGCATTAAATAACGCACAATTTATCAAATACATTACCATTCTCTTAGTCCATTTTTTCGTACGGCGAACTATAGAGAAGTATGAAAGATATTGATCAGCACGATCCACACCCGACATATATTTGTTATAATCTATAACGCATGAGGGTTTCCATATTTTTTCACGCGTTTTCCAATCAATATTATGGCTCTCAACCATACCGGCCGAGTGAATGGTGGAAACCATTTGGACGGTTCTTTTCGATTGCCAGCATTGCACTAAAATATCTTGGCGTCTTCTGGATATTGTCTCTCCTCGTTTTAATTTTATATTTTTAAGATCATTAGGAAGGCCCCTATTGGTTCTTATGGTTCCGCAAACTCTTGTTTTATTTTCCAGTAATAATGAACTAGTATCTACGCTATTATAAAAATTATCCATATAAACATGGTACCATAAATTCAAATAAGGTTCTAATAATTCTATTATTGTTGATTGCAAGCGATTGCCATCTCCACAGTATACTTTTAAATTGCATATGTATCCAAATTTTGCCTCGCAAACCATTCTAATGAAAATCCCATATTTAACTATTTTTGACGCGTTATATACCTTGAATGAAAGCCGACCCCTCCAAGGCATAACACTTTCATCAAGAGATAATTCTCTCTCAGGCTTATAAATACTTCTAAATTTGGGTAGAAAATAATTTACTATGGGACGAATTTTACACAGACGATCGTTCCCATTGACATTTAGTTCGTTATCTGAAATTGCCACGAACTCCAAATTTGCCGGAACCGATCTCTGCTCATTACCTTAGCAAAAATCGGCGTCGATATAGTCTCATCTGTCGACCAATACTCATCGCGAGTTCCCTTGCGTACTCTGCCCATCAATAATAATAAATCCAGCATTTTTTTTATATCTTTACAAGTAACATCTTTCCACTTTAGTGAATTTCCAGCGTGACTAAGTCTATTCAAATTTGATAGCGATTTGTTTCTATCGCCATATGCTCTAGCAAGTCGTCTCCTATAAATAACTGTACTATATCTATTACACTACAAGTATTATTGGGAATAAAACAAACACCACTATTTCCAACGAAGGACTCAATAATTGGCGCGCAATCACTTTCTACAGGCAACCAACCTGAGCACTCATCTTCACTTCCTTCCGAATCGCTCGATGAAATCGGCAAAACTCTATTTCGTTTAGTACGAAATAATAAGTCATCACTATCACTATCACTATCAAAGTCATAAAGATTTGCAATATCTGATACATCAGATAAGTTATCAGCATATACTTCACTGTCAGAATAATCCATGATAAATGATAAAAATTAGTTTAAAAAAATGCGAAAATATAGAAAGAAATGTTGAAGCGTTGGATGACAAAACATCAAATGATCATACTAAGAAATATATTTATATCGGCAGATTTAAGTAAACGGAAGTTTGATATTATATACACTTAAACAATTTCAAATAAAAGAAATTGAATAATAAATTACGAGGAATATGATATCAAAGAGCAATTTTAAGTTACCTGTTAATCGAACACAATTGAAAAATATTGTATAAAATTCGACATACAACAGTAAATTGGTAAGCTACTTTTATTACACGCTGATTATCGTATTTGACAAAGTTACCTGTCTTCTAACAGGTACCTAAATCAGACATATCCATTCAAATTTATTTATAAATACAGGTAGTATTATAATCATATTATGTACAATCACATGAGTTTTACGTTAAATTCGATTGTTTATAATATATTAAGAAATTGATCAAAATATAATTAGTGATATTGTATATAAAAATAGTCATTTGATTTGTCAAAAACCAATAAATTACTGACAAATATAATAGAAAATTTTACAAATGATAGTATAGAATAAAACTTTTACTGAAAACAGTTTTTTCAACCTAAAATAAATATGTAATAAATAAATACATCATTATGTATTAAAAATATAATAAATAAATACTTAATTATGTATTAAAAATATTTTACGAAATATATCCATATTTACGTAGTAGAAGTATTATTGAATAAGAAATCATAATTGTCAGAAGAATTATTGAAATAGTATTGGAAAATAAATTATAGTTTTAAAAATATTATTGAACAATATATCAGAATATAAAGTATTATATTATAATAAATTAATATTATGATAAATAATTATTAAAATATTATAAAAAATAAATTATTGAAGACTACATCAGAATTTTTGAAAATATGATTGAAATATTATTGAAGAATAAATCCTTATTTAAATATAAAATTAGCCTTTCCGCTGTACAGAAATAGAAATTTCGTTCGCTCTTCGCATCTAGCTTGTGCTGTTCCACAGCGGGTAGTTCTACCCGGTATCCGCCTTTAGTGCACAGTCCGAATACAAGGTAGAACTACCCTTCCCGCCTTTAGTGTGTTAATATAAAATTAGGAGCACTCTTATTTAATGTTGCTGGGAGATAAGCAAAATTTTCAGCACATTTGAAACTTTTTTGTAACTTCTGCCTCAATGATTTTTTTTGTATATTTATCCTTCTGACTTCTTTTCTCAACACATTTGTTATATGGTATAAATTTTGTTTTTTTCATAACTAGTCTCTGCACGGCTTATATCTTGAGTTAAGAACCTCTGCTGAAAAAAAAAATTTAGAATCATTTGCTACGAACATAAATTGTAGTGTAAAAAATTTTAAATAACAAACCTTTCAGGGACGGTTTTCCATCTTCAGTTTTGCCTTTCTTTTACATACATTACATTTACATTAAAGATTAAAGAAAGGGATTTAGTAAGACGGGGGTCTTGTATTTATAACCTTAAAATTCCTAGCATTGATACTGCTAAATGTCTTAGTTATTAAGCTACAATAAAAAATTATATCAGAAGTGCTAGTAATAGATGCGAGTATTTTGTTGTGTGCATATTGATAAAACTTATTCATCTAGTTCTCACCATCAGTGCTCAGCCCGGGCTTCAGTTATTTTACTAATCATTTTACATATTACGTCATTTTCTGCAGGAAATACATCATTTTCGCATATTTGTCGGTGTTCCGCATTGTTGTACACCGCACTTTGACATGATATTTGTTATAAACTTTTAACAAACATTTGACACTTTGACACTATATTATTATTCCGCCATATTAGATTCTCGAATATTTTCTTTAGCCCGTTTTGTAGCGCTACCAGCGCTCCAAACGAGGGAGAGGGAACTAAAAACAAGATTACAGATGTTTGTTCCGAGATTACCGGCCATGGGTGAAATGTTTAAAAATAGCTACAAAACTATCCAAATCCTTCTTCGTATTCATGATTTGAAAGGACGCAACACAATGGGGAAGCCTGTGACAATTAATAAACATGTGCTTTTTCCGCTTGGGCGCTTGAAAATATTTATAGAGATTTCGAAAATGTCATTTTTACAGATATGTGTTCTATATGGGCACGTACTGCTCTCATGCAAGCCGTTAAATTCAAATACGAGCCGTTAGACCAGAATCCTCCGTTAAATTAGTAAAAAGCATGTGTCGGAGATGCCAGCCAATTGTCGACTCCGGTGGTGACTGGACACATATTGACCGAATTGCATCATTGCTGTAATGCAAATGATGAGCAAACCACGACCCGCGGGCCGCATGCGGCCCGCCAAGCAATTCTCAACAAGAGATTATTTTTCTAGATATTTTATCAAATACGGCTGTAAAGGCTAATTTTGTCGTCAGTCGTTTTTGTTCGAAGAAATAGCATTTCCTGATAAAATAAATATTAATTTATTTAAATATTAGTTTAACAAGCTTCAATATTGCAAGAAAAATTGAACTTGTCCGAGAACATAGCAACAACGCATTTCTAAATTTAAAATAGTTAAATATGTAAATCTTATAAAGTCGCGAGGGTTAAATCATCGTAAATTTAAAGGCTTCCTGGTAAATTAGATCTATAGAATAATCGATTTTCAATACTAAAGTACGTTAGCTCAATAGTGATGCAATGAAGCAGTATACGACTCAAATGGCGAATTACAATTGTTTTTGGGTATGAAATAATAATTATAGTCCTTTTGGTAATTAAGAATAATATCTTTTGCAGAATTTTGTGTTTCACATTTTCATATTCAAAAAAGAAAATGTGAACAAATTTTAATTGTGGTTTCAAATGTTCAAAGCTAACAAGACAGCTGTTTTTATGTAATTGTTTTCTCCGCAAAATAATATAGATTTAAAAAATGCATTTTTCAGTAAACATCGAATTTTTTATAAATCATATGTCAGCTCGGAGAAATTTTCGCTTTTGAAAAAAAATTATGATAAATTTATTTTTGAAATACGTATGTGCGCGAACAATTTCACAGGTCCACAAAAAAGTCGCTGGATAATGATTAATTCATTCAGAAAAGAATCTAGATTGAAGATTGTGCCAGTTTTTAAATGCTTTTCAATATTTTGTGCACCAATTTTGACTATAGATTTATCTTCAGCGATCACACATCCAATGCAGTCAACTCTTTTTTGTGGACCTGTGTTAATTTCAACCACAAAATTCATAAAAAATCACCACCTAATCAAAGCTGAGTAAAACATATCAAAGCTGCAATTTTAATTTTTTTATGTGAAATGGAAAACTACACACAACTCCAAATTTTTATTATTTTATAATAAACATTTTAGTAGTCCAATCTTTTTTTATGTAGCTCGGTAATCGATCAATTAACTATTATCGCCTTTTTGTGAACGTTTTTAATTGAAATTCGATCAAGATTTTTTTGGGCTTATAAAAAAGCTTAAATATTTATCCGCTCTATCCGCTGCAACATTTTAAAAATGGCAACGAAATGGTTACCTCTGATAAAACTAACTGATTGGCAGGCTTATCCTATTGTACAAATATTTCTCGATGTGCATAAGAAGTACATAGTTTTTGAATGTCTCGCAAGAAGCTATTTCAGCAAAAAAATAGAAATTTAATTTTAAAATCTGGAGATAAAACTGTTTTTGAGAGAAAACTGGATTTTTTTTCAGAGTATAACATAATTACATTATGGATGTTAGTATTTTAGCGTTGCAGTGGGTAAATTATTCCATATTTATTAGTATGTTAGCATTTGCAGTGGGTTTTAATTAAATGTAATAATATTTATACATTCAGGATTAGTTAGTCATTTTTATACTAATGATTTTCTAAAAATATTTTCCGTAGCCAAAACGTTCGCCGGGTCAGCTAGTGTATATATATATATATATATATATATATATATATATATATATAAAAATACCGTGCGGCCCGCCAAAAAATTTGAAAACTTATATTGGCCCGTGGGTTAAAATGGTTGCTCGCCCTTGCTGTAATGTGTAACACGACCACGCTCTTACTTGACCGACTGTATATATATATATATATATATATATATATATATATATATATATTTGTAATATTTTTGCAGCCCAACCGTCGAATTAAAAGAAGATTAAATAACAAAATTATTTATTCTATTAAACGTTTCGACACTTGATGTGTGTCATCATTCAGTAATCAAACCAGGAAAAACAGGAAACATTAATTAGGATGTAAAATTGATTGAACACTAAATTTGTGTAAAATAATAAAATACTATTATATTAACCAACGAGAAATAGGAGGAGCACATATTGCCCTCTTATATTTAATGTTATTGGTACCATTGCATTGTGGGCACTGTTGCGGAAGAGAACGGAGCGTCCGATTTTAATAATTCAAAAAACATTTGACTTATATTGACAAGATGAAGAATTGATCAAATTTTCATGAGGGCAGGTCTAGCGGTTTCGGAGATATAACGAAAAAAGTAAAAAAAAATGCCATTTGTCGGTCAAAAATGATCATTAGACATATGCACATCAAATTATCAGATATTTTATAGAAATTTTAACAATAGGTATAAATTTTGTTTGCATTCCTATGGGTTCCGTACCAATGTTTATTCGTTAAACGGCGACGCGGCGCTTACGCGCTTTGACATATTGTCTCTATGCAGTTAAAGCAGTACGATTGCTTTGAAAAAAAGTTCAGATCTTCCAAAATATGCCAAAATAAAGAAAACATTTTTTTTTCAAGAAAAAAATTTAATTTTTTTTTTTTTTTATTTTTGAAAAAAAAAATTTTTTTTTTCAAAAAAAAGTAATTATTTGTCCAATTTATAGTTTCTCAAAAATCTTATTTTTTCGAAGTAATTTTTTTCTAAAAATGTCAATCGTTTTTAAAAAAATAATAATTTTTGGTACGGGAAGTTCCCGCAATTTACCTTAAGGCACGATGCCTTAATTGCCTTAAGACAGAATTCCACTTACAGCTAGTTTATTATTATATATGAAAACTAAACACTTCCAAAGACAGATCCATCGCGAGCTCTTTATCGCATAAAAGATAAAACACCAACAATACTCGAGCGGCGGCGGCTCCTTCGATTTTAACTATTCGGTATTCGGCCGAATATTAAAAAAGGTGCCGATTATGCCGAATACCGAATATTAACGGAATATTCGGTGCAAGCCTAATATATATATATAATCAACATACATATAATTACAGAAACCCAAATCAATTCAAAACGATGCTTTCTGAACATATGATAAACCTGAACCACACTTTTAACATGTCAAATCCCTCAATCCTTTACATTGAAAAAAAACTGTGACCTTAGAAAGATAGTTGAGTCTTTACTTATATCCCTTAATACGTCTTGTGTAAACAAACGTAATTCCTCTCATCTCTTACATGATAGTTACAAAGTAATCATTAATTTCATGAAAAGTAATTCAATACAGTTTTAGAATCTTTCGTTCGTTATATTTCTTCTGTTTCTTTCCCCTTTCGTTCTAGCAACTCTCTCCCACTCCTCATTACACGTGCGTTGCCTACACTGCGCTGTACTTTTAACCTTGAACAGTGCACACATTGCTATGCTACCAATAACATTAAATATAGGAGGGCAATATGTGCTCCTCCTATTTCTCGTTTGTTAATATAATAGTATTTTATTATTTTACACAAATTTAGTGTTCAATCAATTTTACATCATAATTAATGTTTCTTCCTTTTATATATTTATATTTATCATCATCTGTGTATTTATGTTAAATGTATTTTTTAGATTACTGAATGATGACACACATCAAGTGTCGAAACGTTTAATGGAATAAATAATTTTGTTATTTAATCTTTTTTTTAATCCGACGGTTGGGCTGCAAAAATATTACAAATATATATATATATATATATATATATATATATATATATATATATTCCATATAACTACTTATTCTTAATAATTAGTTATACATTTTTTTTTTCTATATTTTTAATTACAATCTGTCACACTTGAGACATTGAGTAATTGTTTTGACATTTTCTAATTATATGAATGGATGGCAACGCAGTAGTTATCCACTCCAGGTTTTACTAATTATCTATACTCGAAGTATTTGCTGACTTTTTATTATAGATGCAACTATACCCACGAGAGGCGATTTTCACTTGAGGTTATATTTGAGATCTATAACCTCAAGTGGAAATTTGACATCAAAGTTGCCTGATAGTTATACAATTAAATTTTCGAATGGAAATAGCACAATTCTTTTTCTTGTGAATGTCAATTCTAGTGAATTTAGTTCCAATTTATCGAGTATGTGATATTTTAAGAGGGTATTCTAGTGTAGAGCAAGGAATTTTAGGTCATTTTTAAAGTGTCGTTAAAGAAAGCAATGAATGTTTTCACTATCCATTTTTTTACCACTTGTTTATTAATATTATTAAAATACACAAGAAAAATTAAAAAAAAAGTTGAAAATTGAAAAAAACTGGCAGCTGATGAAGTGGGTGTTCTCAAAAAATTAGCACCTCAGTCTTTCCATGATTTCAGCCTTCCCCTAGCCATCTGAAATAAAAAAGAGTACGCGTAAGGTTCACACGCGATTGAAATAAAACTTATTTGCTACTGTACAAGATGGCATTTAAGTAAAGATAAATTTGTTCACATACACACACACATACTTTTTTGGTCTCATTCGATTCAGAATGGCTTGAAACGTCGAGAAAACATAAAATTAGCGAATTGGATTTTTTTGTGAAAACAAACTTTTCCTTCGGAAAGTTAACTTGTCGGTATTTGTATTTTACTTTGAGGCAAGTTACATGAACTTCCCGATATGTGTAGATAATCGACTTAATCAAAATATGAATTAATTTATGAGCGATTAAAAGTATCCCGAGTGGATTTATTACACATCATTGAAAGCGAACAAACACGTTAACTCTAAGTATTTTCTAAAAGCAGATTTTCAAAAATCAATAATTTTTATAATTGAACCAGTATCCGTAGCACTTCAATGGTTTAGTTTTTAGTATGTTCATTAAGACCAAGTACTCTATCGTTATACCAAGCAAATCGTCTAATTTTAATTTTAACAAACGTCAAAAAAAAAAACTATTTATTTTCTCAAAGTTTGATAAATTTCTAAAATTAAACTACTGATCGTAAGGTGTTAATATTTCAGTAAGTTCCATAAGACCATGATATATATCGCCAAAAAAAGTTCCATAAAAATCGGCTTAAGTTTCTTTTTCAACAGTTAATTACAAGAAAACGGCTCGGTAAATTTTCACCTAAAACTAATCAGTATCATTCCCAATTAATATCTTTCGAACAGTTCTTGATTTTTCAAAATCGATTCGTTCGATTAAATATAGACGAAAAGTTTAACACTTTTTTTCCAAGTTATACAGAAACGACTCGGCAGATCGTCTCACAAAACGCGATACGTCCTCATTGAGATACATCAAATGGTTTTTAAATTTCTCAAAGCGGTTCAGGCGTTTTTGAGCAACCGTCGATGAAAGATCTAATTTTGACAAATGCCAAAAAACAATACTAATTAAACAAGTTGTCGTAGAACCGTAATATTTTAGTATGATCTATAAGACTATGGTATCTATCGTCAAAAAAATAATAATAAAAATTGTCGAAATTTTTTTTTCAACACTTTATTACAAGAAAATGGCCCGGCCGATCTCTACCAAAAACTCATCAGCATGATTCCGAACCAATATCTTTCGAACGGTTTTTGAATTTTCAAAATTGAATCAGAACTGCGGGCTAAAACGTGGACGAAAAATTTTTCATTTTTCTGCTATTTACAAAGAAACGGCTTGGCTGATCGCGCAAAATTGATAGACGCTAGTCCTCATCGCGTTCCATCGAATAGCTTTTAAATTTTTGAAATCGGTCCAGCCGTTTTTGAGAAAACGTCAATTTTTACATACTTTTTCCAAATTTGGCTTCATTCGAGTCAGAATGGCTTGAAACGTCGAGAAAACATAAAGTTATCGAATCGGATTTTTTGATGAAAACATAAACTTCTCCTTCGCGAAGTTAAAAATACACTACAATTTATTGAACAAATTTATTTCCAATAGCTCAATTTATTTTAATGCCAAGGGTTATCCAACATTTTTAATCATATCTAGATGTAGGTGTATAAATGATTTTTTGTTTATTCACGACTAAAACATCGATTTTTCAAATTTATCACACAAAAATTCATCGTCTGCCTTTGTGATTGCTTCTCATATCAATACCTTAGGTCATAAGTCATACATAAAAACAGCTTATAGAACAATAATAAAGAGTTCTGATTGCTGTGGAAACAATAAAAAAAAAATAGTTTTCAGTATAAATCACATTTTTCTCAATAATAATTCGATATACAATCTCTTGAAACAAGTTAATTCTAGATGAAATACGATTAGTTTTAATTTTAGTGGAAATGAAAAAAACATTGTATGCGTCTTTTATTTGCATGATAGCTCACTCATTTTACACGCAGAAGTACTCATTTAAAGCTTATTTTCAGCACTATAAAACCCCATTTTCATATCTTGCCTAATATTGTTCCTTTATAAAATACCGATTTATTAACCACTTAACGGGTACGCACGAGCACTGCTCGCGCACTCTTTGCGTACCGTACCGGGCTATCCCGAGCGCTGCTCGCCAAAACTTTTGTTTAAGTGTTATGCGATAAAAAGCCTACGATGACTATATATTTGGATATGTTTAGTTTAGATATGATAATAACAGTTGAATTATCAGTTGTATATATAAGAAAATAAACTTTAACGACTTTTGGGATGATTAATGAACTCTTAAAAACGCATGTCTAAATATCCATCAAGGAACATGTTATTGTTATAAGATTGTCTTATTTATAATGGGAATCAATCAATGATTACTGTCGAGGGTTTTATCTCTAATTAGGTAAGGATTTATATATTCTGATTTTAACTTCCGTAGCTATCACACGTACTTTTGTTATAATTATATTTTGTTAAATTTGCTTTTATTTCGCAGAAATTGGTAAGTATGAATCCCAATTATTTCAATTTATCCTTAAAATTTATGTGCCAATATATAATTTTTTATTATCAAGAAATCATAATTTTGAGAAGATGGATTTAGATTGTTCAGACTGCAGTTCTACATCAACGATTATTAGTTTGGAATCTGAAAGAGAGTTAGACTTTGATGATGAAATTGAATTTGATGGTTGGACTGAAATTGATATAAGTACAAATACTCCACAGCCACAAACTCCTTTTGAATTCATGGGAAATTCTTCCATAAATGAAGATGTTGCATTGCTAACAACACCTCTGCAATTTTTTAATTATTTTTTTGACGACGAATTGGTTGGAAAAATTGTTGAAGAAACAAATGTATATTTTATACAAGAACAGAGAACGGAGCCTTCAACGTCTGGTGCTGTAATGGATTGGAATGTCACAGCAGCAGAAATGCGAATATTTTTTGCAATAGTGTTAAATATGAGTATCGTATACAAGCCAGATGAAAATATGTATTGGTCGAAAAATCCTATTATTGCCACTCCATTTTTTTCCAAAGTAATGTCCAATAGGCGGTTCAAATTGATCAAAAAGTATTTACATTTTATGAATAATGAAACCTATAATTCTGATTTACATCCTTATCCGAAACTGAATAAAATTTGGCCTGTATATGATTTTCTGAATAAAAAATTTAAAACTGCTTATACCCTTCAAAGGGAAATTACAATTGACGAAAGCCTAATGTTGTATAACGGAGCACTAAGCTGGAAACAATATATGCCCATGAAACGTGCAAGATTTGGCATCAAAAGTTACTTCTTGTGCGAATCGAAAACTGGGTATATATGGTCTATGATGATATATACGGGAAAAGGGACAATTATCGATAGTGAGTTCCCAAATTTGCCAATATCATCTCAAATCGTTATGAGTTTGATGAAGCCATTGATAAATAAGGGATACTGCCTCACTATCGATAATTTTTATAGTTCTGTGGAACTATTCAAATTGTTATCGGTTTTCAAAACAGATGCATATGGAACAGTGAGATCTAATAGAAAAGGTTTACCAATTAATATAAAAAATCCAAAAAAAGTGAATCCAGGATACGTAAGATCTTTTAGAAAGGAGAGATTGATGGCCATGAGATGGAAAGACAAAAGGAATGTGTACTTCCTTTCTACAATACACGGTGCAGATCAGGTGGAAATAGAAAAGAGAGGCATCATAAAAATGAAACCCAAAGTGAGTGTTGATTATAATTTTACGATGGGAGGTGTTGATCGCGTCGATCAACATTTGTCGAGTTATCCCCTTCCAAGAAAAAGAGGAAAAAAATATTATAAAAAAATGTTTTTCCATCTCATGGAACTCTCTGAATACAACGCATATGTGCTCTACAGAAAAAAAGGAGGTAGCATGACACATCTTGAATTTAGAATAAAACTAATCGAAGAATATATAGAAAAATATAGTGTTGGAATTTTTTCTGCAAAAGGTGGTCGGCCAAGCAACACCCCTAATCCGCTAAGATTGACAGAACGTCATTTTCTAAAAACTATACCGGCGGTGGGTAGTAAAAGCAGACCTACAAAAAGGTGTGCTGTTTGCTGTTCGAAGCGGGACGACTCCGGAAAACGTGTCCGGAAAGAGAGTCGATACTGGTGCGCCGAATGTGAAGTAGGCTTATGTTTGGAGGAATGCTTCGAAATTTACCACACAAAAACAAATTATTAATTCTTTATTATTATTATAATCTAATTATTTATTTTACCTTGTTATATGTTTTGTGCCTTTAGATGTATTAGTATAAAAAATATATTACACCAAAATGTCAATTTACTTCAGTTTTCTTATTTTTTTAGATTATTTTTTAAATTATTTTTTATATTTCTTTCAGATAAATAAATAGTATTGAAATTAATAAGTTAATAACAAAATTTTCCATTAGTGATTGATATTGTATAAGAAGTGGTTAACAATAAATGTATTGAAAACCGTCAAAACGGTATTCAATATTACGATGCATTTTGCTAATTTTATACAAAAAAATTAAAATGAAATGAAAAATCGTATCAGAAACATATATTACATCACTTAAGCTTTCAAAATCCGAAATAAAAAAAACCTGCTCTTTTAGATCACTTTTTTCGAAAAAAAACTCGATCGTTAAGTGGTTAAGACTTTAATTGATAAAATTTTGTTCATTACATGATCTTCGTTAAAAGGTATATTTCTGAAGATATTAGCAAAAAACGATGAAAAACGCAAAAAAAGTAACGAAGTTTCAGTAGCCAGTAACTTGAACAGTATTTGCTTTTTTGAAAAACATTATTAAACATTTTTCTCTTCTAATTAGTTCTTTTATCGATATCAGACGTTATTTTGAAAAAATGATCATTAGACACATATGCACATCAAATTATCAAATATTTTATAGAGATTTTAACAATAAGTATAAATTTCGTTTACATTCCTATGGGTTCGGTACCAATGTTTATCCGTTAGACGGCGATGCGGCGCTTACGCGCTTCGACATTTTGTCTCTATGCAGTTAAAGCAGTACGATTGCTTTGAAAAAAAGTTCAGAATTTCCAAAATATGTCTAAATAAAGAACACACTTTTTCTTAAAAAAGAATTTTAAGAACATTTTTTAAGAAAAAGTAATTTTTTGTCAAATTTATAGTTTCTCAAAAATCTAATTTTGTCGATGTAATTTTTTTTCAAAAATGTTAATTGCTTTTAAAAAAATAATAATTTTTGGTACGGGAAGTTCCAGCAATTTGCCTTAAGGCATGATTCCATGCGCTCCATTAGTTTCAATTTTTTTTTCAAAAAAATTTTTTTGAATATCGAAAATAATTTAGATTTTAATTGTTATTCTGACTTAAGTTCTAATATACTCGTACTTTAAACAAATATTTTCAACTTTGCAATTCAGTTTATATAATTCTTATAAATATTCGAGAATGTTACAATATTTATTTATAATAATCTATTTGAAAACATTTAAAATTCCTCGAACATTTCGTTACGATACGGGAAGTTCCAGCAATTTGCCTTAAGGCACGATGCCATAATTCTAGTTGCCTTCCACAATGAGTAATTGGTATCATGATCTGATGATTTATTT
Organism: Ctenocephalides felis; assembly: GCF_003426905.1. NCBI lineage: Eukaryota > Metazoa > Arthropoda > Insecta > Siphonaptera > Pulicidae > Ctenocephalides > Ctenocephalides felis. Next base: position 114,889,284 of record NW_020538040.1, read on the forward strand.
TTGTGTTGAAAAATTAGTATTTTCAGGTCTCTGCAAGTTTATTAAACTATTTTTTTATCTCCCTGTGAGCGGAGACAATATGATTTTCGATTGACTGCGAACTTCAGTGTAGAAATTATAGCCGCATCTTTATAAGTATACTAGCTGACCCGACAGACGTTGTTCTGTACCTACGTCAACAATTTTTCAATATTTTATACTAATATTTACTGCTTAGTTAAAAATAATAATTACTGTTTTTTGAATTACTATTTACACCAATATATAAGTGATGTTGAATGTAGAACTGTTTCAAATAAAATGATTGTTCTCAATTCCCACAGTTAACACTTTAATTATTTATTTAACAAATATTAAAAAATGTTCAATAAAATTGTATATTAAAAATTAAACACTGCGATTTATAGAACAAATTTATTTCCAATAGCTCAATTTATTTTATTGCATTTAAGGGTTATATAGTATTTTTAGCCATACCTGTAGATGTGGATGTATAAATGAATGATTTTTTGTTTATTCACGACTAAAACATTGATTTTCCAAATTTATCACACTAAAAATGATCGTCTGCCTTTTTGATTTATGGTCATAGCATAAGATACTCATGTTGAAAATTGAAATCTTTTAAAAAGTACAACAAATTCAGAAAGAATTAATATATAGCATTGGCGGCAAAGGTGCAATATCACCTTTTATTTTTCTCACCCAAAATAATTGCTTCAATAATGTTGCCTATAATTTTTATAATTTTGTACCATATTTTAACTGGCTTTAAGTAATTTTAATATCTAAATTGCATTTTTTTCTCTAATAAATCAATATACATTATTGCTTAAGTTTATATTTGAAGTGAATTAATTTGTCAAATCCTGTTCACATGTGCTCTATTCAACTTACGATCAACAAAATTATTGCTCTGTAATTTTTTTTACTGTGCTCCAATTTACTTGATATTTTGGAAATAGGCTAATCTTTATCTTAGTTTCAATGTTTTTAACAATTTGCACTCCGTCACCATCCACAGCAATAATTGGATTATTACTCTTTTAATTCTGATTTTATCAGAACTTGTAATACACTATTTTAAAGGTGATTAAATGAGCTACAACTTTCTCTATCATTAATTTTACCGTAACTTCTCTTATTGTAAAACGGCGAAGGGTTAAAGGGCTCGAAAGACCTCTGGTTGGACAGCTCCTTAATTAATCATACATCTATCAATATTTGTGTAACGAAAAAATAATAAACAATAATAATTAGTCAGAAAAATACCTCGAATTTTCTTATATATATACTTTTATACGTATTCTTTCAGAGGTATTATGATGAGAAATTGGTTGTTTTTTTTAAAATGTTTTTTTTTTTTTTCATGAAATCATGAGTTTTTTAAGAATCATTTGTACTAAAGTTGTGGTATTTTCTAGAATCCATCAAGATCTCTTAAACCAAGTTAATTCTAGATTGAATACGATTATTTTTAATTTTGGTGGATATGGCACTCAAAGTATTTGATTTAAATGAAAAAAAAAAACATTGCATGCGTCCTTTATCTGCATGATAGCTCACTCATTTTACACGCAGAAGTACTCATTTTAAAGCTTATTTTGAGCACTATAAAAACCGATTTTCATATCTAGCCTAATAATGTTCCTAAAACACTATAAAATAACGATTTATTAAGATTTTAATTGATATAATTCTGTTCATTACATGATTTTCGTTAAAATGTATATTTTTGAAGGTGTTAGCAACAAATGATGAAAAACGCAAAAAAGAAACAAATATTCAGTAGCCAGTAACTTGAAAAGTATTTCCTTTTTTGAAAAACATTATTAAATATTTTTCTCGTATAATTAGTTCTTTTATCGATACCCAACGTTATTTTGAAAAAAGTAAAATTACACCACTGAAAAGAAATGTCATCCACCCGAGAAGTGGTAAAGGAGTCTAAATTGTTTTCACTTCTGAAGAGTAAGATGAACCTAGTTCCAAAATTCCAAACGAATTGGAAAATAGTAAAAATTTCAGACTCAAAGCGCTCCATTGAGTAAATATTCCGTACCCAATGACAAACATATGAATTTTTGACACAATGAAACTTCTAAATAATTTTTTTTGTATTGTGACTTAGTATAGTAAGGCAAAACGACTGCAAATTGAATATGTTTGAGCGCAATCACTTATGGCTCGCTCCTTTGCGCGAATTCGTACGGCGAATCTGTTCGCAAAGTGCGCAAACAAAATTATTGCAAGCAAAAGCAAACCACGCGCACGTCAGACGCATGCGCAGACTGCATCACTTGTCAAATGCATGTTATATTATTTGCATCTTATATTAATTTAATTTTTGGCACATCTCAGCTGCTTTTCGGCATTAATAATGTAGACATTACATTTTCTTTATTCATAATTATGAATTTATTATATTCTAATATTGCCTTAGCCTATAAGTGAATAGAAATGTTTTTAATTGACAGTCCTCAATTGTTTTTAATGTCAAACTAAGCTTCAAATATTTTCAAGGGCAAACAATGATAAGCGGTTTTTTGTAATTTTTTCTATTTATTTCTACAATTTAACTATATTTCTATGAATCTAAAAAATTCATTCTAAAAAATTTCCCGAACAAACTTCAGGAAGATTCATGAAAATCCGAATTATAGTTTAGGAGGAAATATGAAACTTACATTGTTACAGAAGAATTTTATATATAAGATTGGTATGATTGGTATATTGGTTTGTGTGCCATTCATGGCATTGTTGATATCATGTTCATTTTTGAGGGGCATGTTACAGTTTACTTTGCTTTCAATTTGGCAAGAAAATTGTGAGAGAAAAGCTCGATACTTTTTTAGTTTTTACTTTTAAAACATATGTTTAATATACAAAGTCCGTATAAAATTCTCAAAATGCGTCGAGGTTTGTGTCGTCTGTGCGGGCATTCTGTGCAAAGCAGTTTCTGCACCATATATAGATATTAGAACTCTTTTTGAACTCATTTAGAATATTACTTTTTACGTTGTGACAGGTATGGTGTAAAACAAATATCATTTTACTGTTTTTTAAGCAATGAGTGTCGGTTTTTCACATGAATTTGATTTAAAATTACACATTCTTCTTAATCTCAACTGTTTAATTAATTTTATACCAATTGTATCGTATTCAATCCAAAGAATACAAAATAAACAAACTTCATTGAGCATATGATGGTATTCCAAGCACCGAAAAGGAGCGATAAGCGATATTTCTTTGACGTCAAGCAACAGAGCATAATATTTTGGTTTTTAATTAAATAGATTGGATGCATATATTTACTACGAATAACTATTAAGAAAGATCTAGAAACTACTCCAGTTACGTTTGTCATTTTAAATTTGGTCAATGTGATTTTTGGATTTCTTAAAATTTTCATTTATTTTAATAAATTTACATTTGTATAGTAGGTCATGAATTTAATTTACTCCTGCTTATATATTTGTTCCGTATTTTATAACGTTTACGTAATTTACTTTCTTCAAAATGTATGACATTGTATCAGATACAATGTATCTAGTTTTAAAAATTATTATGACAAATGTACAGTGTCTTGATGAGAAGAAAAAATACATTGTAAAGATTTTGCTCTAGTACTGAAGATGTAGATATCGAAAAATGTATTTTTTATTATGTTAATAACATAATATTTTTATATATTATTTAAATACGTTGAAATAGTCTAAATCATAGTAAACTAACTTCTAAAGCGTTCATTTTATAAAAAAAAAATTATATTCGGACGACGGGTTCGTGTTAATAAAATTACTAAAGGTCCTGCAACACTTGATTCATCAGATTTTTTTAAATCGATCATTATTTAGATTATCTCACATGTGAATATAAATGTATTGCCGCTTTGTGGCGTATCTCATTTTATTGTATTCATGTTAATCCTTTAGCTTGCTTGTGAGCTATTTCTTTTCGATTTATTTAATGAAAAAAATTGAGAATTATGTTGAAATGTATAACAATAAAACCTGAAAGTTTTGTTTTTATTAAATATTTAGTTCCTTCCCTAAAAATTCCTAAAAAAGCGATTTTTTGTAACCTCTAAGGCAGGCTCCTCCCCACTTACGAACCCAATGATTTTTTAATCATACAAATCGGTTATTTCATACCGTCGAAAATATCGAGGACATTTGTTTGGACCATATAGAAAACTTCAAAATTAAAAATCTTGGTACGGAATCCAAAAAAGTTTATACAAAATTGGTACACATTATTAAAATTTCTATAAAATATCTGATAATTTTATATACATATGTCCAATAAACATTTTTGACCGCCAAATGGCATTTTTTAATTTATTTTTATTGAGAGTCCATAACCGCTAGACCTGCTATCCTAAAAATTTTACCAGTTGTTCATTTTGTCAATACAAGTAAAATGTTTTTTGAATTATTAAAATCGGACGCTCCGTTCTCTTAAAAACTGATTTATCGTTTTTGGCACTTTTTGCCCGGTATCTTCTGAACGGCTAGACCTGCCTTCGCCAAAAACTAATCAGCACGTCTTTTTATCCATACGAATCGAATGTTTTTTTAATTATTCAAATCAGTTGATCGGTGTTCCCGAAATCGTCGACGAAAATTTGTATCCGCACACACACACGCACACATACACACACATCCCTTTTTTCTAAGATATGCGAAAATATTCAGAAACCTTTGAAACGTAAAAATATATTAAAATTTTCATTTTCGTTTTTTTGCAATTACTATAACTTGTCCTACGGGAAGTTAATAATAATAGTAAACATCATAAGTTTGTTAGCCTCACATATTACACTCTTAGGTTATTAAATGTTCTATTACAATTCATTCTATATGCAATAGCAAAAATTATATCAGACAAGGATCAAAAAAGTTCAACAATTTCTTTAAAAAATCACATTACAATAAATGGTTTATCATGATATTAGTTTATCATGCCGTGTTTGTACTACCAAACTATATTTTGTGTAAATTGCCCAAGTGCCTGGATGACGATTGACTGACAGCGTGATCTCTACATTTGAAATAAAAAAAATCACTGATCTTTTTATATGTTTATGTATGTATTTCGTGGGGTAGTAGATTCTTGTCAGTGGGACTCTCCATTTGTTTAGTAGTACTAGTTGTAGTGCTTCGTTTTATGTAGCCTGTAGATACCGTAAATTCGTCTTCGTTGTCGCGTTCCACACGGGAGCAGCCTACAACAATACTGGTTCGTCCGTTTTTCATCCATTCCAGCGGGCTTTTATAGTTCAAGACAGATCTCAGCAAATTTATCATCTTAAATGTTTATCCGAATTTGATGTTCGTATGTTTGGTGAAGCTGAGTCTACGGTTCAGGTTCAGGTTTAGGCCAAGGTATTTGACCTTTTTGAACCATTTTACTTTGTGACTCATTACTTTATTCTGCCCAACTCTGTCAGTTTTGTCAGCTTTGTTGCTCTTTGTAATCATGATAGCCTCCGGCTTGGTGTTGTAGACCCTCTGGCGAGACGTAAAACAAAATAAAACACATTTGTTTTGTTTTCATCACCATGACAATAACGAACTTATGAAAAAAGCGAGAACGACGGATTACTGTCGAGTTGCTGGCTTAGCCTTCAACAAAGCTTCTAGAGTTTAAAGGGTAAAATTGGTAAAACCATTTTACCTGCTGCTAAGAAAATATTTGAAGATATTGATATGTTTTTAATTAATATAACCGGGCTCGCCCGTAGGTTAAGAGCGACGGGACTTGTTTCAGAGGTCCCGGTTTCGATACCCACTTCGAGCAGCCTGTTGTCAGACAACATTGACAACGGTTTTCACTTGGAAATATAGATTGCAATATGTTTCCAAGTGAAAATAGCCCTCACCCGGCATTGCTGCACCATACTTGCCTTATTACAGAAATTGTAATAATAATTTATCATACAGAGATGTGACAACTGTTTGGGTTGCCATCTGTCAAACAGACTAGTATTAAGTCAAAATCAGCACAACAGCTTATAGGACTATTAGGTTCTGATTGCTGTTCAAAAATAATAATAAAAAAAAATTAATATAACCTACATACAATTTAGTACCATTCAAATTAATATTACTATTTATAATGACACATTTCGTTTTGTCTATTTCAGCTGCAAAGTAAGCGCGAACTGTTCTTCAAATCCGAGAGCCCCAGTAGCCCTGGTGTTCCACCGCCTCAACCGCCTTCGCTAGCAACTTCGCCTAATGGTCAACCGCCTTCTACAATTCCAACCGCCACTCAGCCATCATCACAAGCATTGACTAGTACTGCGCCAGTAGCCGCAATTAAAGAGACCCTAGTCAAAAAGGCGGTAGCTTCCGCACTGGAAAACCAGGTAATTTGCGTTTCCAATAATTATTAGAAAGCATTCAGATAGCAGTCATTGTATTGATTATCTGTTTTTCTATTAAATGATATAGCCGCATAGTTTCCATGCTAGTATATAAATGATTCATACGCCATTTTTAAAGAATTTGAATTTTTAACTTCTGAAAGTTGACTTTTTTTAAACTTTCGTTTTATCATAACCGTCGAAGATATAGAAAACAATGGACTTATATTTATTATACTCTGAACTATAATAAATAATATAATGGACTCATATTATTTGTAAAAAATAATTTAAAAATGTATTTCAAACAATTAAATTAATTTTTTATCTTGTATTTTCTGACCTCATGATTATTTATGCTAACCTTTAATTATCATTATTTATTTGGTGACGCGAAGATTGAAATAACTTCATTTTCATAAAAGAAATAAATGAGATATATGCTAAAATGGTCATTTACTTTCCCAACCATGTAAAACACATATTATGGTTACTTGGTTTTTATACTCTCTCTAGACAGATTTATTAGAGCTAGTAGTTCGGTCCGTCTGGATAAGGTTAAATATCAATAATCAATTTTTATTATTAAAATAAGTTATTAGTTTATATTAGTGATGTGCCAAGTCGAATCAAGTGTTTCGAATCATTCGAATCAAGCCTTTAACGACTTGATTCGAATCAGATTTTACTTGATTCGAATCAACTCGTATCAAGCCGCGAAATATTTACTGTGATAAATATAAAAAAATGTTTTAATTTAATTCAATATTATAATAATATAAATAATAATAATAATAAATATAAAAATAATAATAATAAATATAAAAAATAAATCTTGAATTAAGGGGGGCGATACATGTAATCGCCTTAATTTTTACCATTTTTTGAGGACTTTTTAAACTGGGAAGGAATGACTGAATCTTTTTGAACTTTTTTAGGGTTATTTATTATATATTAAAATACACAAAAAAAAATTTTTTTTATTTTTTTTTTTAAATGGCTGCCGTAAAAATAAATCTGCCAAGACCCTCTCGGAAAACGCCATCAATTTGCGGGCGTTCTCACTTTTCGTACGGTGATCTGAATTAAAAAAAATTAGTTTGTACGCGTTCATAATACATATATCTTCTAGTTAAACCAAAAAAAAATTAAAAAAGTCACAAAATCGTAAATTGGCACACCTTAGAACAAAAAGTTCGATTTTTCACCTTTTTTCAATGGTTTTTTTGGTAAAAGGATTAATTTTTGAAAATTTTTTTGGAATGTTTGAGGTTAAACTAGAAGCTATTACTGTAAAGTAGATGTGTGCAAAATTTCATTGGAATCGGTTGAGAACTTTTTGAGTTATCCCGCCCGCAAATTTAAAAAATGTCGTTTTGAGAAAAACGCGTTTAAAGTTTTGACACATAGAAACAGATAAGAGTACAATAGCACTCAAGCGTCGAGTTGAGGCGTGGCACTTAAATGAGTTTTTATTGTATAAATAATTATAATTTTGTTTTGAATATTTACAGGCATATTTTTGAGATGTTATTGTAACGATTTATGAAAAAAAATCGATTTTTTTTTCCCTTGTTACATGTATCGCCCCCCTTAAATCATGCGAGTCACTCGGCTTTAATACGCTTAAATGTATCACCCGACTCCAATTTATATGACTTTAACCGCATTCATTGTCTAACAATACCATCCGACTCCATATGACTCAAACCGACTCATCCCGACTTCAAGTCGATATGAATTCATCCGAGTTTCTATGACTCAAACCGACTCATCCCGACTTCAAGTCGATATGAATTCATCCGAGTCCTTATGACTCAAACCGACTCATCCCGACTTCAAGTCGATATGAATTCATCCGAGTTCCTATGACTCAAACCGACTCATTTCGACTTCAAGTCGATATGAATTCATCCGAGTTCCTATGACTCAAACCGACTCATCCCGACTTCAAGTCGATATGAATTTATCCGAGTTCATATGACTCAAACTGAATCATTCCGACTTGAGTTCGAAACATGTGTCCGTGTTTTAGCGTATCGACTTATCGAGATGCAGTGCGTATGGGTTTTGGGTGTTTGTTTATTTTTGACTAAGCGCTGAGAGCAAATTTGTTCAAGAAATATCAAAAACTCGTTTAGATAATAAATACGCGATTTAGATTTTTAATTATTATCAAAATAAACTACACAACGAGTTTCATACACATACAAAATTATCATATTTTAATTATGCAAGTAATGGCAAATTCACACAAATGAAATAATATCAATCTTTACAGTAGTGGATTGAATTTTAAGTCATTCGTAAGACGTTAGATTCAGCTCCCTGTTTAGATTAGATCTAAACAATCAATAATATACACATGCATTCGTTCAACGTAAGATTAAGAATATTGTTTTATATGCTTTAGTGATAGAGAAGTGTTTGGTTATATTTTACTGTAAATTCACTTGAAATATTAGTTATATTTGTAGCTAGTTTATTATTATATATATAATATAAATGTAATTATCTCTGCACTTTTTGGAATCAATTGCTTACTAAATTAATTATTTCACTTATAAAATTATTAAAATGATATTATTTCTTCTCTTAAATTATAATTGTTCATATATGAACTTGATTCGAATTGATTCGAATCAGGTTTTTTTCTGATTCGAATCAATCGAATCAGGAAATTTTGGAGTCGGCACATCACTAGTTTATATGGTCCAATCAATTTCGAAGTAAGAGATTGTCTATTTGTAAACCAAAATTTTGCTTTTTTTTATTTTCAAAAAAAAGTAAACTATCTTGAAGATATAAATACATAGAAAATCATGAGCCTTATGACATATACTTCAAAAACAGCAAATATATATTTAAATAGAACCATAACACTTAAGAGTTATATTAATAGAGTATCATTTAATAGTATCATATCATCTGATTTTTTTTTTTGAAAAGTGCGATTGTAAGGAGCTTGCTCCGTTTTCGCAAAATTTTAAGCTCAAAGTGCCTTTTACTTTTCTTCCCAAACCCCGGATTGGGGTTGGTAATGAGAAGGATGTAAGCACCCGTTTGAGCGTAATTTTTTAAAATTTAAATTGAGCAGTCTTTTTTTTATCATTTTTAATAAATTTTAAACAATTAGGGCTGAGTGAAGCAATAATAAAGTCAGAAAATTTTTCGTGCAAGCGCCTGGTGAAAATTTGAAAATAACTAGTTGGTATTGGTATTTAGCCTTGAGGCAAGTTACATGAACTTCCCGATGTGTGTAAATAATCAACTTAATCAATAATAAACAAATTAATTTATGAGTGATTAAAAGTATTCCGAGATGATTTATTACACATAATTGAAAGCGAACGAACACGTTAACTCGGATTATTTTCTAAAAGCAAATTTTCACAAATCAATAATTTTTATAATTGTACCAGTTTTCGTAGGACGTTAATGGTTTAGTATGTTCATTAAGACCAAGTAATCTATCGTTATACCAAGTAAATCAAGGGCGAGCAACCTTTTTAACCTACGGGCCAATTTGGTTTTCCAAAATTTTATGGCGGGCCGCACGTAATATATATATATATATATATATATATATATATATATATGTTTAATTTGAGTTTAATATTCGGGCGTAACATCAATAAAAATATTTTTATTGATGTTACGCCCGAATATTAAACTCAAATTAAACATATATATCAACATCAAATTCAAGAATATTCAAAAATATATATATATATATATATATATACTAGATGACCCGACAGACGTTGTCCTGTACCCACTTCTACGTTTTTTTAATATTCTATACTAATATTTATACCGTTCAGTTAAAAATAATCATTGTTCTTCGAGTTACTATTTACACCAATATATGAGTGATGTTAAATGTAGTACTGTTTCAAATAATATGATTATTCTCAATTCCCACAGTTAACACTTTAATTATTTCTTTAACAAATATTAAAATATGTTCAATAAAATTATATATTAAAAATTATACACTGCGATTTATAGAACAAATTTATTTCCAATAGCTCAATTTATTTTGTTGAATTTAAGGATTATACAATATATTTAGACATACCTGTAGATGTGGATGTTTAAATGAATCATTTTTTGTTTATTGACGGCTAAAACATTGATTTTCCAAATTTATCACCATGTATTTATTGTCATAGCATAGATACCTGTGTTGAAAATTGAAATCTTTTAAAAAATATAACAAATTCAGAAAGAATTAATATATAGCATGCGGTCAAGGTACAATATCACCTTCGATTTTTCTACTCAAAATAATTACTTCAATAATGTTGCCTACAATTTTTAAGATTTCGTACCATATTTTAATTTGCTAAATTACACTAATAATTCTATATACATTATTACTTACGTTCATATTTGAAGTGAATTAATTTGTCAAATTTTGTTCACAATCTATTCAACCTACTATCAACAAAATTATTGCAGTAAATGGAGAGGAAAAAAGCGTATGCCCAGCTAATCTTAATCTAAAGTTCAGAAGTGAAAACAATTTGCATTTCGTCATCACACCCCGCAATAATTGGATTATAACTCTTTTAATTCTGATTTTATCATAACTATTAAATATATAAGTAATATACTATTTTAAAGGTGATTAAATGAGCTACAACTTTCTCTATCATAAATTTTACCGTAACTTCTCTTATTTTGAAACGGCGAAGGGTAAAAGGGCTCGAAAGACACTCCGGTTGGACAGCCTCGCACTCTTTAAACAGTTAGAACTCTATTAATATTTGTGTAACAAAAAAATAATTAATAATTAGCTGAATACCTTGTTTTCATATAATACTTTTATACGTATTTTTTCAGAGATTTTATGTGATATTTTTTTTAATATTTTTTTAAAATCATGAGTTTTTTGAAAATCGTTTGTACTAATGTTATGGTAAGAATCCATCAAGATCTCTCAAACCAAGTTTTCTAGAGGGAAAAAATTATTTTTTTTTGAAATGAAAAAAAAATTGTATGCGTCTTTTAATTGCATGATCGCTCACTCATTTTACACGCAGAAGTACTTCTTTTAAAGCTTATTTGGAGAACTATAAAAACCCATTTTCATAATTAACTTAATATTGTTCCTAGAACACTGTAAAATAGCGATTTATTAGGATTTTCATTGATATAATTTTGTTCATTACATAATTTTCGTTAAAATGTATATTTTTGAAAATATTAGCAAAAAACGATGAAAAACGCAAAAAAAAACAAATTTTGAGTAGCCAGTAACTTGAAAAGTATTTGCTTTTTTGAAAAACATTATTAAACATTTTTCTCTCATAATTAGTTCTTTTATCCACACCCAACGTTATTACAACCACTGAAAAGAAATGGCATCCCCCCGGGTAGTGCAAAGGAGTCTAAATTGTTTTCACTTTTGAACTTGAGAGTAAGATGAGCCTAATTCCAAAATTCCAAGCGAATTGGAAAACAGTAAAAAAAAGTTCAGACCCAAAGCGCTCCATTGAGTAAGTATTCCGTACAAAATGCCAACCATATGAAATTTTGACACAATGAAACTTCTAAATAATTTTTTGAATAAGTAATTTTTTTTGTATTGTGACTTAGCATAGTAAGGCAAAACGACCGCAAATTGAATATCTTTGAGCGCAATCACTTATGGCTCGTTCGTTCGTTTGCACGAATTCGTACGGCGAATCTGTTTGCAAAGTGCGTTGAGAACACGATTCGCCGTGCGCGTCAGTCGCATGCGCAGACTGTCAGACGTATGTTATATTATTTGCATCTTATATTATTTCAATTATGGCACATCTCAGCTGCTTTTCGACAATAATAATGTAGACATTACATTTTCTTTATTCTTAATCATGAATTTATTATATTTTAATATTGCCTTAGCCTATAAGTGAATAGAAATGTTTGGCAAATGACAGTTGTCATTTGCTTTTAATGTCAAACCATGCCTTAAATATTTTAAAGGTCAAACAATGATAAGCGGTTTTTTGTAATTTTTTCCATTTATTTCTACAATCTAACTATATTTCTATGAATCAAAACATTCTAGAAAATTTCCCGAACAAACTTCAGGAAGATTCATGAAAATCCGAATTATAGTTTAGGAGGATTAATGAAACTTACATTGTTACAGAAGAATTTTATATATAAGATATATATATATATATATATATATAAAATGTATAAAAAAGTATAAAATGTATAAATATGTGATATATAAATGAAAAAGGCAGCTAACACAAATTACATTGATAATTTACCCACTACAACGCTAAAATACTAACATACATATTTGAATTAGGTTATGATATGCATAGCGAAACGAGTGAGATTTCAATAACTTTGAAAGTTTTCTCTCAAAAACAGTTTTATCTTCAGATTTTAATTTTAAATTTCTAATTTTTTTGCTAGTATTGCTCTTTCTGCAAGACATTCAAAAACTATGTACTTCTAATGCACATCGGGAAATATATGTACAGTAGGATAAGCCTGCAAATCAGTTAGTTTTATCGGAGGTAACCATTTTGTTGCCAATATCTAAGAATTAAAAGTTTTTAAAATATTGCAGCGAATAGAACGGATAAATTTAAGCTTTTTTATAAGCTCAAAAAAATCTTGATCAAATTTGTCAAAAATTTGCAATACGGCCCTGAACGAAACAAACACGTGGTTTCTTAATAGCGTGTCAAAATTTCTTTAAAAAAATGACAAGATCCCATCGCTTTTTAAATTGCCCGTAAAATTTGAACACACGCTAAAAATTTTTCAAGAAAAAATGTGAAATTTCTATCTTAAACTCCGAACACTAAATACATAGTTTCAACAACTTGTTAAGTTATCATGCTTATTTGTGTGTTTTACCATCTGTGATGTTAATAAATATAAATTTTATCAATGTGCACATACTCATACCATGGATTAGTAATGTTTTCATATGTTTTATTAGGATACAAAATTGCAAGTGTTTTATTTTTATTATTATTATTATTATTATTATTGTTTTTCTATGAAATTCCTGCCATATTATTTATTTAGTTTTAATTTTTATAGTTAAATTGATTACTACTGAATGAAGGCTAAGATGCTAGCCGAAACGTATGGATTTTAAATAAATAAATTTCTGAAAACTCTCATACTATTTTTATTGAAGTAACGCCCAAATTTTTAACTCAAATTAAACATATTATATCATCAAATTCAAAACTATTCAAAATATATATATATATATCTTATATATAAAATTCTTCTGTAACAATGTAAGTTTCATATTTCCTCCTAAACTATAATTCGGATTTTCATGAATCTTCCTGAAGTTTGTTCGGGAAATTTTTTAGAATGTTTTGATTCATAGAAATATAGTTAAATTGTAGAAATAAATAGAAAAAATTACAAAAAACCGCTTATCATTGTTTGCCCTTGAAAATATTTGAAGCTTAGTTTGACATTAAAAACAATTGAGGACTGTCATTTGCCAAACATTTCTATTCACTTATAGGCTAAGGCAATATTAGAATATAATAAATTCATAATTATGAATAAGGAAAATGTAATGTCTACATTATTAATGCCGAAAAGCAGCTGAGATGTGCCAAAAATTAAATTAATATAAGATGCAAATAATATAACATTCATGTAACAAGTGATGCAGTCTGGGCATGCGTCTGACGCGCACGGCGAATCGTGTTCTCAACTGCGCGTAGATTGCTTTTGCTTGCAATAATTTTGTTTGCGCACTTTGCGAACTGATTCGCCGTATGAATTCGCGCAAAGGAGCCATAAGTGATTGCGCTCAAAAATATTAAATTTGCAGTCGTTTTGCCTTACTATACTAAGTTACAATACAAAAAAAATTATTTAAAAGTTTCATTGTGTCAAAAATTCATATGTTTGTCATTGGGTACGGAATATTTACTCAATGGAGCGCTTTGGGTCTGAAATTTTTACTATTTTCCAATTCGTTTGGAATTTTGGAACTAGGTTCATCTTACTCTTCAGAAGTGAAAACAATTTAGACTCCTTTACCACTTCTCGGGTGGATGACATTTCTTTTCAGTGGTGTAATTTTACTTTTTTCAAAATAACGTTGGGTATCGATAAAAGAACTAATTATACGAGAAAAATATTTAATAATGTTTTTCAAAAAAGGAAATACTTTTCAAGTTACTGGCTACTGAATATTTGTTTCTTTTTTGCGTTTTTCATCATTTGTTGCTAACACCTTCAAAAATATACATTTTAACGAAAATCATGTAATGAACAGAATTATATCAATTAAAATCTTAATAAATCGTTATTTTATAGTGTTTTAGGAACATTATTAGGCTAGATATGAAAATGGGTTTTTATAGTGCTCAAAATAAGCTTTAAAATGAGTACTTCTGCGTGAAAAATGAGTGAGCTATCATGCAGATAAAGGACGCATGCAATGTTTTTTTTTTTTTCATTTAAATCAAATACTTTGAGTGCCATATCCACCAAAATTAAAAATAATCGTATTCAATCTAGAATTAACTTGGTTTAAGAGATCTTGATGGATTCTAGAAAATACCACAACTTTAGTACAAATGATTCTTAAAAAACTCATGATTTCATGAAAAAAAAAACATTTTAAAAAAAACAACCAATTTCTCAACATAATACCTCTGAAAGAATACGTATAAAAGTATATATATAAGAAAATTCGAGGTATTTTTCTGACTAATTATTATTGTTTATTATTTTTTCGTTACACAAATATTGATAGATGTATGATTAATTAAGGAGCTGTCCAACCAGAGGTCTTTTGAGCCCTTTAACCCTTCGCCGTTTTACAATAAGAGAAGTTACGGTAAAATTAATGATAGAGAAAGTTGTAGCTCATTTAATCACCTTTAAAATAGTGTATTACAAGTTCTGATAAAATCAGAATTAAAAGAGTAATAATCCAATTAATGCTGTGGATGGCGACGGAGTGCAAATTGTTAAAAACATTGAAATTAAGATAAAGATTAGCCTATTTCCAAAGTATCAAGTAAATTGGAGCACAGTAAAAAAAATTTACAGAGCAATAATTTTGTTGATCGTAAGTTGAATAGAGCACATGTGAACAGGATTTGACAAATTAATTCACTTCAAATATAAACTTAAGCAATAATGTATATTGATTTATTAGAGAAAAAAATGCAATTTAGATATTAAAATTACTTAAAGCCAGTTAAAATATGGTACAAAATTATAAAAATTATAGGCAACATTATTGAAGCAATTATTTTGGGTGAGAAAAATAAAAGGTGATATAGCACCTTTGCCGCGAATGCTATATATTAATTCTTTCTGAATTTTTTGTACTTTTTAAAAGATTTCAATTTTCAACATGAGTATCTTATGCTATGACCATAAATCAAAAAGGCAGACGATCATTTTTAGTGTGATAAATTTGGAAAATCAATGTTTTAGTCGTGAATAAACAAAAAATCATTCATTTATACATCCACATCTACAGGTATGGCTAAAAATACTATATAACCCTTAAATGCAATAAAATAAATTGAGCTATTGGAAATAAATTTGTTCTATAAATCGCAGTGTATAATTTTTAATATACAATTTTATTGAACATTTTTTAATATTTGTTAAATAAATAATTAAAGTGTTAACTGTGGGAATTGAGAACAATCATTTTATTTGAAACAGTTCTACATTCAACATCACTTATATATTGGTGTAAATAGTAATTCAAAAAACAGTAATTATTATTTTTAACTAAGCAGTAAATATTAGTATAAAATATTGAAAAATTGTAGACGTAGGTACAGAACAACGTCTGTCGGGTCAGCTAGTATATATATATATATATATATATATTTTTATTGATGTTACGCCCGATTATTAAACTCAAATTAAACATATATATATATATATATATATATATATATATATATATATATATTGTTCTGTAATAACACGATCATACGTGCTTTTAATCAAAATATGAATTCATTGTTCAATGTTGATCAAAGTCCAAGATCTTTACATGAACGCGGAAGACGCCATTCCTAGAATTGACACGTACAATGCATAATATATAGAGTCAGAATTATTTGTAATAACCAGTGAAGTCTTAGTCAAGATTCTAGCTAGTGATGTCTTAGTCAAGACTCTAGCCGATTGATTATGTCTTGAGAGTAGTCTTAGATAATCTAAGTGGAGATTATGTCTGTGAAGTAAAGCAATAAATACAGTGTAAAACATTACAAGTGGATTTTTATTGGAACCTGAAGTTTGTCTCTTCCAGCGAATACCTTATTGAAAGGACCCATTAGTCTGAAGAGAACTCTCATCAAACCAGTCGATCAAATATTATTCCTACTGCTCGACCCAAGGCATCAGGAAAGGTTGGACGGACATTATTACCATATCGCATAAAGAAGCTACTACAGTAACCAATATCCAGGACTGTGGATCTTACAACAAAAGGACCTCCAACCCATACCCGAACCATACTACCAACACCATCATATCATTTCATGGTGTCAAGCAGTGGATTTCCTTGTAGTGAAGTGTTAGTTTTGTGAATTGTGCTTGGTGAAATCTGGATCCGGTTTTCTTCGCAACCAGAGGCTGCAGAGTAATTAAACTAAAACGGAGTATCCAGCAAGCAGCAAGACCAGGACTAGCACGAGGAACTAAAGGCACCAAAGGTGGCAGCATTACCGAGATAAACTACGCAGACAGATCTACGCACATCGACGCAGACTTCTTGACTAAGGCTCACTCCCCAAGTAAGAAAAACCAATCCTGAACACCAGACCAGAACATCATAGTCTTCATTTTTTTTTAAAGATTTTATTTGTCAATTATAATATAATTTATAAATATTATTTTGTCAATTTGAATTTTTTTTAAGTATTAGGATTTTGGTTGTACTTGGGTAACATTTTTGTAACAACGGGCAGTTCGATTATTGTTCACACCACTATTATTTTGTTGACTTCACATATCACACGTCAAGGTTAAGTTCAAGCAAATATTGTTAGCTAAGCATTTTTAACAAAAACAATTACGAGCATTGCCAGGTCCGAATTTCATAACAGAAATATTTCAAAGTAAAATAATTGTAAAGATTAGTAACAAAGTCATCAAGTAATAATATAAAAGACTCAGAAAGTAATATTGAAAAGTTAGTGACTCTAGTTAATGACTTTGAGTATCCTATCAAGAGTAAATTTACATCTGTTGATCTTTTTATAACGTCGCGATTTTTAATGTGGCTTTAAATGCCAGTATAAAGGCGAAATGCCTAAAGGATTTAGTGTAGCCATTGTGCCACTTTTCAGGCGATAGTGCCAATCCTTCATATCAGATAGCCTAATATTAAATTGTTCAAAAGAAACAATAGGTATCTGACAAATAAATAATTAATCAGGGTAGGAAAAACCCGAATGGAGACTCGTAAGGTTAGTGAAAACCGCGAGATCTTAAATATATTTGACGTAATTTTGATGACTTATAAGAGACTCATGAATCCGCTGGAACGAGTCAATAAAATCTTTCAAATAACTTTTATTTCGTTATTTTTATTTTTAGGACCAAAACACGCTCATCGATTATATTGATAATATTAAATATTGCATGAGAATAAATTCCAACTATTAATGTTGAGTATAGAAACAATTTTAAAATGTTACATAAGAATAAAATTTTAATCTTGAATATTACATTAAATAAACTTTGAAGTTTTGTGTGAAAATAATTGAACTTGAATATGCAAATTTCAATAATAATTAAATTTAATCAACTGCCCATACCACAAAATGTTACAGAAATGAAGGGGATAAATTTAAATTAATGTCAATAATAGCAATGTAACTATCCCCATAGAACAGAATTATACATTTGAAAAAAAAATAGGAAAATAGAAAAAATCCATGTTTGAATTATTGATACTAAATGATTTCATTTTAAATTCAATTCAATTTGTTGGTGCTATATTGAACGAAAAATATTTCCTAAATTTCCTCTACCAATATAATAAATTTTATTTGAAAATTAGTAAGCGATTGAGTAAATTTGTTTTCTATTATTTGCGTAAATTGAAAATAATAATATTTTTCCTAATTGAAATTTTTATAATTGTTCACACTAATTTCGATTATTTGCGTTAATAGCATAACAAGCTTTATCATATTTCTATTTTGAAATTTGAGTAAAGAAATATCACGTAACATTCGGATTCAAACCTTAACAAGGCACGCAATACAAATTTGCTTATGATGTATTAACTTCGTTAATGTTATGAATCTTGATGTATTTTACAAAACTTTATTTTATTATTATTTAAAAATTTTGTGAAGTATTAATTGGCGTCATATTTTTATTCTATTGAAATTTCATTAATTTGATATTTTAATTTTGCTTTTTGAATAATTTTATCGTAATTTATTTTGTTTCATTTGACATATTAATATTTTCATAGTTGTATGTTTATTTTTGATAATAATTATGAATAACTATGAATTTCGAGCGTTCAAAGTAGATAAAATAAAACCAATTAATTTCTTTGAAATTAATTTCTATCCACTCAATTATTTATTCACTTAAAACAAAAGTAATTTTGATGAGTAGTATCAATAATTCACATGGAAACAAAATATAGAAAAAATATATATAATAATATATTTGTATCAATTATTCTGAAATTGAATGGCCACTCATTTTTTATTAATATTGACATTCTAAACATATTAATTTCAATTTAATATTTTTATATTGTATATTTAGAATGTTCGAAATAAAAATTTGAAAATAAAAGTTAAAATCAAGAGGGCCTACAGAAATGTATTAATGTAAAAGTATGTGAAACACAACTATTAGATTACAAGACGAATTATCACTATCTTCCATTTCTATCTAGATGTAATGCATAAGAATGGCAACAAGTGTGCAATCTATTTTTTTTAAAAATCTTCGAAGATTGATACAAGATTCTCATACAGCTTCAGTTAGAAATAAGCGCGCGCGCATTTTTAAACATCCTATTAAAAATATTGAACTGAATCTGACACAGAGTATTTTGATCATATTTTAAATTCGAATCAAATAAATAAATTATCATACAAAATTAAACAATTTATTATAATATTAAATTTGTGAAAAGAAAGAGAGATCTTGCACCTTGTTAATATTCTTATGCAAATAGACCGATTAATGATAGTGATAATGGATCAAATAATTAATTTTATCACAGAAATTTTTAGAAATTTTATTGATGTATATAAATCAAATAGGTCACAACTTCGCTTTTGTCTACTAATCATTTTAAAGCAGTCACACAAGTTATGCAACTATGCGAATTAGATTGCATACTATATCCAATAAGAATAATGTTACAACAATATTAGATTATTTTTTTAAAAAAAAAAAAAAAAGGGTTGATAATAATTTTTTTTATTCATATTATCATCAGAATTGTTATCTAATTACTATATTGCAGACATACTACAAAATTTTATACTTTTACTTTTTCATATTTTGCAAATTTTCAAATTTTTCTCTCTTTTGCTATAATCAATTGTACCATAGATTACTATTTTTCATTTATCGAGGACGATAAATTGTTTTAGAGGGGAGGAATCCCAAATAAATTGTAATTTCTTTGTTTTTTTTCTTTTCAATTGTTAGAGGACTAACAATATTCTTTAGGGGTGGCGTGTTCTGTAATAACACGATCATACGTGCTTTTAATCAAAATATGAATTCATTGTTCAATGTTGATCAAAGTCCAAGATCTTTACATGAACGCGGAAGACGCCATTCCTAGAATTGACACGTACAATGCATAATATATAGAGTCAGAATTATTTGTAATAACCAGTGAAGTCTTAGTCAAGATTCTAGCTAGTGATGTCTTAGTCAAGACTCTAGCCGATTGATTATGTCTTGAGAGTAGTCTTAGATAATCTAAGTGGAGATTATGTCTGTGAAGTAAAGCAATAAATACAGTGTAAAACATTACAAGTGGATTTTTATTGGAACCTGAAGTTTGTCTCTTCCAGCGAATACCTTATTGAAAGGACCCATTAGTCTGAAGAGAACTCTCATCAAACCAATCGATCAAATATTATTCCTACTGCTCGACCCAAGGCATCAGGAAAGGTTGGACGGACATTATTACCATATCGCATAAAGAAGCTACTACAGTAACCAATATCCAGGACTGTGGATCTTACAACAAAAGGACCTCCAACCCATACCCGAACCATACTACCAACACCATCATATCATTTCAATATATACTAGCTGACCGGGCAAACGTTGTTTTGCTAAGTTAGGTATTTCTAAGCTACTTCTTCTAAAGAATAAAAAGAAGAATACTTTATTTTAGGAGTGTAAGGATGTATAGTTGAATGGTACAGACAATGAGGTATTATAAACACAATAAACTCCAAAGTCTACTTGTATAATAATAAATTATATAATTCATAACAATATTCGTTTGACCATATTTTGTTAATACAATCAAACTAGAAGTTTTATTCACTTTCTATAAAAATATATGGTATAATTCAATTCAAGTCTTTTTTAATGTTTAGCCGTGGTCAATGTTCAGTTGGTCATTTTTGCCCCACACAGATGCAAGTTTTTAAAGTGGTTATAAAAAGAAAACTGTTGAATTTCACTCAAAATTAACATAACATTTTATAAAACAATTAAATAGTTAAAATTTATATTAAGGTCTCGTGAACTAAATCACAGTGCTCACAACCCAAAAAACTAACAACAAAAGGAAATACTTTCGTTGTGGATTTTCAAAGATTACCGTTTATCTCCTGATAGCAAAGTCATAAGAATCAAGGTTATAGCTGGTTATACATCTTTTCCCCTCTACTTTCAAATATTGTTGTTGAACAATGCTAAACTTTACTGGTTTTTGAGATATTGATGGTGGATCTTATTAACCCCAGATTTTCATATATTACTATCCAATCTTCGATAATTTCATAAAAAATGTTTCCAGTTTATTCTTCAAAATTAGTGGAAAATAACTATTAGTGAATTATATTTTACATTGCATTATCCAATGATTGTTGAAGTTCTTCGTCGTTTTCAATTTGTAGAGTGATTTAAGGGGGTTGTTCTTTTTTTTACAAAAAATGCAAGGTATTTGTTTTTGTTTTTCTCGAAATGTATTTATCATAGAGACATGCGTTTTTTTTTTTCAAACAAAAATTAGAAAATCATAGAATATTACGAAATTCTTTTTCTTTTTTTTCGCTGTCATTTTTTAACCAGGGAGCGCCAAAGAGTAAGCCTTGTAAAATCGATCTCTTTTGCGGTGCCACAGATATATCCGTTGCGCATCGCCCGACACAAAAAAAAAGAAACTACGTTGAAGAAGAAGTTTGAATCCAGTCCCCCTACCAAAATAAAAGAAATAAAGCAAGAAGGAAAAAAATGGCAGCTATTTAAAAAAAAAGTATTAAAAAAGGCCTTGTTATTGGGACGAAAAGCTTCGGAAAAGTTTTTTGCGTTATGTTATCAATTCGTTTGAGGTAACGGGATTAGGTATTGCAGTGGTGAACAAATTAAAAAAAAAATGCAAGTCGATCCGACTTGTAGTTTTTTTTTAATTTGTGGCACCGCATTGAAAAAAGTCATTTTGAGAAAAACGTATTTAAAGTTTTTAAAATAATGTACTAAATACACCATTTAATTTAATGTACTAAATACACCATGGTGTTCAAAAATGGTCATCATTAAAAAGGTCATGTGCATGAGGTATTATAATGAAAAAGAAAGCAGCTGGCATACAATAGCTCGCGGAGCGATGAAAAAAAAAAACGGTTTCGGAGGATCATACATATAGAGATATATATATCTATAACTTCGTCAAAAAATAGATATTGAGATGATTTTTTTGTTTAAAATAATTCTAAGGTTTTTAGCTTTCATAATATCAAAAAATCTCAATCGAAAAAAAATAATTAAAAACCGAACAAACCTTAATAAAACATGAATGATACCTGACTGCGTCTAAAATGCATGGATTTTGACATATCTTTTGAAAGGAATTCTTTCAGAATTGTACTCATTTTTCTGCTATACTTGTTTATATGGACCCGAACTGTCCATACATTTAATTTTTTTTTTTTTTTTTTTTTTTTTTTTTTTTTTTTTTATATTTGACTTCGTTATATAACATTTGGTCATATACAAACATAATGAATATACATTAAGAATAAATACATAACATCTTATTACTAAATTAAAATTATATAACTAATTTAGATTTTACAATAAATTCATATAATATTTTATAATTTCTTTCATTTCTTATTATGCAAATCCATGCAATTGGTTTTATTATACTTTTGTCGTCATAATATTTGTCCAGCATTTCTTCTCGTTGTTTTATATACCTGCTACATTTCATAATAATATGTTCTATATTTCCGTCTTCTTCTCCACATTCACAGATAGCTGAAGACCTAATACCAATTTTATATAAGTGACTTGGAAAATTGCCATGGTTTAATCTGATTCTACTTAACGTAGTTACAAATTTTCTATCTTCATTTTTAAGACTTTTAAACCAAGTTTTTTTTCTAATTTTATTCTCTATAGTCTTATATGTTTTTCCCTTTACCGTGTCATCCCAAATTTTTTGCCATTCCTCTTCCACATTTCTTTTACTTATGTTTTCCACATCACTTTTCAGCATAATGTCCATTTTTTCTCCTTGTTTCGTTGCTAATTTTGCTAATTTATCCACCTTTTCATTTCCCTCTATTTCATTATGTCCTCTGATCCACGTAATTTTTATCTCATTTCCTATCAATTTTATATTTTCTAACTCGCTTCGAATTTCTGTATAAATTGCTTCCTCAAAAAGATTTTTTTTGTTTATGCTTATTAATTTTTCTACACAACTTTTACAATCGGTATATACAATTGCTCTTCTTATGTTCAAGTTTTTAATATATTTTACCGCTTCTCCTATAGCTACTAATTCCGCAGTATATACTGAAACAAAATCTGGTAGTTTTATCAATTTTTGAAATTCTTTCTTCTCATGGATCATGGCACACCCTACTTCATTATTTACTTTAGAGCCATCTGTGTAGATTTCCTCATATCCTCTACTGTTTATAATATTTGTCTCTTCATTATTAATATTGACAAAAAATTGTTTACCTTCATCAAACCATAATTTTTTAAGATTAACGTTGTTTTCATATATCTTATAAACATTAGTTTTCTTCATGAAATTCAAACTGTCTACCATAATATTTTGCTTATTATCCCAAAATTTATTATTCTCCATTAATTTTTCCAATTCTTCTAATCCACTAATAATATTTGGCTCTCTTCTTAATATCTTCTTATAAATATATTTATGGATTAAATATTTCCATCTTAGTTTTAGAGGTAATTCTCCACTTTCAACTAACATTGCATTTATTGGCGTGGATTTCATTGCGCCAATACATATTCTGATACATCTATATTGTACTTTATCCAACACCTTTACATGTGGACTACTGTGATAAGCAATGCTACCATAATCTAAAATTGGTCTAATCAAAGTTTTATATAGCTCTAAACTCGTTTGTGGATGAGCACCCCACCATGTTTTGTTCACCACTCTTAATAGGTTTATCCTTTTTTCTATTTTCTTTTTAATATCTTGTATACATTCTTTAAATTTCAATTTTTGATCCAACTTGACTCCTAAAAATTTATTACTATTTTTAACCGCTATTGAATGCTCTTCCGTACTAATATGAGTTGGTAAATCATTCAACCTATGTCTTGTGAATACCCCTATCGAGCTTTTCTCATCCGACAGTTCCAAGCCTTTATCCCTCAACCATCCATGAAGTTTTTTAATATTTTCCTTCATAATATTAAACGCTAGATTTAAATCCCTTTGTTCTACATAAATGAGTATGTCATCGGCATATTGTATAATATTCGTACCTCTTACCCAAATATTATCTATATCTCTTACATATATAGCATACAATAATGGGCTAAGTATACCTCCTTGTGGTAGTCCTTTATTCACTACTCTTTCACCAATTATTTTGTTATCTTTCTTAACTATTATATTCCTTTCATATATATTAAATGTTAAGGCTGACACCAATCGGAATGGTAATCCTATTTTAATTAATTCTTGGAACATTATACTTGGGACGACATTATCATATGCCCCTTTAATATCGCAAAAGAGTGCCACCACATAATTATTTCTTGAAAATGCCAAATTAATATCAACCATTAATTTACATAAATTATCCTTCGTACTCAGCCCTCTTCTGAATCCGTATTGACTTTTAGATAATATTTTATTTTTCTCTACAAACCACTCCAATCTTCTCTTTATCATTAAATCTTTGGTTTTAGCAACACACGATGCTAGTGATATAGGTCTGTAATTATCTGTATTATCTGTATTTCCATTTGTCTTTTTAAAGAGAATTATATTATATTTATTCCAGTCTCTAACTATTTGTGTATCCAACCAGTACTTATTGATTAATTTTAATAGCACTTCCTTACCTATATTTGGTAATTCAGATAACATAACGTAATGAATATTATCTATTCCTGGTGCAGTGTCTTTTCTCCTATTCATTGCGACGTCCATCTCCCATATATTAAACGGTTTCATGACTTCTTTGATATAGTTTTTATCTTTCAAGTATTGCAATCTCATACAACTATCCTTTACTCCCATTGGGGCTATTTTATTCAATAACATATCTATCCAATTGTTGTCGCATCTTTTATTTTCTTTTTCAGTATCTTCTCCAATATTTTTCAATCTTTTAATCATACTATATATTTGCTTGGTTGGTGTGTTTGGGTTCAGAGTTTTAATGTAGTTATCCCAGCTTTCTTTTTTCTTTTGCTTTAACTTTGCTCTTACCTCATTTTTAACAAGATTACATTGTAAATAGTTTTCTAAGTTCATATTTTTCCTATATTTTTTTTCTGCTTCTCTCCTTTTTTTAATTAAGGTGTTACATTCTTCATCCCACCAAATTTGTTTTATTATCCTTTTTTTTACTATTCCTTCAGTTTTTGGGATACTCTTCATTGCTGCTTCATTAACAATATCCACAAAAGTGTCATAATTTATTTCTTTTTTTGAAATCTTAATTGTTTCAATTTTCTCTTCAATTTCTTTTCTATATTGCTCCCAATTAGCCTTACTACACCTCCATTTTCTATTAGATGTAGTTTCATCAAAGATCTTTTTTTCATTTAATTCCATTATTATTGGATAATGATCTGAGCCTAGATCATCATTATACATATCCCATACTATTTTATGTGCTATGTCTGAAGAGCAGATAGTAATATCAACTATTGATTTACATATTCTATTACTAATTACTTTATTATTATCGTTTAATATAAAAAGTTGGTTCTCCTCTATCGCTTCCAGTAGTCTACGTCCTTTTGTATCTTCATAGTCACAACCCCAAGCTTGACTATGGACATTAAAATCTCCTCCAATTATACAGGGTTTTTTAATTCCATTCAGTAAACTATTCCATTGCCCTTCTGAAATATTAGCCTTTGGTGAAACATAATGATACACATACTATTTTCTTACTTCCTAATAATATTTCTGCAGCACACATTTGACACAAATCCATATTAATGTATTCCCTATTAATTTTATATTCTTTAAACTTCATATTTTTATTAATCAATATAGCAGTTCCTCCTTTTCCATCTAATCTGTCTTCTCTAATTATAATAAAATTTTTAAACTTGTATTCCTGAGTTATTTTAAACCAAGTCTCAGATATCAAAATAACATCAATGTTTTCTTCATAAATAAAATTCTCTAAACTTTCTCTATTTGACGGTAAAGATCTTGCATTCCATTGCATAATTTTAATATTTTTATTTTTAAATTTTTTCATATTTAAAATATTAGTTTTATTTTTTTCCATAATAACTCTACTTGCCATAATTGTTTTGTTGTTGAATTTATTATATTTTAAACTATTATTCCGTACCTGTATCTTCAATAACATTGCCTATTTTATTAGTTTCCATCACTGCTTTTTCAGTACACAATGATTCTATTTCTTCTTCCAGGGCTGTCCATATATTCTCTGTGTTTATCTCTGTTTTATAACTTAATCTGTGCCTTATTTTGTTAAAAATTTCTTTGAATTGTTGCTTCATCTTCTTTTTTTTTTCTTTTTCATCTTCATTTTTATTTGGGTTATTTTCTTCACTATTGTATTTCGTTACTTCCTTTCTCCTTTCCTTGTATTCTTCTGCATTTATTCTTTTTTGTCTTCCTTCAATTCTTAATGTCGTGTGCTTAGGTTTTCTAATTTTCAATATATTTTCTTCATTAATTTCTACTTCTTTTTCTTTAATATGATTTAACATTTCAAACTTGTTATTATTAAATCTTTTTAATTGATTATCTGATTGTTTAATTAATGAAGGAAATACATTTTGATAATCTCTGTTATAAAATTTGGTCTGTACTATATCTGCATATGTTCTCTTACGCAATATTTGCTTAGCTTCACTTATAGAAATATTCTGATATGCTTTCAACTCCTTTAATTTTTTATTATATAAATACGTTTGACAATTTCTATCATTCGCTTGATGATTATTTCGGCATAAAGCACATATTTCTATTTGGCTCACACATTCTTTTACATCATGTTCATCCGAACATTTTCTACATCTTTGCCTGCCCTGGCACTGAAGACGAATATGGCCGAACCTCCAGCATTTGTGGCACTGTATAACATTTTCAATAAAAGGTTGAACCTCGCAAGCTACTGAATGAATAAATACATTTTCTGGAAGATAACTGCCCCTGAACCAAATCTTCACTCTTTGTGTTTTATAGCTGCTATTATATGCCTTTTTATTTTTAATACACTTCACTTTAATAATTTCAACATCCGTTTTAATGCAACTCATGATTTCATCTTCTTCAATCTCTGGGTCTACATTAAATATAATACCTATTCTCGTAGTTTTATGCTTCGGAATATAAGTTTTAATATTATACTCGTCCAGTAATTTCTGTTTTACCACTGTATTAGCACTCTTCCAATCATTAAAACATATTTTTATTTTATTTATACCTATAGCTGCAACATTACTTATCTTATTACTAACACTTGACACTTTTGTATGTAAAATTCTTCCTAACGCCATTGGATGTAGTCTACCCAAATTTTTATCTTTTGATTCTGCATATATAACAAATGGACCTTCGTTCCTTTCATCATAATAGAAAAACTCCTCTTCATAGGTTTTTTTATTTAAATTACTATCCATTTCTTCATTTACTTCACTTGCCCAATCAATATTTACATCGTTTTCATTAATTCCATCATTATTAGTTTTCTCTAAACGTGTTTTGTTAACTTGTACTTTAATGTCACCTTTTTTCCTTATCACACTTAACTTTTCGCGATTCTTATCAAATATTTTATTACTTAACAATCTTCTTTTCTTTCTAAAATCTATTACTCCCTTTTTAATACTTTTCTTATTACCTTTTTTATATTCACAATTTTTAACTAAATTAATTTCACTAACTTTTGTTTCATTAATATTATTATCCAAATCATTTATTTCATAATCACTAATGTCATCCATTTCGTATTCAAACTCTTCTATTGACGTAATTCTGTTATCAACTGGATTCAATTCACAATCCTCAAAATCATGATGACCACTGTCATCGTCGTCACTTTCCTGGCCGTACTGGCCAGATTCCATTGTTCACTTACTGACTCACTCGCTCTTATCAGATTATGTAAATTTATTAGTAAGGAAGTAATTTTTTTTTTTTTTTTTTTTTTTTTTTTTTTTTTTTTTTTTTTTAAATTATATATTTATTAATCAATCAATAATACAATTATTTCAATACATTGTAATTTTAAAACTATAATCCACATAATCTGAATTGCTTAAAGCAAAATTTTAATTTATTTAAAAACAAAATATATATTTATTACTGCCAAACTCCTTCCTAGTCATCCTTTTTCTTCTAATTTCGTTCAGAAAATCGTATAGTGATTTATTTTTCTCCAAACAAACCACAGTAAGGCTCTTTGCTTTTCACTACTTTTTAGTTTGATTTCAAAAATATTTTTAATGTTCATTTTTTCTAAGTCTATACCACAAGTTGTTTTGATTTTTTCCGTGGTCCATTTCCAAATTGTTGCAGCCATTCCACATTCTTGTATTTTATGTTGAATTGAGTCATTTTTTTGGCAAAAATTGCATTTGTTATCAGTTGTTATCTTATGTCTTAATAAGCGGTCTTTTGTTGCAATTTTTTCATTTAATACAAGATATGTTTTGGATCGCCATAAAGTAGGAATATATTTATTAGATATATTTTTCCAAATTATATTCCAATTCAGATCTGGGTATTTCCCTTCAATTGGATTTATAATTATAATTTTATTCAATTCAGAATAAATATGTTTTGTTGTGATATTTATATCATTATATTTTATCACCAACTTTATAATTTCTCTGTATACTGTGGGAATTTGAATTATGTGATCTTGATTGTTCATTTTTAATATATAATTCAATATTAAATTTTTGTTTTCGCAATTTTCTCCATTTATGATTTTTATAAAGTTCCTGGTGATAAGTGCATCTGCTTTGTTCTCTACATTAATGAGGTTTAATCCACCTTCTTCATACCTTTTTTCCATTTGTTTTCTTTGAATTTTATATAAATGGTTTTGCCATATAAATTCATTTACTATATTCTGAATTTCTTTAATTATAATCTTTGGAGCAGTTAAGATTTGCGCAATATACCACAATTTTGATAATGCATATATATTCACAAATCTTACTCTCTGAATCAGATTGAAGTTTCTACTTTTTCCGTTATATAATATATTTCTGACACTATTTTTTACTTTATTCCAGTTTTCCATGGTTGTATCTTCCAAATTCCTTCTAAATGTTAATCCTAAAACCTTAATTCTATCAGTTATTTCTATGTTTGTATTTATTTGCCTGCTTTTCCAATTTCCTACTTCTAAAATTTTAGTTTTGGATTCATTTATGGTGAGATTTGAAGCTTTTTTATAGTGTTCTAAAATATGTTAAATCATTTCCAGTTCATTTATATTTCTCATAATTATAGTCACGTCATCAGCATATGCAAAAATATGATTTGTTCTATTTAATGTTTTGTGAAAAGTCCGAATTAGCGGTTCTAAAACAATACTAAATAGCAACATTGATAACGGGCATCCTTGTCTTATAGATTGTTCAATTTGAAAATTTTTTGTTGTGTATCCATTTATTAAGACTTTTGACTTCGACAACTTATAATAATTTTTAACAAAATTAATAACTTTTGATGGGAAATTCATTTTATTCATTATTTGGAAAAGAAATGTATGTGATACCGTATCAAATGCTTTTTGGAAATCGATATTCATAATTCCCATATTTTCATTTTGCATTATATCACAACACTCTATGGAAGATCTTATTCCTTCTAAATTATATGAGATATTTTTATTCGGTATACCACATGTTTGCTCACTACCTAATATTTTACTAATTTTAAATTTTATTCTGTTAGCAAGAATTTTATTTAGTATTTTTATATCACAATTCAAAAGAGTTATCGGCCTATAGTTTTTTATGGTATGTTCTTTGCCTTTTGGTATTAAGGTAATTATCCCTTCGAATAGCCGTTGATTTCTAACATCTTGAAAAATTTTATTCAATATATTTAAAAAATCATTTTTTATGATTTCTATATGATACTTATAAAATTCATATGGTATTCCATCGGGTCCTGGTGTCCTGTTGTTACTCATACTCTGTATTACCTCACATAATTCATCGATTGTTATCTCTTTATTGAGTTCTTCTGCATCAGTTGTTGTTAGAAATTTTGTAATATTTTGTAATAACATTGTTTGGTGTTTTTCTGAAGAATCTTGGATTTTAAAGCTTTCTTCAAAATAATTTTCAACATGTTCCAAAATGTCTTTCGTTTTTGTAAATATTTCTTTATTATTTTTTAACTCCTTTATATACGAACTGTTTTTGTTTTTGATATCTTTAGCGTAACTAAATAACGACGCATTTTCATATTCATCAATAGTCTTAATTTTACTTCTTATCATTGTTCCATTTAAATACTGTTTTTGCATTAATATAATCCTTGTTTTTAATTCTCTAATTTGTTCCGTTAAATCTTCTCCGCTATTTTCTTTCTGTGACATATCTATTAACAATTCTTGCATATTGTTAATAGTTTGTCTTCTCATGTTTGCTGCATCAATTGCCATCGATTTGAATAATCTGTTAATTGTTGGCTTCATTTGATCAATCCACCAACTTATTATGTCATTTTTATATTTATATGTATTTTTATTTTTATTGTATATTTCTTGAAAAATATTTGTCGAGTTTTTCAACGTTTCTGTATTCAATTTCCATATTCCTTTTCCATAAATTGGTAATTTATAATCAGTTATATATTTTATTTTAAGCATATGGTGATCACTAACACTTACCGGAATTATTTCTGTATTCTTAATTGTATCCGCAATATTTTTAGATACATATGCTCTGTCTATCCTAGATTTTGTAGAATGTCTTACGAAGGTAAATTTCACTAAATTTCCATACTGGTTTTCCCATGTATCTTTAAGATCCAGTTGTTGAACTAATCTATTTAAACCATTACAGAAATTTGTGTAATTACCTTGCTGGTCTTTTGCATTTATCACACAATTGAAATCTCCTATTAAAATCAATCTACTGTTATCGACGATATGTGGCAGTATATCATTTTCAAAGAAGGAATTTCGAACGTTTCTATTTTTGCTTCCAGATGGAGCATAAATACAAATAATTCTATTTTTGTCAATAGTGATTGATGTTATTCTTCCATCAGTTGATAATACAGGATTTTCTACAGCAATTGTATTCCGGTATATGATCGCCGTACCTCTCTCAATGTTTTGATTATTATGTAATACATCATAACCAAAACATGAAATTTTTAAATTCGACGGTACTTCTTGTAGACACGCCACGTCTACATCAAAGTCTCTTAATATTTTCCTGATTATGTTAATTCTGGTAATAGAATATGAAGCACAAATATTAAGGCTAATTATTGTCCTTGTTACATTCATTAGAATTTTTTAATGATGGTATTGGTACGTTATCTACTATTTTTCTAATTTTTTCTTGTTGGTCCATTAGTGTTTCCATCATTGTCTTATGTTTTTTACATTCTGTTCTGTTGGTTTTTTCTGAATCAATATTCGCATTTATAATACTTGCTAGTATTATTGCGGAGTTCGGATCATTTTCAGTGTTTATATTTTCTGCAATAATGTCCATATTCATCGGTTCGTCATCGTTTTGTTCTATTATTTTATTTTGATTTATGTTTGTTGCTATATCTAGGTTAACTACTGGTACTGATTCTTGGTTTACTGTTGGTACTATTTCTATGTCTTGTAATAATATTTCGTCTCCATCTTTATTTCCTGTTATTTCGCTGTATAATTTTTTCTCATTTTCACTGTTTTTTCTTTTTTCACATTGGCTGATTATGTGCGTTGTTTCAAAACAATACGCACATGTTTTCGGCTGGTTATAATATGTAATTAATGCTTTATCGCCATTAATGTGAATAAAAGATGGAATGGGCTTTTCCAGAATCATGTCCACTAATCTTGTTCCTGTTAAAAATTTCTTATTCGTATCATCTATATTCCTTTTAGGGCTACTCACATATTCGTTCTGAATGTTTTTAACAGTACCATATTTAGATAGATGCAACCCAATTGTCTCGTTATTTGTTTCAAAGGGAATTCTATATACTCTAATTCTTGTAAATTTGTCATCTGCATATTTTATTTTTATATTATTATATTCGTTATTTGCCATTGGAATCTTATTGTTTTCAATACCGTTTTCTATTAAATTCTGGCAAATCTCTAATTTATTGAATTTGATATATATGCCTTTCGGCGTCGTTTGATAACCGATCATTTCGTTTTCTAAATGTTCTAAACTCTTAAATATCCATAGATATATTTCTTTCGCATTGGGTCGCAATTTGTTTTCTTCAAATTGCACCCAAATTGTGTTATATCGTTGCACCAATCTCAAAATGTCCCCGTTCCGAACGGGGCTCGCTCACTATAAAAACGGGTTTGTTTACATGCGCTGTGTTATGTTCTTGTTTTCTTTTCACTTCACTTGATTTAAATTTAACTATATATTTACCTGAATATTATTTCGATGTACACTGTTCGAAAGTCAGATTGCGACTGTAATTGGGAAAAGACCCGATGAATAACAGCATTAGTATCTAAACAACATAAGAAAAATTCTGTAAAAATTCTATTATCATGTGGGACATGCTTAACTATTTTAATTTTTTCATTGCAACTTGAAATGTCTATGGTGTCCCCTTCGATGAATTCCAAATTTAGGATCTCAATTTGAATAACCTAAATGCAATAGTAATATAATTCTTAAAATGTTTTGGTAACACATTATTCACATTAAACCAATAACTA
This sequence comes from Ctenocephalides felis, assembly GCF_003426905.1. NCBI lineage: Eukaryota > Metazoa > Arthropoda > Insecta > Siphonaptera > Pulicidae > Ctenocephalides > Ctenocephalides felis. The sequence goes on from NW_020538040.1 coordinate 114,922,248, forward strand.
CTTGCACAGCACAGCGTTTGAAACAAAATTATTTATTTATTCTTTTAGAAGCAAGCCTTAATCAATAAGAATAGTATTATTTCAAGCTCTTGATAAAAGAATACAAAAAGGCAGTGAGCAAACACTTGAGATTTAAATAAAAACCTCATATAAAATCAAAATAAGCATTTTTATTAACATTTAAAAATATATAAATAACTAAATTTTAAAATTAAAAGAATAACACATAATCTTTTCCAACTTGTCAAAACCATTTGGCATATGAGTAGGCGATACATTTGTCATTTGAATAACATTGTGTGGAAAGCCATTTTGAATCAAGTGCTGTTTACCAAAAATTTTCAAATTAAAAGTGTAAAGTTTCTACGCGGATTTGAAATAATTTCTCACTTTCTGCACTTTCTCTGGATTGGCACAAATTTTTCAAAACTACGACTGGCCAAATCGGTTTAGCCGTTTTCGAGTTTTACTAAAACATTTGAAAGAGAGCTCCATTTTTATATATAAGATATATATATATATATATATATATATGTGTGTGTGTGTGTGTGTGTGTGTGTGTGTGTGTGTGTGTGTGTGTGTGTGCCCATAATTATGAAAGTGGCCTAAGTCAAAATTTAAAAAAAAATGAGTTTATCAGTTATTTTATACCACATTAGTTTAAACTAAATGTATTCAATGTAATTTTTACGAAATTGTCAAAAATGAACCATTAGATAGTGGTTGTAATTTCAACATTATATGGAATTCATTTAGTGTTAATTATGAAAGTGGTCTAAGTCAAAAATTTTTGGTGTCAGGTCATTCCTTTCTACCGAATGATCGTGTTTTTGGGTTGATAGAAATGAAAATAAAAAAGCAAATTACTTATACAACCCTGAGCATTATTATGAATTGATAGAAAAGTGCAGAAGAAGCAATACATTTTCGATAAAGCGAATGTCGCAGCCGAATTTTATTTCAACGAAATCATTAGAAGATACAATAACAAGAATAGTAAAAAATACCGCGGGCGAATCCGTCTCTTGGCTACAAATTCAATGGATGAGATTCTTGAAAAATGAACCTTATAAAAAATTTTATGTTTTATAAAACTTCTTTAGATGATTCTACATTTCACGTTTTGGATCTTTCACCTAAAAGAGAAGGACCAAAAATATACGGAAATATTAAATTGCTTCCATTATACACCAGCATTAGACCAGTATCGGAAGAAAAACAAAGATATTATGAGTTTACTACCGTACAACCCTCCAGTTTTTCAGGAACATTTTAAGAATATTAAATACTCGAAAAAATGGATTACCGTTTAAAAATAATTAATAAATGCTCACGAATTATTTCAATAAAATTATTGTTTCAAATAAAACTCAAAGTTTTTTATTGCTTTAAGTCATTTATAGTACATTCAGTTAATTTTGAAAATGGTCTAAGTCAATTCGACCTTTAAAAACAATATTATCGTATGAAATTTACACAAAATTTCATATTCATAATAAATTTCCATTAATTAAGACTAATAAAATTAAAAATTAAAATGCCGCATAATGTAAAAATATTTTTTTAATTTATTCAAATGCAAATCATTAAATATCTCGAAACAAGAAATATATGACTTAGACCACTTTCATAATTATGGGCACTAATTATTAGCTTTTTAGATGTAAATATCATAAAAACTCCAGAAAATAAAGTTATTACTAATTGGTACCAAAAACCAACGTGGTCGGGCAGATATCTCAATTTTCACTCTTATCACCCTAATAGTATGAAAATTGGTACTATTATCAATTTAGTTGATCATGCTATTCTCTTATCAGATAAAAAGTTTTGGCCGTCTAACTTATCTCTAATCTACTGAACCCTACTAAATAATTGCTATCCACCACATCTTATACAATCAGTAATTAACAATAGGCTTTCCATCCTTAAAACAAAACACAATCATCCTTCCCTCGAATCCCAGAAAAAAGAAGAAAACAAGTTTATCGGCACTATTTGTCTCCCATACATTAAAAATCTCTTTCCTATTTGGAAAAAACTGTTTGATTTCGCGGAGCTGCTTTTAGTTTGCAATATTGATCAGACTCTTAACATTTTATTTTTGAACCTAAAATCACCGACAAGTTTAGATCGTACTTCTAACATCGTGTATAAAATTGACTGTACGAATTATGAGGCCACTTATATTGGGGAAACTGGACAACATCTAAAAAAACGTCTTAGACAACATTATAACAATTCCAAAAATAAAAATCAAAATCAAACAATGATAACTGACCACATCCAAAGTCTCAATCATATTTTCAATTTTGATGTTGCCACAATTTTATTTCACGAGTCGAATACTTCGCAGAGACGCTTTTCAGAATCATGTTTCATACATCTTTATAAAAATAGCATAAACAAAAGAGTAGATATTTCTTCACTGTGTGAGAATTACCAAGTAGTTTTAAACAATGTTTTGAAATTCATACCTTTAAAATAATTTCCTATCCTGATTATACGTTTTAAATATTTTAATTTTAATTTTAATTAATTTTTTTGTTCTCTAATTTTTATCTCAATTCTACCAACTATGTCCACCCTCACAATTGTCAACTTTTTCGCTTTTACTATATGTACCCTCCTCGCGGGTCAAACCTTAAATTCTCTGGTCAGTTCGTGTGCTTTGTACCTAACTTTTAACACGTGGTGCGCACATTGGTGTACATTTAGGCTTCACTCTTGCATCGGAATGCGGAATAGCGAGATGTACTTTACAATTTCATAAAAAACTCATTCTATAATTTATATATTGTTCAATTTAAAGTGACAAGAATTGGTTTTATTGTGCATTGTGAACAATTATAATTATGAAATAATTAGGATTATTACAATTACATGTAAGTTCATACCATATCACTTTCTTATATATTAGTTTTAATTAATAATTTCTATCTGTGCTTTCAAACTAGAGTCCACTGAAGATGACACAAAACAATGTGTCGAAACGTATGGAAATAATAAAAATGTTTTAAAAGTCATACAAGTTTTTAATTGATGAATTGCCCTGAAGATTGAATCTCACATATCTCAACATCAAAATTATAAAAATTTAACATATTATATATATATATATATATATATATATATATTATATATTAGAGATGAGCTTATTATATCCGAAGCCGGATCGACTCGGATTTGACTCCGCTTCATGGTGGAGTTATATCCGCTAAACAGCTCCACGACTCCGACAATTTTGAAACCGAAATACTCGAAACAAATGTGTTCTATAGTACGCTGTTTATGTATCTAAGGATTTGTCGAATCCCATTAATTATTTGTAATAAAAATTTATGAATAATTATCAATAGAATAATTTTTCTAAAAAATTCACGAATAAATGATGGATTGTAAAATTTTTCGGTCGACCAGATGATCGACTCAGTGACTCGTATTTTTAGCAGTGTTGACCAAAGTAAAAACGCAAAACTTGAGAATCAAATTCAATTTAATGATTTCCTTTTGATGAGAAAATAATTGATTTTTATGATTAATTTTATATAAAAAATATGTAGTAAACTTTGTAATAAAAGCAAAACATAATACTTCTGCTTTAAAAATTTTTCTTCTGCTATTTCCATTTGAGAATTAATATTATATAGCGTAGTTCGATTAGCATATTATTACTTTTACACAATTATATTAGGTGCGCAACTAAGTTCTCGCTGTTTGTCAGTATATGGCTCTAGCAGTAAGGGTTGGTCGATTTTGACAAATCCAAAACGTCTTGAACCAAGCTTAGACATATGGCAAACAAACTGATGCTACACATAAGTGATTTAGTTTTCGCAATATATACTTCTGATCAAGTGAAAGTGTCCAATGTTATGCCAAACAATCGTCATTTGCGGGAAGTGTTGATTTTCTTCTTTCATTCGAAAAAAAAACGGCAGCTCAAGTGCATCAAGAACTACGAAAATGTTACTCTGAGTGAAACAACATGCCGTGATGCGTTTTGTCGCTTCAAAAACGGTACTTTGATGTTGACGACCGCTCTCGTGAAGGAGGGTCCAAAATCTACAAAGACGCTAAATTGAAGGCCTTTCTCGAAGAGAATTCGTGCCAAATTCAAGAAGAGCTTGCTTCAGAATTAGGAGTTACCCGTCAAGCCATTGCATGCGTTGGGGATTATTCAGAAGCAAGAAACTTGGGTTCCTTGTGAGTTGAAGCTATGAGACGTCGAGCGTCGTTTTTTCGCCTGTGAACCACTGCTCCAGTGGCGAGAAAGGAAGGGTTTTTTCATCGCATCGTGACAGGTGATAAAAATGAATACATTACAGCAATCCAAAGAGAAAAAAATCTCGGCTCGGCCGAATATTCACTGCGAATATTGTGGGACCAGGTCAGTGTTATTCATTATGAGCTGTTGAAACCGAGCGAAATCATCACTGGAGAACTGTATCGAACTCAATTGATGCAATTTAGCCGAACACTGCGCGAAAAACGGCCAGAATACGAGCAGAGTGATTTTACTGCATGCCAACGCACAGCTTCACGTTTTCAAGCCTGTTAAAACCTACTTGGGAACGCTCAAATGGCAATCCTACCCCACCCGCTATATTCCCCAGATATTTTATTGTCCGATTTTTACTTGTTCCGTTTGATGGCACATGGCCTGGCTGAGCAGCAGTTCAACTTATACGAAGACATCAGAAAATAACTTTATTCGTGGATAGCGTCAAAAGACTACGGCTTCTGACGTGTCTAGGGATGGGAAATAGTTTGAATGAATCAGATGTAATAGTTGTTTTTATAATAAACTTACATTTTCATCGAAAAACAGCGAGAACTTAGTTGCGCACCTAATATAATTGTGTAAAAGTAATAATATAATACTGAATATTTTTTACTGCTTAAATACTAATGATATCACTGATAAATTTTGTACTCTAAAGTGTTGTTATTTCAGGCTATGGAAAAACAAGATTAAATAAATGTATTTTGTTTCGTATATTTTTCGGTATGCATATTCCTGTTTGCCGTCATTTACGGCCAAAGATTGTCGTAGTTAGAAATATCACTATTACCCTTACTATTCAATAAATTATACATTAGAGCTATTCACACTTGAATACAATTTCATTGTTCTGTATCTTTAAAGTAACATTTTTGTATTTTTTGGGAAATACACAATGGTATTTATTTTGACTTTTATACCTAAAAAAGGTCATAAAACTGCCTGCGAGACAAGAAAGTGACCGCTTCCTTCCCAAAGCAAAAACGACAAAAACATTAAATGCCTGTACGAGTTAACAGATTTAATACCAGTTTAAGGAAGTCGGATATGACAAATCCTGTGAAACAACTCCACTCGGATTCACTCCGAGGGAGGAGTTGTATCGAAGTGATAACTCCGGAGTGAGTAACCCATCTCTAATATATATATATATATATATATATATATATATATATATATATATATATATATATATATAATATGGGCGGGTCGATTTGTATGGGTAACAAAAGGTCGCATAGGGACATATGATTTTCGTATACTAATGGTGACAGTAAGATACTTTGCCAAAGAAACCATATCTCTAAAATAAATTCTGATGTCCCGTGCATTCACCCAAAGATTGGGTCAAATTTTGAAATATCCTGTATTGGCTCATTTTGAGCGCCTCAATAATGTCCAAATGTATGACCGACCCCCAGTAACTTTGGACGGCCGATCTACCCATGCCCATGGTTCACCCCCTGGAACCTCCCTTTAGTGGTCCTCCATACAAAAGTTGCATCATTTTGGATACTTCAACATGACAAAAATCTGCGATTTATTTTTAATATAAAATTTATTTAATCATAACATATGTAAAATCTATGTAAAACTCATAAACTATTATTTGAAGATTTTTTTAGTTTCAAGTCTGGAAAATTTTGCACGTCTCTCTAATATCGTCGCAGGAAATAATAATAATAGAAACGCAGGACAAAATGCATTGGAAAAATTTAAACAAAGAATCTTAATAATTTTTTTTTTGAAAAAAAAAAATTCTTTGTGTGTGTATGAATTAATATCTAAATTTAAAAAAAAAAAAAAATTGCTGAGTAAAATACCAAAAACTTTGTATGGGAGCAATATTTATATTGTCGACCTCTAAGGGGAGGTCCCAGGGGGTGAACCATAGGCATGGATGGATCGGCCTTCCAAAGTTAGTTGGGGCTTGTTATACATTTGGACGTGAATATATAATAATATATCTAAATGGGTTAAAACAGAATTTTTCAAAATTGTATATTTACTGTGGAATTAGAGACAATGAATTCGATTAGCTTTCTAGACATCAGACTAATACGTACAAATGACCACCGACTAATTACTAACTGGTACCAGAAACCAACTAGCTCAGGACGATACATAAATTACCACTCGTACCACCCTCTTAAAATGAAAATAGCAACAATAATAAATTTAACAGACCACGCCATACATACTACTATCTGATAAAAAAATTCTGGGACACCAACATTGACTTGGTAATAAGCACACTAAGAAACAACTCATACCCTACAAACATAATTAACTCAATCATAAATAACAGACGCAGTTACATTCTCAACATACAAAACGACCTCATAGACCAGTGATTCCCAACCTTTTTTGGGCCCCGCCCCATCTTGAGGTTTATAAAAACGTTATGGCCCCCCCACACATTTTTGTTCTTGAAAAAATGTGAATGATAACTTTTAAGATGAAATCGCTATTAAACATTATAAGTGAAATTTCGGAATAAGCCAACAAACGGAAATTTCAAACTAATTTTATTACTGTTCTTTCAAAATTTGTTTAATGCAATACTTAAGCCAAAATTAAGATTTTATATTAGGTTCTAACTTACTAAACTTTTTGTACATTTGATTACATTTGGGCATTTGGTTTCAGTTTCTTCATAAAGCCATTTCTTAACGAATCTACTTAGCTAGTTGACATTTTCTTAACTCAGAACAAAATTATGATTTTTTTTTGTTAAATCTTTTTTAGTTATCAGATTGGCAACTAAGTAAGTGCGCATTTTTGTTAGAAAATCAAAGACAATTTTTGCGTGGAATTAAATAACTTTGTTCTGTATACCATTTTGATCGATGACCTTTTGTTATTTTCCAAGTAGCATCATTATCCCAAGTATATAAAACTTCTAGTTTTTATTAGCAAAAACTGTATTAGGCACAGTTTGACACCACCATATTTTTTTTTTAATTCAAGGGTTTTAAATCAGATGGTTTGTGATCAGGAATATTTGGTGGACGTGGAGAAAAATTTCAACCAATCCCCAATAATTTTTGAACATTGCCAAATTGTTTCTATTAGCCGAATCGATTATTGCTTTAATTAGGTTGTCCAAAACTTTAACTGGACAGCCAAAGCAGCATTGAGTGGAAAATCACCAGAATGACATTTTCAAAACCAATTTTAACATAGCTGCTTTTTAAGGCTTCGACACCATAAACAGCACCTATTCTTTGGGAGCATCGTTTTACCCTTTGCAGAAATAAAAACGCAAAATTTGACTAAAATGTTTGTTTTGATATTCCATCTTTCATCGCTCTACATAACCGTTCAAAAAAGTATTTTCTACTAATCGACAGCTAAATTTCTCACATACAATACTACCTCAACCTCAACAAACATGAAGAATCATTTGAAGCAATCTAAGAGTAAAAGCCGCACTTAGTGTCAACCTTGTACTATTTAAGGATACAATAAAAATTAGTTTGTTTTAAATTAATTCCATCTTTAGCCATAGTTACGAACAGTTAGTAAAAAAGTCACGTCATATTTATGATTTTTCCGCTTTAAAAGCCTTGTATAAAACTGTGTTCACATAAAGCTTTGCAATTAACTTTAGTATTTAAGGGGGTCTTCCTATGTGATGAGTTGAAAAAATCGATTTTTTTTTCTTTTCATATTTCGATAGATTACACCTTTAAAAATAACATATTAAAATTTCAAATCGATATCTCAAATAGTTTTTGAGTTACAGCCATTTAAAAAGTATGCATATAGTATATAGTACAACGATCATTTTATCTTTAAACGCGTTTTTCTCAAAACTGTGTTTTTCAAACTTGTCTCCATTGTATCTCAGAAACGGCTGGACCGAATTACTTGAAATTTACAGGGCACATTCAATATATTTAAACGCATGGAATGATCTATTATCAATCAAAAATTTCAAAACTTCGATTTTTTATAACAAAAAAACAAAAAAAAAAAGCGCCTAATTTGCAACTTTTATTTCAAATGTCTATAAAACATCCAATTTTTTTTGTATTCATTTGATTGTAGTTCATTCCGTGCTTTCAAGCCTACAAATTAAAACGCCGTTTATTTTTTTTTGGTCAGATAAGCCGATCAGCCGGAATCGTGGAGACAGAGGGAGCTCTTTTTTTTTGAGGAGGGGTGTTTAGAGCGCTGTAACTCTAGTTGGACTAAATTTTTTTAGCTGAAATTTTATATTTATACTGTCCAAATATGTGTTAATAAATGATAAAAAACTTGAAGCTCTAGCTATTTACTGGTCGTAAAAAAAAAATTCTAAAATATCCCTAAAAAACAGGCCGTCACATAGGAAGACCCCCTTAATATCACTTTTCTTGTGCATATTTCAAGTCGAGTCTTGTCACAGACCTTAAAGCACATATGCCAAGTAATCAGAAACTTGATTTACCTAATTTTTTGGTAATTTTCGTAAATTGAAATATAGAAGTTTAATATAATTATGAAGGGCTACTGGAATCGAAAGAATTGTTGCATTCCGCAACATTCTCTTTCATAATGTTTCTGTTAGTTTTATATAAAGTTTATTGCATATATCATTTTCAGATTATAATTAAGTTGTAATTTTATTATAAAGTAATGAGAAAAATTCAAATTCGAGCTAATCTTTTTTAAAAAGTCAAGTCAACCCGGCAGAAAAAACTCCGGCACCAGGAAAGCAAGGTTGATAACTAAAACCGTCCCGGTCAAACCGGGACACCTTATTATTCTAAATCTAAGAAGCATTTTTTTTGTTAAATATTTTAGCGATACTATAATACATTACATTAGAATCACCAAAATTTTCAAATTGCCCCTCTGAAATTACAAATTGGCCCCCGGTGGAGCGTGCGCTCCACGTTGGGAAACACCGTCTTAGACCATAAAAACCGCTTAGACTTGGAGTCATATACTGGTGTCATTTGCCTACCGTACGTAAAAGATTTATATTTCCCGTGGAAAAAACTATTTCAACAGTGTGGCATTTTGTTAGTATGTAATTGTGATACAACCCTTATATTAGTTCAATTTTTACACAAATCAAATCTAAATTTAATTTTGACCTCTCAGGAACTTGGTATATCAGATTAATTGCTCTAATTGTGGACTCTTTTATATTGGAGAAACTAGCCAAAACCTGAGTAAACGCCTTCATCAACATAAAAACAACTCAAAAAATCCGAAACAATTTAAGACAATGTCAACTGAGCATATTAAAAATTTAAACCATGATATAGATTTTTTTAACCCTAAAATTTTATATTTTGAAGAGAACACAATTAAAAGAAGATTTGCTGAGGGGTTGTTTTTGCAATTGCATAACGACAGGGTCATAAACAAACGCTTCGACAATACGGCCCTGAACGAAACAAACACGTGGTTTCTTAATAGCGTGTCAAAATTTCTTAAAAAAATGACAAGATCCCATCGCTTTTTAAATTTCCCGTAAAATTTGAACACATGCTAAAAACTGCTTTAAGAAAAAATGTGACATTTCTATCTTAAACTCCGAAGAGTAAATACATAGTTTCGACAACTTGTAAAGTTATCATGATTATTAGTGTTTTTACCATTTGTGATGTTACAAAATATATATCTTATCAATGTGCACATACTAATACCATTGAACCAATGGTTTCATATGCTATATTAGGATACAAAATTGTAAGTGTTCTATTATTATTATTGTTGTTTTTCCATGAAATTTCTTACATATAATTTATTTAGTTTCAATTTTTATAGTTAATTTGATTACCACTGAATGATGGCTAAGATGCTAGCCGAAACGTCATACTATTTCTATTGATGTTACTCCCGAATTTAAACTCAAATTAAACATATATATCAACATGAAATTCAAGACTATTCATATATATATATAAATATATATATATATATATATATATATACATTGATTTATGTTTGTCTTCCGAACATTCCTGTATCATTATTAAACATTCGAATAACAATAGTAACACTACGTGACAGTATTTTTTTCTGAGATGTTATGATGGTTTTTAAGGGGGGCGATACATGTAACAAGAAAAAAAAAATCGATTTTTTTTTTTTTCATAAATCGTTACAATAACATCTCAAAAATATGCCTGTAAATATTCAAAACAAAATTATCATTATTTATACAATAAAAACTCATTTAAGTGCCACGCCTCAACTCGACGCTTGAGTGCTATTGTACTCTTATCTGTTTCTGTGTCAAAACTTTAAACGCGTTTTTCTCAAAACGACGTTTTTGAAATTTGCGGGCGTGATAACTCAAAAAGTTCTCAACCGATTCCAATGAAATTTTGCACACATCTACTTTACAGTAATAGCTTCTAGTTAAACCTCAAACATTCCAAAAAATGTTTCAAAAATTAACCCTTTTACCAAAAAAACCATTGAAAAAAAGGTGAAAAATCGAACTTTTTTTTTCTAAGGTGTGCCAATTTACGATTTTGTGACTTTTTTAATTTTTTTTTGGTTTAACTAGAAGATATATGTTTTATGAACACGTACAAACTAATTTTTTTAAATTCAGATCACCGTACGAAAAGTGAGAACGCCCGCAAATTGATGGCGTTTTCCGAGAGGGTCTTAGCAGATTTATTTTTACGGCAGCCATTTAAAAAAAATAAATTAAAAAAAAAATTTTTTTGTGTATTTTAATATATAATAAATAACCCTAAAAAAGTTCAAAAAGATTCAATCATTCCTTCCCAGTTTAAAAAGTCCTCAAAAAATGGTAAAAATTAAGGCGATTACATGTATCGCCCCCCTTAAGTGATTCCGAGAAAAGTAACAAAACTTTTCCAACAACTCCGGTTATTGAGATACAGCAACGTGCTAGTTTTTTCTCAAATTGCAATAAAAAATTACATAGATTTTATTTTATGCCTTCAGAAGATGTCCACCTGTTAAATTATTTGTTTACCTGACTGCTAGTCTACTTACATAACTGTGCACCAGTCTTCCTATTTATTTATCTACCTGCTTACATGCCCACTTTACTACTTGTCTGTCTGCGATTCTATCGATCGCCGTATTTCTATTTTCCACCAATCTACCTGTCTACTTGGCTACTTGTTTATCGTTCCTCTCTTTCTACTTGCTTACCTATCTATATACTTGCCTACTTTTCATAGTTTTCTCTGTCTACCTGCCTACCTGTTTACCTGTGTATCAATAATTATATTCGTATATAAGTAAATAACAATAATTTTGAATAATCATTATTGGTCATTAAATGTCATATTTTTAACTTTTTTACTGCAATCCAGAAACCGCTGGAATAATATATTAATAATAGAAAAATATTAGTAATTGAAAACCAAAACTGGTTTTCCTGATATTTTGATCTTTCATTCATATGACTATTTTTTTGTCAAAAAGTAGGTTTTTTGACATAATGTAGCGATATAAATAAATATGTCATTAATAAGGGTAAGCAATTTTTTATTTTAAAAATTTGTTTTTGACTTTATATGTTTTAAGTATTTTATATTTATTGCTAAATTTTTTTACTTTCCATTCACAGGAGAACCAAGACTCGAACCGAATGAACAATTCATCTTCCGCTCACCGTCTTCCTCTTTCGCAACATCATCATGGACCGAGCGGAGATCATCTGCCAAATAATAGCACCACTCAAAATGATACCAAACTTCCACTCCATACAAAGCCAGATCCTCCTGTACGCCAAGACACCCTAAGGGAAAAACCAAAGCCAAAAGAATTGGATGGATATGTAGGTTTCGCAAATCTTCCAAACCAAGTGTATCGCAAGGCTGTCAAGAAAGGATTTGAATTTACATTGATGGTTGTAGGTAAGAAAGTGACCGTTGAAGTAAATGCGACTTAAAAAACGATCTGTAAGATCTATGGTTTACGCTATAACTCGAATGATTTTAGTTTTGAATCTGATTTCAGTTGTTTCAGAAATGTTTTATTTGTTTGATTGCTTTATACAACTTATGTCCAATTTAGTTCTTTTTTAACTCCTCGTAGGGTAAGTTATAGTAATCGCAAAAAATCGAAAATGAAGATTTTTATATATCTTTACGTTTCAGAGGTTTTTGAACATTTTGGCATACCTTAGAAAAAATGGATGTATGTGTGTGTGTGCGTGTGTGTGTGTGTGCGGATACAAATTTCGTCGACGATTTCGGGAACACGGTTCAACCGATTTCGATTATTCAAAGAGCATTCGATTGCTGTTGATAAGGAGACGTGCTGATTAGTTTTTGGCATGGGCAGGTCTAGCCGTTTCGAAGATACGGGGCAAAAAGTGCCACAAATGGTAACTCCGTTTTTAAGGGAACGGAGCGTCCTATTTTAATATTTGAAAAAGAATTTTACTTATATTGACAAGATGAAGAATTGATCAAATTTTTATGAAGACAGGTCTAGCGGTTTCGGAGTTCTAGTGGAAAAAGTAAAAAACAAGAAGCCATTTGGCGGTCAAAAATGATCATTTGACATATGCACATCAAATTATCAGATATTTTATAAAGATTTTAACAATAAGTATACATTTTGTTTACATTCCTATCAGTTCCGTACCAATGTTTATCCGTTCGACGGCGACGCGGCGATTACGCGCTTCGATATTTCGTCTTTATGCAAGTATGCAGTAAAATAAAGAAAACGTTTTTTTACCGGAAAGTCTTTTTTTTCGAAACAGTAAATTTTTATCGAAAATTTATAGTTTCTCAAAAATCTAATTTTTTGAAAGTAATTTTTTTTCAAAAAAAAAAAATTGCTACGGGAAGTTACAGCAATTTGCCTTAAGGGACGATGCCATGCGCCCCACTAATTTTTCTTTGCGTTTCAAAGGGTTCTGAACATTTTGGCATACCTTGGAAAAAATGGATGTATGTGTGTGTGTGTGTGTTATGTATGTGCGGATACAATTTTTTGTCGAAGATTTCGAGAACACGGATCAACCAATTTGAATGATTCAAAAAACATTCGATTCCTACCCATAAGACGTGCTGACTAGTTTTTGGCAAAAGCAGGTTCAGCCGTTCCGAAGATACGGCGCAAAAAGTGCCAAAAATGAAAAATCAATTTTTGAGAGAACCGAGTGTCCGATTAGAATGATTCAAAAAACATTTTATTTGTATTGATAAACTAAAGAACTGATGATATTTTTGGGAAGGCAGGTCTAGCGGTTTCGGAGATCTAATAAAAAAAGTGAAAAAAGTCATTTGGCGGACATGGTCATTAGACATATGCAATCAAATTTTCACATATTTTCTAGAAATTTTAATAGGAACAAATTTTATTTACTTTTTTATGGGTTCCGTACCAATGATTATCCGTTTAACTATGACGCAGCACCCACGCGCTTCAATATTTCGTTTCTACACAGCTAACGTATCGCGATTGCTTTGAAACAAAGTTCAAATTTCCAAAATATTTCAAAGTATAAAAAAGAGTTTTTAAAATCTCAGTAATCGATTTTTTCAGAGTTCTAAAGAAAATTGAATCTTTTTCAAAATTTTAAATTTGGTACGGGAAGTTCCAGCAATTTGCCTTGAGGCACGATGCCATGCACCACTAGTTCACTTCATAACCGTAATCACTAGAGTTCTTTCTTCTCTCACTTCCTTCAGGACTTTGTCACTTGTAATTTTGTCAGACAATTTTATCCTTTCAGTTATTCTCCAACACCACGTTTTGCAAATCTTCAGGTTGTTGTTATGCAGTAGAGATCAGATTTCTGGTTTATACAGAACCATGCTCTGACAACCAAACTTTTCGTACCGTAGACTCTTTGCGTTTTAAAGGTTTCTAGACATTTTGGCATACTTTAGAAAAAAATGTTTGTATGTGTGAGTGTGTTTTTGTGCGGATACAATTTTTTGCGCATCGAAAAGCATTTTATTTGTATTGACGAAATGAAGAATTGATTAAATTTTTGGAAAGGTAGGTCTAGCGGTTTCGGACATCCAATAAAAAAAGTACAAAAAATGCTCTTTGGCGATCAAAAATGATCACTAGACATATGCACACATTACCAGATATTTTATAGAGATTTTAATAATAAGTATGAATTACCGGAATACCGGAATGAAAGTATGACTCTGTGCTTACCGGCTTCGGTATTTAATCATGGACGAAAAATTGTATCCACACAAAAAACATAAACGTAAAGATTAAGATAAATTTTCATTTCTGATTGCCGATGCCGATTTCCTTGTTGATATCGGTACGCATACAACGTTGATATCGATACGCATACAACGTTGATGCCGGTACACATACAACGACAGATCTCTATTCACATACACGACGACTAATCACAATTGACCCATATAGAAATGATCTCATCGAGAGCGAATGACGATAGTTCGGGCGTTATGGACTTCCGTTGCATTTCTCCTGATTTACACTCTAGTCGCGCCTAAAGAAGTTTTACTTAAAAAATTGTTCGCTTTGAAGACATTGGTGAATTGCGTACAACGATTTACGGAATTATGTCAGGAGCTAACTTTTGTCACGGAATTTGTGGTTCAGTGAAATACCGATTCTAACTCTACATGAAATTTTAAGATGCAAAATAATGTTTTATAATTATATTATTATTTAATTTACATGGTAGTAAATACGAATAAAAAGTGAAAATCAAAAGAGCGCGTGTACCGTTCACACGACGCGATTGAAGAAAAACTGTTTTGCTGTTGTATGGATTGCAATTAAGTTAAAAACATGGCATCTTGCCTTAAGGCAAATTGCTGGAACTTCCCGTACCGTAATTAAAAATTCAAGGAATAAAAATTAACAATAATTGCTTTAAATAATTTCAAATAGATTATTATAAATACATACTGTAAATTAATAAGTGCATATTATGTGTATGTTTACAAGAAATTTGTTCATTTTTTTAAAATTTTTTTTATATTTTTGAAAATTTGAAAAAAAAAATTTAAATATGGATTGTCTTGGAATTTTTGAAAAAAATCTTTTTTTTTATTTTTGAGAATTTGAAAATTATTGAAAATATCCGATTTTTTTTTTTGAGATTTTCGAAATATTCTCAAATCTTTGTAAGAAATCGTTTTTTCTTAAAATTTGATATTTTTCGAAATTTTTTGAAATTTCGTTTTTTTTTTGAAAATGATAAAACATTTTAAAAATTTGTTTTTTGAAACTTAAATTTCTTTTGAAAATTTAGATTTTTTTTTTTGAAAATTTTCAAAACTACGAAATTTTTTGTAAAACCATTTTTTGCACACCGTCTACACAAGCAAAATGTTTTTCGAATTATTCAAATCGAAGCGTCCGATTTGAATAATTCAAAAAACATTTTGTTCTCTCAAAGACTGAATTTCAATTTTTGGCTCCTTTTGCCCCGTATCTTCGAAACGGCAAGACCTGCCTATGCCTAAAATCTAATCAGCACGTCTTCTTATCAATATGAATCGAATGTTTTCCAAATTATTCAAATCTGTTATTTCATACTGTCGAAAATGTCGAGGACATTCGTTTGAACCATATACTTGAATATTAAAATTAAAAATCTTGGTACGGAACCAAAAAATTGACACAAAATGTAAACACATTATTAAAATCTCTATAAAATATCTAATAATTTGATATGCATATGTACAATGAACATTTTTGATCGCCAAATGACATTTTTTAAACTTATTTTTATTGAGAGTCCACAACCGCTGGACCTGCTTTTCCAAAAATTTGAACAGCCCTTCGTTTAGTCAATATAAATAAAATGTTTTTTGAATTAGTCAAAACGAACTATGGCTCCTACATATACGCATATTTTTTTCTTAAGGTATGTAATAATACCCAGAATTGAGTATTTAACTCAATTTCGAGATGTATATAACGATAATATAGCAGCACTAATGCTTTACACTATATTAACAAGAGCCACGTATGCAACATCATCTGTTCAATGAAAGAAAATATGTAATATTTTACGTCTAAATCTAACTAATATTTTCTTTAGGTGAATCAGGTCTCGGTAAGTCTACCTTGATCAATTCAATGTTCCTGTCGGATGTATACAGCCCGGATCATCCAGGACCATCTCAAAGGTTGAAAAAAACAGTGGCCGTTGAAACGAGTCGTGTCCTTTTAAAAGAAAACGGTGTCAATCTAACACTTACGGTCGTTGACACACCGGGATTTGGAGATGCTGTGGACAATAGCAAATGGTAAGGAAATTGAAAGTGAGTTCAATATTATATGTAAGAGACTCAACTTTCAAGATTTTTGTATATTTGAGTTTTCATGGTGGTTAATAATAATTAAAATTATATTTCTTTAAAAAGAAATATGTTAATATTTCTATTCTTTGCAGACAAACATCTTATTAAATTAATAAATTAGTATTTCAATTCAATGTGTATGTAGTGCTATCAATTGCAGTACCAGTATGTGGTAATATTATTTAATATTTTTCAGTTGGGTACCAATAATTGACTTCGTTGAATCGCGCTACGAGGAATTCTTAAATGCCGAATCTCGCGTCACACGTCGATCTCTTCCTGACGGTCGTGTTCACTGTTGCCTCTACTTTGTAGCACCTACCGGTCATGGTTTGAAACCATTGGACGTGGAGTTTATGCAACGCTTGGGGGACAAAGTTAACATTGTTCCTGTGATTGCAAAAGCCGACACAATGACTCCAGAAGAATGTGCTCAGTTCAAGAAACAAATATTGAATGAGATCGCGAGGCACAAAATAAAGATCTACGAATTCCCAGATTGCGACGAGAAAGATGGAGGCGGACAAGAGGATGAGGCAGAAATTAAATTATTGAAGCAGATGAGGTCGAAAGTTCCATTTGCCGTTGTTGGCGCCAATGCTATTATGGTTGACGGTAAAGAGGTTCGAGGCAGAAAGTATCCTTGGGGAGTTGTTGAAAGTGAGTAAAAATACATATAGAGGGTGTCGCAGAACTCCAAGTCAAGCCGAAACGGTAATAGAATTGACCGTAACTACCATAGAAAAAATTAGAAATTGGTGGTGTATGGCATCATGTCTTAAGTGGTAAAATGCTGGATTTTCTCGTACCGTAATGAAATAATCGAAGAATATTGAACTAATGGGGCGCATGATATCGTGCCTTAAGGCAAATTGCTGGAACTTCCATTACCAATTTTTTTTTTAAAAATTAAAAAAAAAATTTTTCAAAAAAAAAAGGATTAACATTTTTGAAAAAAAATTACTTTGAAAAAATTAGATTTTTGAGAAACTATAAATTTTTGAAAAAAAAAATTTGGAAAAAAGATTTTTGAAAAAAAATGTTTTCTTTATTTTGAAATATTTTGGAAGTTGTGAATTTTCAAAGCAATCGTACTGCTTTAACTACATAGAGATGAAATATCGAAGCGCGTAAGCGCCGCGTCGCTGTCTAACGGATAAACATTGGAACAGAACTTATAGGAATGTAAACAAAATTTATACTTATTGTTAAAATCTCTATAAAATATCTGATAATATTGTGTGCATATGTCTAATGATCATTTTTGACCGCCAAATGGCATTTTTTTACTTTTTTCACTAGATCTTCAAAACCTTCATGAAAATTTAATCAGTTGTTCATCTTGTCAATACAAGTAAAATGTTTTTTGAATTATTAAAATCGTACACTCCGTTCTCTTAAAAACTGAGTTACAGTTTGTGGTACTTTTTGCCCCGTATCTTCAAAACGGCTAGACCTGCCTATGCGAAAAACTAATCAGCACGTCTCCTTATCAACAGCAATCGAATGTTTTTTTGAATAATTGAAATCGGTTGAACTGTGTTCGCGAAATCGTCGATGAAAATTTGTATCCGCACACACACACACACGCACACATACACATACATTCATTTTTTCTAAGGTATTCCAAAATGTTCAGAAACCTCTGAAACATAGAGATATATAAAAATTTTCATTTTCGATTTTTTTTGCTATTACTATAACTTACCCTACGGGAAGTTGAAAATTATTTCAAATATATTATAAATACTGTAACATTTATAATCTTTATTTTATAGACAAAATATGAGAGCTTATAAATTGGACGATGATGTTTATATAAGTTTACGTGCAACGTAAATAAACAAAACAAAAAAAAATGCTACGTTCTCCTAAAAACTGCCATTTTTTTGCACATTTAGCTTCGTATCACCAAAACAGCCAGAAACCACGTCTTTCCATAATTACGACTTGAATGCTTTTGAATCATTTAATTTGGATGCTCTGTACTCTAAAAAACTAGCTTTATATTTTATTTGCTCCATATCTCCGAAACGGCTGGACCTGTCTTTGCTAAAAACTAATCGGCACATTTCACCATCAGAGCATTTTTTGAATTATTCAAATCGGTTGATACGTACGCTCGAAATCATCGAAGAAAAACTATATCCACGCGTACACACACACACATATCCATTGTTTCTAAGGTATGCAAAATGTTCAGAAACTTTGAAACTAGGCTTGCAACGAATACCGAATATTCGGCAACTACTCGGCAGGTTTTTGGCGCCTGAGCTCATTTGTATTAATGTAATTACTTTCAGCAATTGTTATATTACTAACACACTACATCTTTAATCAAGTTTTATACCTAGACTTGCAACCACTATTCGGCTACTCTTTTTTTTTTCAGAAAATTTGGCACCATTTACACTACTCGGCCAAATACCGTATTCTTGAATACCACATGTGATAAAGTAATAAATGGTAAAATCATTGAAAAAGCGATTCTTTACTTATATCCAATTATTTCTTTCATAATCATTTAATATTTTCTTTTATAAACTCAATATTAGTTTTTATATATTAGGGATGCTAATCATAATGAAATAAATAAGAAATGATCAAAAATATTGTTTGTATGTTTCGCGATAAAGAGACAATTTTTGCTTTATTTGGAAATGCTTAGATCGAATATAATGAATGACTTTATTGTATAGATACAACACATGCGTGTAATCATTGAATGATTCATATTGAATAATATAAACATGTAACAATAAAGTAGTGTTCATTTATAATCTCAAAAGTCGATGAAGTTTAAATTATTCTATATACAATAACGAAATCATTTCTTCATACGATATTATGTAAACTAAACATTTCCAAATATACAGATCCATCTCGAGCTCCTTATTGCATAAAAGATAAAACACCAACATTGCTGCCGCTGTGCGGCGGCGGCGCCTTTAATTTTAACTATTCGGTTTTCGGCCGAATATTAATAAAGGTGCCGAATATTCTGAATACCGAATAGTAAACAAATATTCGGTGCACGCCTATTTTAAACTCAAAGATATGCAAAAAATTTCAATTTCGTTTTTTGGACGATTACAATAACTTACTCTATGGGATAGTTACTATCTATACTATCACCCCGTTTCGGCTTGATGTTGAGTTTTGGGACAACCTGTATAAAATAACATATAATAAAATTAAAAAAAATATTTTTTTAGTGGAGAATATGGAACACTGTGATTTCATTGCTTTGCGCAACATGGTAATCAGAACACATCTTCAGGACTTGAAAGATGTCACGAATAGCGTTCACTATGAGAATTACAGATGTCGAAAATTGGCAGGTTTAGGATCTGATGGAAAACCATCACGCATATCAAATAAGTAAGTTTTATACGAGTAGATTTATTTTATATTTATTTAATAATACAGTCTATATCAGTGTATGGATTAAAGGATTTAGTCATGTTTTTCTTCAGATTGGGTCTCAGCCTAGTATATACATGATTTTGATGCCATTTCATAGCTTTTCATCGAAAAAGTCAGATATACAAATTTTCAACTCCCTAGCTCATCATTTGGCCAAGATATATTTGAAATTATGTGATAGTGGCCCCTCTTTTCAAGATCACTTTTTGTCACAACAGTCACATCACCAAACAAATAAGGTGATTTTATTACTTTACAGTGGTGTGGACTATATTATTAATAACAAATAATTATTTGTTACTCCATGAAAGAGTGAAATTAGTTGTTTGTTTTGAATTCTCTGATAGTGCGGTTGTTTGTACTAATTTTTAATTAACATTGTTAGGAAGACTATATTTCTTATGGTATCCAAAATTTAGTTTTAGTTCAGGTAGTAGAACACATTCAAAAGTTGTAAATTCTCAGTAAGGAATTTATATTTTGAATATTTGTATATTTGTGTATGTGTATAATATAAATAAATATATTAACAACACATAACTTGTAAATAATTAATAAATGGAATAAAGCACTAAGTGTCAGTGATTACAATTTTATAAAATAGTTTTAGAAATTAAATAAACGAGATGTAGCTCATCATACGAGGCAAGTTTTCAACCTAATACTTACAAACCAAATATTTTGTGTCCAATAAACAAATTTCAAAATACTTTTCATTCTCTTTCAAAAATTTACGTCCTTATAATCCCAAACTTTATAGCCTCCCTAAAATCCATAAACAAGATGTTCCTTTTAGACCCATAGTCACTGTCATAAATTTCCTCTGTCCAAAATTTCAAAATCTCTAAGCAATATACTTTCCACTACAACTGTTCAGTCCCCTCATTTCATCAAATATTCATTTGAATACCTCATGATACTTTATTAGTGAGTCTAGATGTTGTTTCCTTATTCACCAACTTCCCCTTACAATTAATGTTATATTCTATAACAGATAGATGGGATGAAACTTCTTGTCACACTACACTTACTTTACACTGGTTTTTGGAACCTGTCAAGTTTATATTCACGAACACTTACTTTGAATTTGATGACCAATTTCACCTTCCAATTTTTGACACCCTCATCGACTGTTCTATTTCCCCAGCTCTAGCCGAATTATTGTCACAAGACTTAGAAATCGGAGTTTTTAATTCCATCAACCTAGAAGCTTACTCCTGTTACAGATATGTTGATGACTATTACTTGTATCCCCTCTTTCAATTCTTCCAACAAACATATACAGTTCACTTTTGAAAAAGATCTAGATAACTCCATTAGCTTTTTAGACGTCAGAATTACTAAAAACGTAGATAATCACATTCTCACTAACTGGTACCAGAAACCTACTTGGTCATGTAGGTATCTATATTTTCACTCTTACCAATCCTCTATTATGAAAATAGGAACTATCGTTAATCTAGTAGACGATGCTATCCTTCTTTCTGAACAATTTTGAACCTTCAACTTAGATTTAATTTTCAAAACTCTCATGCACAACTCCTATTCCCTACATCTAATAAAATCCGTCACAAACAAAAGACCTACAATTTTAAGGAACAAAATTATTAACCCCAACCTGATCTTAGCTTCCACAAAGAATAATGATTTTGAAGGTACAATTTGCCTTTCTAACATTAAAGAATTTTATCCTTTGTAGAAATAACTTTTTTATAACGCTAATCTACGATTAGTATGTAACATCAATTTAACGCTTAATTCTCTTTTCTCAAATTTGAAGTCGCGCACTAGTTTGGAAGGAGTATCCAAATCCAATTCACTTATATTGGCGAAACAGGACAGAATATTATTAAACGTTTAAAACAAGACGACATTAATTCGAAAAACAAAAATCAAGGGATGATCACTGAACATTTGAAACTAAACAACCATACTTTCAATTTTTATGACGCAAAGGTTCTTTATCACGAGTCGAAAGTCTCACAAAGACGCTTTGCGGAATCGGCTTTTGTTTTTTTTTTGGACAAACAGTATTAATAAACGTAATGATACAAGCTTACACTGCCAAAACTATCAATATGTTCTAAATAATGTTTCCAAATTTGTATCGAACACCTAACGCCGCGCTATACTATCACACACACTAGTACATGTCGCTGTATCCTTATATTGCAAACACGTATCGAGTTTTTTTCAAAAAATTTTGCTTCGCACATTTACAACTTAAACAGAAATTAAACTTGCCCCGGACGAGCTACATTCTGTTTATTTAATTTCTAAATATATTTTATAAAATAGTAATCACTGACACTTAATGCTTTATTCCAATTATTAATTATTTACAAGTTATGTGTTTTTAATATGTATAAGTGTTAATCTAAGAATTTCAAGATTTAGATATATATAGTCCACCATTTTAGTTATTTTTTTTTCCTTTCTTATTTTAATAACTTTCCGTAGGGTAAGTTATTGTAATCGTCCTAAAATCGAAACTGAAAGATTTTCCAATTCTTCGCGTTTTGAAGGTTTGTGTACATTTTAGCATACTCCAGAAAAAATGGATGTGTGTATGTGTATGTATGGATACAATTTTTCGTCCACCTTTTCGGATGCACAGATTAACCGATTTGAATGGTTCAAAAAACATTCGATTCCTATTGATAGGAAGATGTGCTGATTAGTTTTGGCAAAGGCATGTCCAGCCGTTCCGGAGATAGGGAGCAAAGAGTGCAGAGAATAGAAATCGAGTTCTTGAGAGAACGGAGCATCCGATTTGAATGATCTAAAAAATATGCAATTTGTACTGACGGAGAGAAGTGGTGTTGTATATCTGTATGATGTATGTGATTTCTTCATATAGACGCAAGGAGTGTGTTGTTCGTCTTTGAAATTGAGAAACGACTTACATGGATTTTTTATAAGAGCGAGTGAGTACGCGCTCAGGCTTTTCTTAACATTTGACTGCGTTCTACGCATAAGAAAATTGAATAGCGTTTCTAACAGTGTTAATTAAAAATTAGTCCAACAACCGCACTATCCGAAAATTCAAAACAAAAAATTATTTTCACATTTTTATGCACTAACACATAATTATTTAACCATATTTGTTATTAATATAATCCACGCCGACGTGAATAGAATCGTTTTATTTGTTTGTAGATATCTTTTACAGTTGTGACAAAAAGTTTCTCTGAAAACAGAGGCAAAGTATATTTTCAATGATATGATGAGCTTGGGTGTTGAAAATTGCTATATCTATTTTTTTTCGAAAAAAGCTTTAAACTACCGAGCCAATTATGTATAGAAACGAGACGAAACCCTTTAACTTTGTCAATTTGCAATATAAATATCACTTATACTTAAAATAGTTTTGATTTAGTTTTATATCAAGAGGTCAAAGATGTCAATTTTGTCAATTAAATGTAATTATAAGAGGATATTATATTAATTTAGGAGAGTGAGTTTTTTAAGGGGAGTAATAGTTTTAGTTGATACTACGATACATTATATCAAGAATTAATCTCTTATGAAGATTTTATTATAATTATTATTTTTATATCTATTTTATTACAATTTTATTATGTTTGGTTGATGAAGTTCATCTTATCTTAAATAATTTATATTCATCATACTCATCCTTATTTATTTTATTATAAATACTTAATTATTTTACTGAAAGTAACTTTTTTTATCAACCGATGTTTTTGATATTTTGCTTGGGCGTGCAAAAATGGTGTAATTGAAATATGTTACATAGTTTTTTTTTAAATCCTAATCTAATATAAAAATAGTGAATACTTGGAACTAACTTAAAATAAATCTTTAGTTTATGCCCACCAGGAATCATGAATAGTTTCATGACAGTTTGGTAAGTTCTTCTTGCTAAGTAGCTAGCAACAAATTATCATGCAAACAATTATTTAATGTTTATATTTGATGTTATAATCATTTTATTGTACTTCAAATAAGCAACAATTTAATTATTGAGATATGTAATGTTCTTGATTGATTTTTTTATTATGAAACTAATTAATACTAAAGTATAATAATTGAATGAAAAGGCCAATTAATTCTATGAATCAGCAAAACATTGTTTGTTTATTTGTTTCTATCATTACAAACAGAACATTGTATAGAATTAAATTTTCGGGTTGCTAGCTTTACAACTTAAGAACTATTTGCTGCAACATTGTCTATTTTAAATAAATGTATTTTAGTTGTTCAGTGGTCAGAAACCGTGCATCATTTTTGTATGTCTAGGGTATTTTTTATCACTTCGCCTTTGTTTTTTATTTATATTATTTTTCTCACACAAAAATTTATGATTCACGTTATATTAAAAATTATGAATTTTGTCATGATAAAAATTTGAAATATGTTTAAATGATGAAAAGCCGAACTATATATGCTGGAAGAAGACTTATTAACTTCCCGAAGGAGAAGTTTATGTCTTCATCAAAAAATCCGATTCGCTAATTTTTTGTTTTCTCGACGTTTCAAACCATTCTGAATCGAATGAGACCAAATTTGGAAAAAGTATGTGTGTGTGTGCGCGTGTGTGTGAACAGATTTTTTGCCGTAAATCAACGTTTTCTCAAAAACGGCTGGACCGATTTCAAAAATTTAAAAGCCATTCGATGAATCGCGACAAGGAATAGCGTTTATCAATTTTGCGCGACGATCAACCAAGCCGTTTCTTTATAAATAGCAGAAAATTGTACAGATTTTTGTCCACGTTTTAGTTCGCAGTTCTAACTCGATTTTGAAAATTCAAAAACCGTTCGAAAGATATTGGTTGGGAATCGTGCTGATGAGTTTTTGATAGAGATTGGCCGGGCCGTTTTCTTGTAATAAAATGTTAAAAAAAAATTCGACTATTATTATTATTTTTTTTTTGACGGTAGATACCACAGTCTTCTAGATCATACTAAAATATTACGGCCCTACGACAACTCGTTTAGCTTTAAAAATTCGTCAAAGTTTGCAAAAATTAGTATCGTTTTTTTGGCATTTGTCAAAATTAGACCTTTCATCGACGTTTGCTTAAAAACGCCTGAACCGATCTCAGTAATTTAAAAACCATTTGATGTGTCTCAATGAGGACTATCGCTTGTCAGTTTTGTGCGACGATCGGCCGAGCCGTTTCTTTGTAATTTGGAAAAAAGTGTGAAACTTTCCGTCCACATTTAAGCTCATACTACCGAATCGATTTTAAAAAATCAAAAACTGATCGAAAGATATTAGTTGGGAATGAAACTGTTTAGTTTTAGGTGAAAATATACCGAGCCGTTTTCTTGTAATTAACTGTAGAAAAAAAAATTTATGGAACTTTTTTGGCGATATATATCATGGTCTTATAGAACTTACTGAAATATTACGACCTGACGACAAGTCGTTTAATTTGAAAAATTCATCAAAGTTTGAAAAAATGAGTAGTTTTTTTTAACGTTTGTTAAAATTAAAATTAGTCGATTTACTTGGTATAACGATAGAGTACTTGGTCTCAATGCACATATTAAAGCATCAAAGTCCTACGGAAACTGGTTCAATTATAAAAATTTGCTTTTAGAGAATACTCCGAATACGTTAATATTCGTTCGTTTTCAATTATGTGTAATAAATCCACTCGGAATACTTTTAATTACTCATAAATTAATTTATATTTTATTGATTAAGTCGATTATTTACACATATCGGGAAGATCTTGTAACTTGCCTTAAGGCAAAATACCGATACCAACTAGTTACATATTAGACATACGATATAGATATAGCCGCGTAAAAGATTTTTTAGTCTTGTATAAAAAGTATTTTCATTAATTTAGGCACAACTTTGTTTTTATTAAATATTATTTATTTATCAGTGTAATTATTGTCTATTCATTCAATTTTTACTAGGAATCCTTTAGCTCAAATGGAAGAAGAAAAATTAGAACATGATAACAAGATGAAGAAAATGGAAACTGAAATGGAACAGGTAATATTTTTAAAAAATATACGTATTTTTTGCATTAGGTATTATTAAAGAGACTAACCCATTAAAATTGAATTCATAATTTTGAGAGCTTCTAAAAATTATACTTATCTTGCTTGCTTAATATCAATAGATTACATAAAATACAAACAGTTGAAGTACTTAACACGTTGCCGCAAATGACGGCTATAGCTGTCCGATCTTTAGCGATATGTAGGCAAACAACGGCCTAATAATTAATAATTAATAATTTGATAATAGTTAATAATTTTCACTTCCAAACATACAACTTACACTGGATTTCATCTGGCAATCATAAACAATTCAAAAAAAGTTTGTTTCTAAGCACGATCGTCAATTTAAAAGTGTGCGTCACGTAAGGGGTTACTATTAATCTGATATTTATGGACCATACAGCAAACCTTCTATATTTAAATGTTGTTCCTCATTTATTTTCTCTGGATGATTTTATATCATAGAGCGCTTTTTGCCGCACCTGTCGAAGGCCACTTGGCGTGCTTAACGAGTTTGGCATCGGCTTCAAGACAGAAATTATATGATTGAGCTCCAATATCAATCTCCAAAACTTTCATAAATTGTAAAGTACTGCTCAGACCAAAGCATTTTTTAAGCTTGAAGAGTTTTTTTCCATAAAATTTACAGTGGCGTTCTGTTCAAGAAGGTTGAAACAATAGTTATGTTTTTTTTTAATTGTCGTTACCTACTAATTTCTATTACAGTTAGGTCATAGATAAACAAGTATAAAGTGTTAAGTTGTATAATACTGATAATGACATAATAGATAAACAAGTATAAAGTGTTGAGTTGTACAATACTGATAATGAATTAGGTAATAGAGTTGTATAATACTGATAAAGACAAAATATTATATATATTTAAATGACTAGGTATTTGAAATGAAAGTGCGTGAAAAGCGGCAAAAGCTTAGAGATTCCGAATTAGAATTGACTAAGAGGCATGAAACCACTAAGAAGGCCTTAGAACAGCAAGCCCGCGACTTGGATGATAGGCGCAAAGCATTTGAGCAAGAAAAACATCAATGGGAACAACAAAACGGTGTCTCACTTGATGAACTTAGAAGAAGGTCATTGGAAGCTAATAGCAAAGAGTGAGTAATATACAAAAATATCAAATAAATAATCCTATAACCATTTAATGGGTGAAAAATAATTACTAACGGGTTTAGTCTTTTCATTGAAAGTTTCTTTTCTAATATTGATATCAAAAGGATAGTTCGTGATGGTTGGTTGTGAATGGGATTGTATAATCATGATTTGAATTTGGATCGCATGTTATGGATTCTTTTACATAGATATGAAAGCTTTGCATGAAGAGCATGGTTCTAAACCGATTGGATGTATAATTGATTAATTAATGGAACAAAAAATGAGCATTCATAAAATCATAGACTTCGCACACGCACATGCACACTATTAGTTTTATTGAATTGCCTGCAATATTTAAAATTACATAGATGAATTTTAAGAATGCTAAATAGTAAAATGCACATCTATAACTTAGGATCAATATTTTATAGAGTAATACAAGCCATATTATCCTAATTTTAAAGCCAATTTATCTTATATTGCTTTAAACTTCAAGTACATAGATTTTCAAGATTGGTTCAAAGGAAATATTAAATGAAAGAAATAAAAATTACATTTCATAACTAAACATATTTTTCAAATATTTTTTGCTCATTTTTCCTTAGAAGTTAATTTGGTATATAATTGTGTAATTGAACAATATTTCAACGAGTTCGAAGTATTTTTAATATTATTAGGTAATAATACATAATTATGAAAAACTTACATATCATAGGAGCATTCTTGAGTGAAATTTTCAAAATTCATTCATTTCCAATGCATTTAAACACATATATGATCAGTTAAACAATAATTACACAGCTTTGTAAAGATTATTAATGAGATGTTGGTAACAAAATCTAGTAGCAACTTTCTAAATAATATTTTCTAAAATAATATTTTAAATGAAAAGATTTAATTTTTGCATAAATAATAAATATTTTTATTGTGTCTATTTTAGAAATCAGTTGGTATATTTCAAATATGTTATTTAATAATATATAGCTGACAAATGTTTTTTTTTCTTATTTTTTTGACTGTAAATATTAAAAAAAATCAGTTGAAAAAGAGTAAAAAAGTTATATTTGGGACATTTTATCACTTACATTTAATTTTTTTTTTCAATTAAATTATTTGAATTTCAATCTCGTAACTTCAGAAATTATAAAATAATGGTATATAATTAATTTATTATGCAGGAAAAGTATCATTAAAATAAAAAGTAGGCTGCTAGTGATAAATGTTACCAACTTTCATTCGTATATAAAATAATGGTACGAGATTGTTAGCGTGTGTGGTATGGCTTATTCTCTGGCAGGACGATGTCAGTGACGTCCAGAGGCTCTGAAGGTTCTG
Source organism: Ctenocephalides felis (assembly GCF_003426905.1). Taxonomy (NCBI): domain Eukaryota; kingdom Metazoa; phylum Arthropoda; class Insecta; order Siphonaptera; family Pulicidae; genus Ctenocephalides; species Ctenocephalides felis. The sequence goes on from NW_020538040.1 coordinate 114,950,651, forward strand.
AGGGACGCCCAAAGAGAGGATTCAGCTCTCTATTGCGTAGACATACAAGCTTCACAGCCCATGATCGTCATCCTACTATGAGCTTGGCTCCGACTGAGCGGGAGTAAAATCTATGTTCGACTATAATCTACATGCACAACCACTCCTTTTTGACAGCTTAATACCATAATCTTCATTTTGCATTAACTGCTTTCTTTATCTTTTTTATTTACCTCAATCACATTTTTTTGTAGCAATAATTCTTGTTTATTAATCCTTTAGTATTAATCTGTAGATGTTCTGACACTCTGTTTTATATTCTATCTTTTTTACCTTTTAAATATTTTTTATTTATTCATTTTACATAAGTTGTGTACCTCATTTATCAATAAAGATTATTACATTTATACAGCTGTTGTATTAGTTTATTTTAAAAAGACTTGACGCTCGATATGTACATGTTTTCCATCAATCAATTCTTTTCATAATTTTAAGAAATAAAAATGGTTTCCTGTTGCATGTATATGTAAATATATATATATATATATATATATATATATATATATGTTTCTTTTCCGAATAATAAATGCAATAAATAAAAAACAATTTGTTTTTTGTAGATGATTAATTACGACTTTTCGGAATTAGATACGTTCCATCATCAGGTTTCTTCTGTCAAAAACATATTTATATAGTCTAACTCTATTTAAGACGAAGAATACAGAATATTAAGTAAAAAAAAATTTAATATAAAGGAATGGATTATGTACCAGGTAAAAGTAAAGAAACTTATATAAAAATAAAAATGAAAAATAAAATAAAAAAAATTATAGAAAATAAAAAATAAAATTGAGTAGCAAAAATTATTTATCTGCAATATTGATTTATATATCCATATCACTAATTTTTTGTTTAAAACACTTGGAAATTTTTTTTGAGAGTATTCGAAAAATTTGACTTCATACGACTAAGTTACTGTCTGTAATTCACTTCTGTTACACAGATGTGTCTAAGGTCGAATATTGTTTTATAATTCTTGCATTGGCAATTTACGAAAAAACGGGATATATTTTTTAGTTTAAAGAAATATAAATAATTTGTTGCTTTAGACAAAACGGAGAATTATTTTTATGTATATGATCTGATCTTTTATTAACACAAGCTAAAGTTACCAACAAATAAATATTTTTATTGCGCTGTAAAAATGAATGGATAACCGACTTTCATAACAAATATTATTAACAAACAGTTTTTACACAATACCTCCAACATATATAAAATTGCGCGACAAATATCGTACTTTCAAAATTCAATAATTAAATTAGAAATAAAAAATTATTTTATTGGCATCAAAAACAAAAAAACATAGATCGATCAGATAATAAATACGCTTAAACAAACAATAGATGAAAATATTTTTAAGCAATTTTTAGAATTCGAATAATATCAAATACGAAAAACATTTCCGCATGATTAAAAATAAACAAATTCAGAAACTAAAAAATCTTCTACAAAAGAGAGATAACAATTATCCTTTTCACGTTTTAAGTTTTCTATAGACAAATGGCTAGTAAATAAAACTAATATTGACATTTCGGAAAATATCCAATACATCTTAGCTCTTGGCCCAAAATTTAGTTACTCACCTAGAAAATACAAAACTAATTAGTAACAAAAACTCTTTTAGAAAATCAATATCCCCTCAACCTCATCAACTCCATTACCAATAAAAGACTTGCCTATCATAAATCTAATAATTATCAGTCTATCACTAAGTTTTCTAATGACAACAATATCAAACCCATTTTCACAGTATGCCCTACATTGAAGCTTTTTTGATCATTTTGTCAAATTACTCAAAAAAGAAAATATTTTCACTTCAGGAACATCTTTATGTTTCTTTAAAGAAATGTTTTCAAAAATTAAGTTCACCACGCCTCCCAAATTTAACACTAACTTAGTTTATTCTATCATTTGCAAAATATGTGATAAACAATACATTGGCCAAACATCACAATGCATCCATAAGAGAATAAGACAACATCAATGATGTGTTATTCACCATAAAAATTGAAGTTTCCAAAGCACCCTAGTCCAATATTCCGTTGAAAATTCTCATTCCTTTGTTTTTGAACCCAATATTTTATATAGAGAAAATTGCACTTTTAAAATACTTTTTAAAAGACAGAAGATAGTTCAATCTTCTTGAATTCGGCAAGTTGTGTTGATAAAAGATCAGATCATAATATTGTTCATGACTCGTATTTAAATTTTTTAAATCTAATCAAAAAAGATTAATTAACTTCCCGAAGGAGAAGTTTATGTTTTCATCAAAAAATCGGATTCGCTAATTTTATGTTTTCTCGACGTTTCAAGCCGTTCTGAATCGAATGGGACCAAATTTGGAAAAAGTATGTGTGTGTGTGTGTGTGTGTGTGTGTATGTGAACAGATTTTTTGCCGTAAATCGATGATTTCAAAAATTTAAAAGCCATTCGATGTATTTCGACGAGGACTATCGTTTGTCAGTTTTGTGGAACGATCGGCCGAGACGTTTCTTTATAAATAGCAGAAAAGTGAAAAAATTTTCGTGCACGTTTTAGCCCGCAATTCTGAATTATTATGAAAATTCAAAAACCATTCGAAAGGTATTTATTGGGAATCGTACTGATTAGTTTTTGGTAAAGATCGGACGGGCCGTTTTCTTGTAATAAAGTGTTAAACAATTTTTTTTCTACGATTTTTATTATTATTTTTTTGACGGTAGATACTATAGTCTTCTAGATCATACTAAAATATTACGGCCCTACGACAATTAGTTTAACTTTGAAAATTCGTCAAAGTTTTCAAAAATTGGTATCGTTTTTTTGGCATTTGTCAAAATTAGACCTTTCATCGACGTTTTCTCAAAAACGCCTGAACCGATTTCAGAAATTTAAAAGCCATTTGATGTATTTAGATGAGGACTATCGTTTGTCAGTTTTGTGCGACGATCTGCCAAGCCGTTTCTGTGTAATTTGAAAAAAAGTGTTAAACTTTTCGTCCACATTTAAGCTCATCCTACCGAACCGATTTAAAAAAAACAAAAACTGTTCGAAAGATATTAGTTGGGAATGATACTGATTAGTTTTAGGTGAAAATCTACCGAGCCGTTTTCTTGTAATTAACTGTTGAAAAAAAGTGTTAAACTTTTCGTCCACATTTAAGCTCATCCTACCGAACCGATTTTAAAAAATCAAAAACTGTTCGAAAGATATTAGTTGGGAATGGTACTGATTAATTTTAGGTGAAAATCTACCGAGCCGTTTTCTTGTAATTAACTGTTGAAAAAAAAAAAATTAAGCCGATTTTCATGGAACTTTTTTGGCGATATACATCATGGTCTTATAGAACTTACTGTAATATTACGGCCTTACGACAAGTAGTTTAATTTTAAAAATTCGTCAAACTTTGCTAAAATTATTATCGTTTTTTTAAAAGTAGGATTGATGAAGTATATTATTTACACATTTTTTTTGATTGAGTCGATTATTTACACATATCGAGAAGTTCATGTAACTTGTCTCAAGGCTAAAACCAAACCAACTAGTTTTAGAATGATTTTATGTGTATATATACATGTATATGTAGTGTATGTGTGTGCATGAGTATGTGTGTGCATGAGTATGTGTGTGCATGAGTATGTGTGTGCATGAGTATGTGTGTGCATGAGTATGTATATATGAGTATATACATGTATATATGAGTATATACATGTATATATATATATATATATATATAAATTAACAAAGTCTAATAATCGGGCATAACATCAATAAAAATCATGAATTTCTTTCAAAAATTTATTTTAAATCCATACGTTTCGGCTATAATCCTAGCCTTCATTCAGTGGAGACTAAAAATAAAATTAAAAACTAAAACAATTGAATTGGAGTGAAAACAAAAAATAAAATAGTAATTAGTACTTACAATTAGTAGATCTTAGTGTTAAATTGGAAAATTTTAATAATCCATGGTATTAGGATATGGTAATGCACTACACTATGTATTATAAACATTAACTTGAAATTACACAATATTTTCACAAAATACTGATTTGAAAAAATCACAAATGGATAGTGTGTTATTCGTAGACTGGTTGAAGATGTAATGGAGAAAGACATTTTTTAAAAAATATTTTTACCAAGATTCTAACATGTGTGGAACGAATTGCGAATCCTTTGCTCGAACGCTTTTATTGTTTTGTAAGAAATTTGGAAATGTTATCTAAATAGAAGAGATTTGTCTCTTTCAAGTTAATGTTTATAATACATAGTGTAGTGCATTACCATATCCTAATACCATGGATTATTAAAATTTTCCAATTTAACACTAAGATCTACTAATTGTAAGTACTAATTACTATTTTATTTTTTCTTTTCACTCCAATTCAATTGTTTTAGTTTTTAATTTTATTTTTAGTCTCCACTGAATGAAGGCTAGGATTATAGCCGAAACGTATGGATTTAAAATAAATTTTTGAAAGAAATTCATGTTTTTTATTGATGTTATGCCCGATTATTAGACTTTGTTAATACATATGTCAACATCAAATTCAGAATCATACAAAATATATATATATATATACACTAGGGCCTTGCTTTAGGGCCTAGATACGTTCCGCGAGATTTGGCCGTAAAGCGAAAAGCCGTATAATGAATCAATTATTCTAATACGTATTCATACAAATTCAATGGGATCGGTTCCAAATTTAATAAATATATAATATGGTTTATCATTCAAAATGCATTTTATTTTTTTATTTTGTTTAAATTATAAACATATTTATTTAACAAGAACATAAATTTTACATAAAATAAAAAACTTCAAAAACATTACTTAATTTTCAAATAAAAATGAAACAACTAAAACCTACAGATCACTGTCACTATCATTTTGCGCTGGTGGTTTGAAAAATTTGTCTAAAGTTGTTTGTCTTGCCTTCTTGTCTATTTCTTCCTTTAGCGATTTATTTCCTTGTTCAAAATATGAAAAAGCGCTCGACATGATTTTTGATGTTAGCTGTTTGGATACAACAGGTTCTGTATCTTCATCAATTGCCGGCTCTGCTTGCAACTGAATGTGTTCCTCATATGAAAGGGGTTCCCTATCAGCTGCAAGTAGATTCAGCACATCAGATTCGTTTAAATCTTCAAAACCGAGATTGCGCAATAAATCGATATAGAGAAAAATAGCCGTTATAGCAAAACATTTTAGGCCGTATATCGAAAACATACCTTAATTAAAGAGGGCCGTTATTGCGAAAGGCCGTATAAAGAGCAACCGTATAGCGAGGCCTGGGTGTATATATATATATATATATATATATATATATGTGTGTATCAACGTCGACAAAACTATCATCATATATATATATATATATATATATATATATATATATATATATATACATAATGAAAATAATTCTCCGTTTTGTCTAAAGCAACAAATTATTTATACTTTTTCAAATTAAAAAATATATCCCATTTTTTCGTAAATTGCCAATGCAAGGACCATAACACAATATTCGCGTTTGGACCTTAGACACATCTGTGTAACAGAAGTGTATTACAGACAGTAACTTAGTCGTGTTAACTCGAATTTTTCGAATACTCTCAAAAAAAAAAAAAATCAAAGTGTTTAACAAAAAATTAGTGATATGGATATATGATCAATATTGCAGGTAAATAATTTTTGCTACTCAATTTTATTTTTTATTTTCTATAATTCTTTATTTATTTATTTTTTTTTTTTTTATTATTTATTTTTATTTTTATATACCTTTCTTTACTTTAGTCTGGTACATAATCCATTCCTTCATATTAAGAAAACTTTCATTATTGCTTCATACATATAAAAAATAGTGATATGTATATATAAATCAATATTGCAGGTAAATAACTTTTGCTTCTCAATTGATTGTTTATGTTTTTCTTTTTTCATGCTTCATTTTTAAGAAAAAGTGCACACTCCATTCCTTTATAAAACAAATTTATTATTCTGTAATCATAATCATTAATATTGTTTCGACACATTGTTTTGTGTCATCTTCAGTGGACTCTAGTTTGAAAGCACCGATTAAAACTATTAATTAAAACTAATTTATAAGAAAGTGATATGGTGTAAAAACTTCAATGTAATTGTAATATTACTAATTATATCATAATAATAATTGTTTACAAATGCACAAATAAAAACAATTCTTGTCACTTTAAATCGGATCAATCTTACCACCCTACTAGCATGAAAATTGGTACTATTATCAATTTAGTTGATCATGCTATTCTCCTGTCAGATAAAAACATTTGGCCTTTTAACTTATCTCTGATCCACAGAACCCTATTAAATAATTGCTATTCTCCACATCTTATAAAATCAGTAATTAACAATAGGCTTTCCGTCCTCAACACAAAACACAATCATCTTTCCCATGTGTCCCAAAAAAATAAGAAAACATGTTTATTGGCACTATTTGTCTCTCATTCATTAAAAATCTCTTTTCTGTTTGGAAAAAAACTGTTTGATTTCGCGGAGTTGCGTATGGTTTGCAATATTGATCAGACTCTAAACATTTTATTTTCGAACCTAAAATCATCGACAAGTTTAGATCGTACTTCTAACATCGTGTATAAAATTGACTGTACCAATTGTGAGGTCGCTTATCTTGGCGAAACTGGACAATATCTATAAAAACGTCTTAGACAACATTATAGCAACTCTAAAAATAAAAATCAAAATCAACCGATGATAACCGACCACATCCAAAGTTTCAATCATATTTTCAATTTTAATGTTGCTACAGTTTTATATCACGAGTCGAATACATCACAAAGACGCTTTTCAGAATCATGCTTTATACATATTTATAAAAACAGTATAAATAATAGAATTGATAATTCTTCACTGTGTGAGAATTACCAATTAGTTTTAAACAATGTTTCGAAGTTCATCATTTTAAAATAATTGCCTATCCTGATTCGATTTCTGAATTATATTATTTGTAATTTTAATTAATTTTTCTTTTAATTTTTATCTCAATTCTACCAACTATGTTCACCCTCACAATTGTCATCTTTTTATCTTTTTATTATATGTACCCTTCTCGCGTTTTCAAACCTTAAATTCTCTGGTCAGTTTTTGTTCCCTCTACCTAATTCAACATGTGCGCTGCACATTTCCGTTCTACTGTCGCATCGGACATCGGCTTTGCGACATGTACTATACAATAAAAAATCCGTTCTAAAAATTTATATAATTGTTCCGATTTAAAGTGACAAGAATTGTTTTTATTTGTGCCTTTGCAAACAATTATTATTATGAAATAATTAGGAATATTACAATTGCATGTGAGTTTTTACACCATATCACTTTCTTATAAATTAGTTTTAATCTGTGCTTTCAAACTAGTGTCCACTGAAGATGACACAAAACAATATGTCGAAACGTATGAAAACAATAAAAAGGTTATAAGTTCATACAAGTTTTTAATTGATGTATTGCCCTGAAGACTGAATCTCACATATCTCAACATCAAAATTAATAAAATTTTAACATATATATATATATATATATATATATATATACATATATATATATATATATATATACATACATATATATATATATATATATATATATATATATATATATTGATGAGTTATTTAGAATCGGGCAGTGACACCAAGTAAAAAAATTGAAGTAGTTTTGAAATACTTTATTTATCCAAACGTTTCGGTCTTCATCGAGACCGCCATTCAGTGGAAAAACTAAAAGATTTTATATAATGTAGGAGGAAAATAATATAAAGTTATAGAATTTATATATAAATACTTACAGAAAATTAATTATACAAAAATACACTACACTATTACACTGTGATAAACCAAGCTATTAATAACTGGAACATTTAAACTAATTATTTTTGATAATTTTTGGCTACATTCTAGTGTGTACAAATTAACTAACGTCTATATACTGAATGAATTGTGTTTATAAATTTTGCGAAAGTGTAAGAAGACTAGCAAACATATGTTTTTCGTAAAATGATAAAGTAATAAAATACATGCTTCATTCAGATATGGTGGTGGTTTTGAAAATTGGTCAAAGATTATTTTATAGTCTTGATCAAGGATTATTTATAGTATGACGGTCTCTTTGAAGACCGAAACGTATGGATAAATAAAGTATTTCAAAACTACTTTAGTTTTTTTACTTGGTGTCACTGCGCGATTCTAAATAACTCATCAAAATATATATCAACACCAAACTCACATATTGCAATATATATAGATATATATATATATATATATATATATATATATATATTCAATAGATAAGTCCTGGATTTTTTCAATATATTGATTGTTTCTTTTCCGAACAGTAAATCTAATAATAAAAAACAATTTGTTTTTTGAAGATGTTTAATAACGACGTTTCGGAACTAGGTACGTTCCATCATCAGGTTTATTCTGTCAAATACAATGTTTTTTAAAACTATTGATTAACATTAATTAATGATGGTCATTACGGATTAATTAGAAAAAATTTTTTTATAAAGGAATGGATTATGTACTGGGGTATAGAGTAATAAGAATTAACTAAAAAAGGTTTTATATAAAATTGAGAAGCAAAAATTATTTACCTGTAATAATTTATATATCCATATCACTAATATTTTTTTGTTAAAAACACTCGATTTTTTGGAGGATATTTGTAGATGTTACGACTACACAAGACTTAAACTCACTGATATGGAGTTCTGTCGGCCAGATGTAAGGGACAATGTATGAAATTTTTGGCAAAAATGATTTTTTGTGGCTCTTGTATTGGTAATTTACAAAAAAGAGGAAATATTGCTTTAGTAAATGTTGAGAAATATTATATATATATATATATATATATATATATATACATATATATTTATGATAGGAAAGTCTTTTATTGGTAATGGAATTGATGAGGGTGAGGGGATATCCGTTTTCTAATAAAGTTTTAGTTACTAATGTTGTGTTTTGGGTATGAAAAGAAGAGTGAGACAACATGACTGCGTGGTCTATCAAAGAAATGATTGTATTGACTTTATAATTTTTGGGACAGTATGACGCGTAATGAAGGTATCTTCCTGAATATGTAGGTTTTCTGTACCAATTTGTGCAAATAATGTTGTCAATTTTGTGTACAGTCACGTCTAAAAAGTTCAATTTGTTGTCGATTTGTGTTTCATGTGTGAACTGAATGTTCTTATTGTAATTGTTAAAGGTATTGTTCGCGCCAATCAAAGCATGCGCGTATATGGATATATAAACAAAAAATCATCTATCAAAAAATTATACAAATCAATCAATCAGTCAGGACGTAATCAAAAACAGTATTAAAATTATTGTAAATATACTTATAACTTGTTATTAATATAAAATAAATATATACAGTTATAACCAAAGTATTTACAATTGGTCCTTCATAAGGCAAGCAATCATAACAACATATCCTAAAATTCAGGTATCGAGTATCATATCTGATTGTTCTTTGTCTATTATAAAAAAAGTGTCATCTACATATCTAACATAAAAATATATTTGGAAATTTAATGTGGAGAAAACAGAAATTTCAAGGGTTTGTAAAACTAGGTCTATAATGCCAGGGGATAATGGGCAACCCATAGCAGTACCTTTGATTTGTAGATAAAAATGATTGAAACAATTAAAATAAGAGCAATTCAGGACAGTGTTAATGATGTGTTTGAAAGTAGTTATAGGAAAGTCGGTGTAGTTACAAATAGTGGGCCAGCGTTTTTCAATTGAATCAAGTATTAAATCATGGGGAACACATGTGAAAAGGTTAATTACATCAAGGCTTAGAAAAATTTGATCGTCCGTAATGTTTCGGTCTTTGATTAAATCCACAAATTGGTAAGAGTTCTTTACATAGTGAGGAGAGGAAATTGTGACATTTTTTAAAATATTGGCAATGTGTTTAGCGATATTATAGAATGGGGAGCCAACGTAGGATACAATGGGTCTAAAGGAGCATTCAGGTTTGTGGACTTTGGGGAGACAATACATTTTTGGGGAAATAGGATGTTGTACTTTTAAATTATAGGCAAATTTGTCAGAAATGAAATTTTTATTTTTCAATTCATTAAATAATTTGATTGTCTAGAAAACTGTTGTGTTGGATCATTTGTAATGATTTTGTAAGTAGTATCATCTTTTAGCATTCGTAATGTTGTGTTAGTATAAAATTCTTTGTCAAGGATTACCGTCATATTGCCTTTATCTGCTGGACAAACAATTATATTATTAGATTTAATAAATAATTTGGTCTCCGCTATATCTTTGTGTAGTCTTTTTAGATGAATATGTTGGAAACTATTATCAACTTTTTTTAAATGTTTAACTAATTTTTCACAAAGTTTTGACCCGATCCGATTTTGCTTGTCAGTCTCAATGTTCCTGATATTGTATTCTATGTTACTTAAAATTTTTATGAAGTCATTATTTCTGTATTTACTAGGTGCGTAATTGAATTTTGGACCGAGTGCTAAAATGTATTGGATATTTTCTGGAATGACTATATTGGTTTTATTTATTAGCCATTTGTCTATCGAAAATTTAGAAACATGAAATGAATAGTTTTTATCTGGATTTTGTATAAGATTTTTCAATTTCTGTATTTGTTTATTTTTAATAATATGAAAGTGTTTATCGTATTTTGTATTTTCGAATTCTAAAAATTTTTTAAAAGTATTTTTAAAAGTAAAAAACAATTTGTTTTTTGAAGATGTTTAATAACGACGTTTCGGAACTAGGTACGTTCCATCATCAGGTTTATTGTGTCAAATACAATGTTTTTTAAAACTATTGATTAACATTAATTAATGATGGTCAATACAAATTAATTAGAAAAAAAAAATTTATAAAGGAATGGATTATGTACAGAGGTATAGAGTTAAACATCTATTAAACATCTTCAAAAAACAAATTGTTTTTTATTATTGGATTTACTGTTCGGAAAAGAAACAATCAATATATTGAAAAAATCCAGGACTTATCTATTGAATATACTCCAGAACACAATGGGACGAAATTTTTTTCAATCACTGTCAAACACTTCAGACCACAAGCACCACACTCTGATAAAAACATTTTCAAAACTCAATATTAAATATGCAAAAGCCATCAACAAAAAAATATTTTTATTACGATGTAAAAATGAATGGATTATACCGAATTTCATAACTAATATTATCAACAAACAGTTTTTGCAAACAACTTCAAATATATATAAAATTGAGCGGCAAATATCATACTTACAAAATTCAGTACTTAAATTAGAAATAAAAAATTCTTTTATTGCCATAAAAAATAAAAAAACACGAATAGATCAGATAATAAATACACTCCGAGAAACAATAGATGAAAATACTTTTAAAAAATTTTTAGAATTCGAAAATACAAAATACGATAAACACTTTCATATTATTAAAAATAAACAAATACAGAAATTGAAAATACAAAATTATACAAAATCGAGGTAAAAATTATCCATTTCATGTTCTAAATTTGATAGACAAATGGCTAATAAATAAAACCAATATAGTCATTCCAGAAAATATCCAATACATTTTAGCACTCGGTTCAAAATTCAATTACGCACCTAGTAAATACAGAAATAATGACTTCATAAAAATTTTAAGTAACATAGAATACAATATCAGGAACATTGAGACTGACAAGCAAAATCGGATCAGGTCAAAACTTTGTGAAAAACTAGTTAAACATTTAAAAAAAGTTGATAATAGTTTCCAACATATTCATCTAAAAAGACTACACAAAGATATAGCGGAGACCAAATTATTTATTAAATCTAATAATATAATTGTTTGTCCAGCAGATAAAGGCAATATGACGGTAATCCTTGACAAAGAATTTTATACTAACACAACATTACGAATGCTAAAAGATGATACTACTTACAAAATCATTACAAATGATCTAACACAACAGTTTTCTAGACAATCAATTAAATTATTTAATGAATTAAAAAATAAAAATTTCATTTCTGACAAATTTGCCTATAATTTAAAAGTACAACATCCTATTTCCCCAAAAATGTATTGTCTCCCCAAAGTCCACAAACCTGAATGCTCCTTTAGACTCATTGTATCCTACGTTGGCTCCCCATTCTATAATATCGCTAAACACATTGCCAATATTTTAAAAAATGTCACAATTTCCTCTCCTCACTATGTAAAGAACTCTTACCAATTTGTGGATCTAATCAAAGACCGAAACATTACGGACGATCAAATTTTTCTAAGCCTTGATGTAATTAACTTTTTCACATGTGTTCCCCATGGTTTAATACTTGATTCAATTGAAAAACGCTGGCCCACTATTTGTAACTACACCGACTTTCCTATAACTACTTTCAAACACATCATTAACACTGTCCTGAATTGCTCTTATTTTAATTGTTTCAATAATTTTTATCTACAAATCAAAGGTACTGCTATGGGTTGCCCATTATCCCCTGGCATTATAGACCTAGTTTTACAAACCCTTGAAATTTCTGTTTTCTCCACATTAAATTTCCAAATATATTTTTATGTTAGATATCTAGATGACACTTTTTTTATAATAGACAAAGAACAATCAGATATGATACTCGATATCTTTAACAATTACAATAAGAACATTCAGTTCACACATGAAACACAAATCGACAACAAATTGAACTTTTTAGACGTGACTGTACACAAAATTGACAGCATTATTTGCACCAATTGGTACAGAAAACCTACATGGTCTGGAAGATACCTTCATTACGCGTCATACTGTCCCAAAAATTATAAAGTCAATACAATCATTTCTTTGATAGACCACGCAGTCATGTTGTCTCACTCTTCTTTTCATACCCAAAACACAACATTAGTAACTAAAACTTTATTAGAAAACGGATATCCCCTCACCCTCATCAATTCCATTACCAATAAAAGACTTTCCTATCATAAAAGTAACAATTATCAATCCATCTCCAAGTTATTCCAAGACAACAATATTAAACCAACTTTTCACAGCATGCCTTACATTGAAGGCTTATTTGATTATTTTGCCAAATTACTCAAAGAAGACAATATTGTTATTTCAGAAACAGCTCTATATTCTTTTAAAGAAATGTTTTCTAAAATTAAATCCACTACCCCTTCTAAATTCAATACTAACATAGTTTATTCCATCTCTTGCAAAAATTGTCAAAAACAATACATTGCCCAAACATCACAATACATTCATAAGAGAATGAGATAACATGAATTAAGCGTCACTCATCATAAAAGCCGAAGCTTCCAAAGCACTCTTGTCCAACATTCCATTGAAAACTCATATAATTTTACCTTTGAACCCAATATTTGATATAGAGAGGATTGTACTTTTAAAAAACTTTTTTCTGAAAGCAGTTTAATCTTTTTGAATTCGTCAAATTGTGTTAATAAAAGATCAGATCACAATATCATTCATGATTCGTATCTAAATTTTTTAACCTTGATTAAAAACAATTAATCCTAATAATTTTTGAATATGTATATATATACATGTATATGTGTTGTAATATATGCACATCCATATATGTGCTTATATGTATGTTTTTTGTATATACACTATATACATGCACTTGCGTATATGTTCGTGTATATGATTGTAGATACATTAATATATAGAAGAATATATATATATATATATATATATATATATATATAATATTTCTCAACATTTACTAAAACAATATTTCCTCTTTTTTGTAAATTACCAATACAAGAGCCATAAAAAATCATTTTTGCCAAAAATTCCGTACATTGTCCCTTACATCTGGCCGACAGAACTCCATATCAGTGTGTTTAAGTCTTGTGTAGTCGTAACATCTACAAATATCCTCCAAAAAATCGAGTGTTTTTAACAAAAAAATATTAGTGATATGGATATATAAATTATTACAGGTAAATAAATTTTGCTTCTCAATTTTATATAAAACCTTTTTTAGTTAATTCTTATTACTCTATACCCCGGTACATAATCCATTCCTTTATAAATTTTTTTTTCTAATTAATCTGTATTGACCATCATTAATTAATGTTAATCAATAGTTTTAAAAAACATTGTATTTGACAGAATAAACCTGATGATGGAACGTACCTGGTTCCGAAACGTCGTTATTAAACATCTTCAAAAAACAAATTGTTTTTTATTATTGGATTTACTGTGTTCAGAAAAGAAACAATCAATATATATATATATATATATATATATATATATATATATATTTCTGTATAGTGTTCTGTAGTACGCTGTTTATGTATCTAAGGATTTGTCAAATCCCATTAATTATTTGAAATAAAAAATTATGAATAATTATCAATAAAATAATTTTTCTAAAAAAATCGCGAATAAGCAAAACATAATACTTCTGCTTTCAAAATTTTCCTTCTGCTATTTCCGTTTGAAAATTAATATTATATTGCGTAGTTTGATTAGCATATTATTACTTTTACACAATTATATAATTGCGTAAAAGTAATATTATAATACTGAATAGTTTTTACTGCTTAAATGTAATAATATCACTGATAAATTTTGTATTCTAAAGTGTTGTTATTTCAGGCTATGGAAAAACAAGATTAAATAAATGTATTTCGTTTCGTATATTTTTCGGTATGTATATTCCTGAGTGCCGTCATTTACGGCCAAAGATTGTTGTAGTTAGAAATATGACCCCTTACTATTCAATAAATTATACATTTGAGATATTCACAATTGAATACAATTTCATTGTTCTGTATCTTTAAAGTAACATTTTTGTATTTTCTGGAAAATACACAATGCTATTTATTTTGACTTTTATACCTAAAAAAGGTCATAAAACTGCCTGCGAGTCAAGAAAGTGACAGCTTCCTTCCCAAATCAAAAACGACAAAAACACTAAATGCCTGTACGAGTTAACAGATTTAATACCAGTTTAACGAAGTCGGATATGACAAATCCTGTGAAACAACTCCACTCGGATTCACTCCGATGGAGGAGTTGTATCCGAGTGATAACTCCGGAGTGAGTTACCCATCTCTAATACATATGTTGAAAGTGTTCAAATTTGATGTTGAAATGTATGATTAATTACTTGGAGGGCGTAACATCAAGTAAAAAATATAAAATAAAGTAAAGATTTTTAAAACATCTTTAGTTTTTCATACGTTTTACGCCCTCCAAGAAATTAATCACACATATATATATATATATATATATATTAGGGTGGTCCTTAATATAGACATTTTCGAATTTTCTTGCTCCCAAGGGCTCAAATGGTTCCAAATTGACAAAAAACAATTCTCTGAAAGTTTTAGCTCTTAATATTCACTTTTAGGTAGTGCGCAATTCAATCAAACTTCGTATGGAAATAGCATGGAAAAATTTTTGAAAATTACAAAAAAAAATTTTAGGTATAATTTAGCGACAAATGAATTAAAAGTGAAAAGTCGTGTCATTTTTTATTGAAAATTCGACGCTCTGCAAAATTTTTGACATTTTTTTCATACTATTTCCATACAAACTTTGAATTGCGCTCTATCTAAAAGATAATATTAAGAGCTAAAACTTTCAGAGAATTGTTTTTTATCAATTTGGAACCATTTGAGCCCTTTGGATCAAGGAAATTTGAAAATGTCTATATTAAGGACCACCCTTATATATATATATATATATATATATATATATATATATATACAATGTCTAATAATTGGGCATAGCATCAATAAAAAACATAAATAATTCTTTAGGAATTTATTTCACATCCATACGTTTCGGTTATAATTCTTCAGTGGAAACTAAAAATAAAATTTAAAAACTAAAACAATTGAATTGGAAAAAAATATAATGAGTAAAAAGTACTTACAATTAGTTAATCTTGGTGTTCCACTAAATTTTATTTTTAGTTTCCACTTAATGAAGGCTGGGATTATAGTCGAAACGTGTATGGATGTCAAATAAATTCTCAAAGAAAATTATGTTTTTTATTGAAGTTATGCCCGATTATCGGACTCTGTTAATACATATGTCAACATCAAATTTAGAATCATACATATATATACACACACATATATATTGTATATATATATGTATATATATATATGTATATATATATATATATATATATATATATGTATATATATATTAGAGATGGGCTTATTATGCCCAAAGCCGGATCGACTCGGATTTGACTATAGTTATATCCGCTTACCAACTCCACGACTCCGACAACTTTGAAAGCGAAATGCTCGACACAAATGTGTTCTATAGTGCGTTGTTTATGTATCTAACGATTTGTCAAATCCCATTAATTATTTGAAATGAAAATTTATGAATAAATATCAATAAAATAATTTTTCTAAAAAAATCACAAATAAATGACGGATTGTACAATTTTTTAGTCGACCAGATGATCAACTCAATGACTCGTAATTTTAGCAGTGTTGACCAAAGTAAAAACGCAAAACTAGAGAATCAAATTCAATTTAATTATTAATGGTGAGAAAATAATGGATTTTTTGGATTAATTTTATATAAAAATAATGTAGTAAACTTTGTAATGGAAGCAAAACATTTATCATAAAATATTTTCACCAAATGATAATACTTCTGCAGAATTAATATTATATCGGGTAGTAATTATATAATTGTGTAAAAGTAATAATATAATACTAAATATTTTTTGCTGCTTAAATTCTATTGATATCACTGATAAATTTTGCGCTCTAAAGTATTGTCATTTCAGGCTATGTGAAAACCAAATTAAATGTATTTCGTTCATGTATTTTTCGGTATGTATATTCCTGAGTTAGAAATATGACCCCTTACAATTCAATGATATATTTGAGCTATTCAGACTTGAACACAATTTAATTGTTCTGTATCTTTGAAATAATACTTTTGTATTTTCTGGAAAATACACAATGGTATTTATTAAGTTTTATACCTAAAAGGACATAAAACTGAGACGAGAAAGCGATCGCTTCCTTCCCAAAGCAAAAACACCAAAAACAGTAAATGTATGCACAAGTTAACAGATGTAATGTGAATCAACTCCACTCGGATTCACTCCGAGGGAGGAGTTGTATCGGAGTCATAACTCCGGAGTGAGTTACCCATCTCTAATATATATATATATATATATATATATATATATATATATATATATATATATATATATATATATGATAGTTTTGTCGACGTTGATACATATTTGTAATATTTTTGCAGCCCAATCGTCGAATTAAAAATAAGATTAAATAAAACTATTTATTCCATTAAATGTTTCGACACTTGATGTGTGTCATCATTCAGTAATCTAAAAAACATATTACAGAAATACAAAGTGGATAATAAATATAAATATAAAGAAAGGAGAGAAATTATACATAGAAATTTGGTATGTCGGATTTTCTCGAAAATACCTATAAAATGACATCAAAATTATTTAAAAACTAGGGTGGGGCCAATTCTGTATGGAAACACGCCCATACCCTTTGTGTAAAGTAATAATAATACTATTATATTAATATCGAGAAAATGAAGGAGAACATATTGCCCTCCTATATTTTATGTTATTAATAGCGGTGCATTATGGACACTGATCAAGGTTACAAAGCGTAGTGATGTAGTGGGAGCGGGGTGTGAGAAACGAAAGGGGAAAGAGAAACAGAGAAGAAATATAACGAACGAAAGATTCTAAAACTGTATAGAAATACTTTTCATGAAATTAATGATGTCTTTGTAACTGTCATGTAAGAGATGAGAGGAATTACGTTTGTTAACACAAGAAGTATTAAGGGATATAAGTAAAGACTCAACTATCTTTCTAAGGTCACAATTTTTTTCAAAATATAGGATGATTTCAAAATAAGTAAAAGACCTTGAATTTTCATTTATATACCTTTATACGTATCTTTTATTTTTTTAAATCGATTTTTTTTTTATGAAATCATGAGCTTTTTGGAAATCCTTTGCACTAAAGTTATGGTATTTTCTAGAGGGAAATATCTCTTAAACCAAGTTGATTCCAGAGGGAATACGATTATTTTTAATTTTGGTGAAAATGGCACTCAAAAACTATTTGCTTATACGAAAAAAATATTGTATGCGTCTTTTATCTGCATGATAGCTCACTCATCTTACACGCAGAAGTACTAATTTTAAAGCTTATTTTGAGTACTATAAAACCCCATTTTTATATCTAGCTTAATATTGTTTTTAGAACAATTTATAGAACACCGATTTATTAGGATTTTGATTGATATAATTTTGTTCATTACATGATTTTCGTTTAAATGTATATTTTTAGAAATAATTGCCAAAAACGATGAAAAACGCAAAAAACAACAAATTTTCAGTAGTCAGTAACTTGAAAAGTAATTTCTTTTTTGAAAAAATTAAAAATATTCAATTTTCAAACCGTGTTATATCAAAACCGTATACAAAAAGACCGTGTAAAAACAGACTTAGGTGTATAATAATAAACTAGCTACAAATATAACTAATATTTCAAGTGAATTTACAGTAAAATATAACCAAACACTTCTCTATCACTAAAGCATATAAAACAATATTCTTAATCTTACGTTGAACGAATGCATGTGTATATTATTGATTGTTTAGATCTAATCTAAACAGGGGGCTGAATCTAACGTCTTTGATTGATGATGATTTGAAATTCAATCCACTACAGTAAAGATTGATATTATTGCATAATTAAAATATGCTAATTTTGTATGTGTATTGGGAATCGTGCTGATTAGTTTTTGGAAATGATCGGCCGGCCCGTTTTCTTGTAATAAGTTTAAAAAAAAAAAACGACGATTTTTATGATTTTTTTTTGGCGGTAGATACCATAGTCTTCTAGGTCATACTATAATATTACCGCCCTACGACAATTCGTTTAGCTTTAAAAATTCGACAAAGTTTGCAAATATTGGTATCGTTTTTTGGCATTTGTCAAAATTAGACCTTTCATCGACGTTTGCTCAAAAACGCCTGAACCGATTTCAGAAATTTAAAAGCCATTAGATGTGTCTCAATGAGCACTATAGTTTGTCAGTTTTGTGAGACGATCTGCTGAGCCGTTTCTTTGTAATTTGAAAAAGAGTGTTAAACTTTTCTACATTTAAGCTCATTCTACCGAATCGATTTTAAAAAATCAAAAACTGTTCGAGAGATATTAGTTGGGAATAATACTGATTAGTTATAGGTGAAAATCTACCGAGCCGTTTTCTTGTAATTAACTGTTGAAAAACAAATTAAGCCGATTTTTATGAAACTTTCTTTGGCGATGTATATATTGATCTTATAGAACTTACTGAAATATTACGGCCTTACGATAAGTAGTTTAATTTTAAAAACTCATCAAAGTTTGAGAAAATGAGTAGTTTTGTTGACGTTTGTTAAAATTAAAATTAGATGATTTACTTGGTATAACGATAGATTACTTGGTCTTAATGAACATACTAAACCATTAACGTCCTACGAAAACTGGTTCAATTATAAAAATTATTGATTTGTGAAAATTTGCTTTTAGAAAATACTCCGAGTTAACGTGTTTGTTCGTTTTCTATTATGTGTAATGAATTCTCTCAAGGGAATACTTCTAATCACGCATAAATTAATTTGTTTATTATTGATAAAGTCGATTATTTACACATATCGGTAGCTCATGTAACTTGCCTCAAGGCTAAATACCAATACCAACTAGTTTTTTTTTTTGTTGAAAAGAGCATAGCAAAGTATTTGTGAAATATAATATATTTTGCACGAAAATAGTAGTTAATGCGTATGACTCCCAAGCAAGAATACCACATGTGCTTTAAAAATTATTTGAAGAGGCCGTTTGAAGTTAGTCGGCGGGTTTTTACAATCAGTGTTTTGAAGTATGGGTGAATAAGGCTAAGGTTCAAAGTTCGGATCGTACATCCTATCTGAATTTAAACAAATCGCGAATTTAAATTTGAAATTATCCACTAACATTAACATTTCCTAATAAGATGCAGAATAGAAGGTATCATACCAAATTTTTACCGTCTCAATCTTACGAAATTCAACCATTTGAACAATTCACTCAATAACAAGTTCTCTCGTTTAAGTTTACATCTTCTCTCTTTAGAAATTAAAAATTGTATCCGCAACACCAATAACTTGATACTTGCCGTTAATAAAACATATTCTTGGTTGGCCTATACTGTCGAAGCAGAGATTCTTGAAAGTTTCACTGAATTTGAATCTGTTCGTAATAAACATGTTCATAACAAATCAAAAAACTCGTACTCTAACAAATTCAACAAACTTTTACAATCCAGAATTAATTCGTCCCAAATAACCTTAAACGAATCACTCATCAACAAATGGTTAAAAAATCTTTCGGATGTTACGATTCCTGAGAGACTTCTTTACATCTTTGCTCTAGGTCCATATTTTGCAATCCCGAATAACTCTCACAACCTAAATTTTATTGAAGTGCTTAGCAGGTTAGAATCAGGTCTCCACAACATAAAAGATCCTGAAATAAAAACAAATACCCGTCCAATTTTCTGCAAAAATTTTCTCTTCTTCATTAAATCTTGTAATTCAAAAAAAATCGACTGTTTAGATATTCTTAGAGATATTAAAGCCTGTAAAATTTTTTTAGAAGAAAACCCTATCATTCTAATCACTAGAGCCGACAAAGGGAACATAACAGTGATTTTAAATAATTCAACTTATTTAGAAAAAGTTTCCGCGCTAGTTTCTGATAAAAAAAATTTACTCTCCCGTTATCTCAGATCCTACAGAACGTATAAACCGTTCTTTTCACAAATTCATGAGCGTTTTAGTCTCAAAAAAACAATTTTTTCCAGAAATTGTGCCTACCCTCCAAAACCTACATCCGTACAACCCCAAACTTTACGGACTACCCAAAATACATAAACATAACGTACCTTTCAGACCAATCGCTGCTGACATGAATTTCCCGCTCTCAAAATTCTCTAAATTTCTCTACAACATTTTTTTTCAGTCACTGTTAAGTCCCCCTTTTTCGTAAAAAACTCCTTTGAATTGGTTAATAAACTCCGTGATATTGTACTTCCTGATAATTCTTTACTAGTGAGTCTAGACGTGGTATCCCTATTCACTAACGTTCTGTTACAATTAATTTTAGACGCTATCACAGCTAGATGGGATGAAATTTCATGTCATACAACTATTTCATTACACTGGTTTCTTGAGTCAATAAAATTTATAATTTCCAACACCTATTTTGATTTCAACTACCTACCTACCTACCTACTTTGATTGCAAATGAACTCTTCAATTTTATTACAGATACGTTGATGACATTTTTACTTGTGTTCCGGTTAAAAACTTTGAACTTTTACTTCGAAACTTTAACTCTTTCAATGAACATCTTTCGTTCACTTTTGAAAAAGAACAGAACAATTCCATCAACTTTCTTGACGTCAAAATTATAAAAACCTTAGATAACCGTATCATCACAAATTGGTACCAAAAACCTACTTGGTCTGGCAGGTATTTAAACTTTCATTCTTATCACCCCTCTAGCATGAAAATAGGTATTATAATTAATTTACTTGACCACGCCATACTTCTCTCTGACAAACAATTTTGGTCTGCTAATGTATCGTTAATCCACACAATACTCTTTATATTTGTTAAAATATAAATTAAAAAGTTAAAAAAAAAATGCCATCTGGCGGTCAAAAATGATCGTTAGACATATGCACATCAAATTATCAGATATTTTATAGAGATTTTAACAATAAGTATAAATTTTGTTAACATTCCTATGGGTTCCGTACCAATGCTTATCCGTTAGACGGCGGCGCGGCGCTTACGCGCTTCGATATTTTGTCTCTATGCAGTTAAAGCAGTACGATTGCTTTGAAAAAAAGTTCAGAATTTCCAAAATATTTCAAAATACACTTTTCTTCAAGTCTTTTTTTTCAAAAAAAGTAAATTATTGTCAAAAATTTATAGTTTCTCAAAAATCTAATTTTTCAGAGTAATTTTTTTTACAAAATGTTAATCTTTTAAGAAAAAATAATTTTTGTTATGGGAAGTTCCAGCAATTTGCCTTAAGGCACGATGCCATGCGCCCCACTAGTTTTCATAGTTATATTGATTGGCACTGAATGAAGGCTAAGACGCTAACCGAAGCGTGTGGATTTTAAATAACTTTCTAAAAACTCTCTTACGATTTTTTATTGATGCCCGATTTTTAAACTCATATACATATACACCTAAGTCTGTTTTTACACGGTCTTTTTGTACACGGTTTTGATATAACACGGTTTGAAAATTGAATATTTTTAAATTTTTTGCACGAATTTATTCCATTTAGCACGATTTGAAATTTTATGTACCTAAATTTTTTTTTGTCAAATTAAATTTTTGCGAAGTATGTTCATATCACAAAAAAGTATTTATGAAAGAAAAAAGTCTGAAACCATCGATAGTATCGATAGTTTGCAAACACTAGCTTAAAGATTTAAGTGAATTCCCCTTTAGCGCGTACAAACAATTTTTACTGGTCAAAGCAAATGTGAATAGCACTAATTTAATTCTTGTTCTTAAAAATTCTTGTTTTTCACCAATTTTAATAGGTTTTAGAGATTAGGAACAAATCACCTATTTTTGTATAAGATCAATGTCTTTTTTTACACGTTTTTTTTTTTACACGGATTCTTCTGGAACCAATCTCCGCGTAAAAACAGACTTAGGTGTATATATATATATATATATATATATATATATATATATATATATATTTTGAGATTTTATTTCATAGTAAAGAGTAATTTTTACAACCTTTTTGTAATTTAAAAGATATTTTTGGTGAATTTGTAATGCAGTAGGTTAAATATTAGTATTAATTGTGTTATCTTATTTCGTTTCATAATAACATGACACTCGCATGCAACTAAAATCAATACTTATTTGAAGCATAGAAATGTAACTATAACAAATGTTTTACGACATAATTATTTTTTTTTGGAATTATAATAATACTTTTTACTATTTATCTGACAGGAGTTTGTTTTGAGAAGTGTATTAATTATTAGTTTCAAAATTTAGTGTTCCGATGTTTTATTAAGTAAGTTTAAACTATGTATACATTAGCTCATGTTTGTTTCAGAACCGTGGATGGAAAAAAGGATAAAAAGAAGAAAGGCTTATTCTAACAATTACACTTCAGCTGGTCAATTTATTTTAAAACCATTAAAATAAGAGAACGACTACATCACACTTTTGTGAAAATTCTTTATAATATGAATGACTGTGCATTTGTTATTTATTCATATATAGAAGTATGAGTAACTGCAACATTTCTGAGTGCCATTTCCAATTGAAATACATCACAATTGGTTTTTTAATTTAAGACCTAAAGGATTTGTATTAATATAAATTATTATCAAATATGCTCAAGCTTTCTATTATATTCTTAATTGTAAATTTTTATTGCATAAATAAGCATACAATTTAATATTTATATATATATTCAATTATTTTCATCCAGTTTTTATTATATTTATGTGTGTTTGTGATTTGTTTAGTTGTAAACCCATTTATTAAATACATTTAAATTTAACTGTGTAACAATATAGGCTAATGGCATAATATTATAATGTAAAAATAAAAAAGCTTTTATTTAAAACTTAACTCATATTTAAATTCAAATACATTTCAATTCAAACATTATAATAAAATTATTCTAAAGCTAATTTTGCAGGTTTGCCTTTCAATATTCGTTTCAAGCCACTCTTCAAGGTATATTCTCTTTTAATATAGGCAAATAAGATATCAGTGACTAAAAAAATCTGTGCTGTAGCAAATGCCAATGTAACACCGAAAAAAAAATTAGCATTGGCTGATTTTGAATATATCCACAAATGCCAAACAGTTGGACCAAGTACAGATGTTACGATAAAAAAACAGCCCACAATAAATCCTTGTTGCATATCTGTAAATAATAAATGAATGAATTGCTAAAAATGAACAAGGAAGAAATAAACTTAAAGTATTAGATATTCCTTAAAAATAAGAGTCTAAGTTGAATCTATGTGAAATCTTCATTCTGATATTTATTACGACTTGACCATGCAATAATTAACAGAAAAATATTAATTGCATATTATATATTTCATATAAAGTTTGCACCTCACATACAAAAATAATTCAATTGTTAACAAAGTCATGCGCTCATAACTTTGTGAACGAGAATAGCTTATCAGTAGAGTGCTCGACTCACTTGCCAATGGATCTTGGATCGATTCTTGGCAATTACATAAAAAATATGAAAAGTTTAATTGAAATTGACTTGCAGATGTGAAAAGTAGAATTTAAAAATAGTTAATTTGAAATTAAATATAATTAGAATTGAAGAATTGAATTTGAATAAAATTAGAAGTAAGAAGAAAGCAAGAAAAGATTAGAAGATCATGCACTTACTATAAAATAGATGCTTCCACATTGGTAATAAGGCTAAATAAAATCCAACATCACCCAGACCAGGATATGATTTGAATATAGCAATTAAAGCTGCGAGACTCGTTGCTAATAACATAGGCTCATGTTTGAGACGAAGAGAGAGCGGAAGCAAGTACAAAAATGTTGCATTAATCTGGAACGCACATATGAAAAGCGGTCGGAAGTGTTCAAACATTTCTGTGAAAAAATACCAAAATAAACCAACGTTTGGTCGCAAATCAGGTACATTCAATCTGTAAAAAAATACATAAATTTGAAACTGGAAATATTTCATTTTTTCAAAATATAATTATTTTTTTTTGCATAGATTTATTGCCGATCAAAGACAATATGCTGGATGTAAATGCATTTAAAGAGTTTATCTCCTATGAGAAATCTATATTTTTATTTTTTAACATTGCGTTTAGGATCGTATGACCATTTCTTTTTCAATCTTCAAGCAGGAGATTCCTCACTTAATTCTTTCAAATATTTGTTTGGGTGACCTGATATTTTTTTGTAGTATTTTTTGCTTCTTTCATAATATAATAACATGATCATAAAAGTTGTTGAGTATGTATATTTGGTAATGTAATTTTACTGGAATCATAACTTCTTATTAACCACTTAATCATCTCGAACGAGAGCCTCTCGCGCGCCGAATGTGTTTTCCGAGTTGCTCTCGCCACATACAAATATTGAGTTTTCACTTCGAACAAGATTTCTCGCTTAAGAATTGTTTCCACTTTTTGTTATCGCGAGTACTTCTCGGCCCTTTATTTATATATTATCTTAAAACTTTTAGCCTTTTTAGCATCTATATCTATGAATGTGAACACAACAATGCATTTTATAGTCTATAGAAATATCGAATTGTTCAATAAATTATTATTTCATAGAGCTTATAAATTTGTACTTGTAAGTGAATATTTATTATATATTTGTTCAAAAACACGATTTTGTGATTTTTTAGAAAAGATATCAGATTTTTAATTTAAAAAAAAAAAAATGTTTTTTTTTTTAATTTATGTTGCTTTGGCTTTATATTATGATTTCTACAATATTCATATGTCAATTAAAAACAAGAAAAAACCTACTTACTTTTTGACCTCACTTCATAAAAAAAAACCCTAGCATTAAGTGGTTAAACAAATGTAATGAAGGTGTAAGGTGTATATATAGTTTAATATGTAGAATATTTATGTAGTTTGAAACATTTGGAAAAAAAGACTCACATAAATCCATAAGTTGCATGGATAAATTTCCATGATCCAACTATCAGACTTGATATGTATAGCAATGCGGCTACACATACAAAATATATAATCAGTGTTCTTAATGCAGAACATTTAACACGACTACTTGATTTCTGATTTATATATATTATTATAGGAAAAAGTAGTATAGCCGGATACAACGACTGAATCGAAGCCATTGCTAAGCTTACACATGAAAGTATCCTAGATCCATAAATCATGCCAAAAAAGGTAAGAGCTAGAAACAGATTAGCCAATACAGCTGTTGCCATCCCAGCACAACTTAATATTGTATAAGGATTAAACAAATAACATGTGGCTACGTATACAGGAATGATTTTAAATTGTGAATCTTTTATTAGAAGTTGTTCAATGATATCTTTTGAATATGAGGATTTGTTATTCCCTTGTTTTTGCATCTGCAATGATAAAATTTTTAATTTTTCTGTTTTTATGTTTCTATGTTAAATGTTTCAATGATCAATAATTATTTCAATATTAATCAATTGATAAATTACTTCAATTATTAAAGTTTACCAGTTCATGCATGAATAGCTCAGCGGTTTTTGCTAAGCAAAAAGCGGTCAGTAAATCTAGTGTAATAAATATAAACGATAATAATCCTGGAAAATGTTTTAGGAGGTAAGAACCACTAACTAAAATAAGTGGAGATTCATGAAATAAATCTCCATCATAAGGATCCACCACATGTTCGTAAAGATAAGTTCCTTCTAAAACTAAAATAAAAATTTTATTAAAGATATTTTGCAACATAGGTGTAAACATTTGAAAGATAATTTATATTGTACTTCTTTTCCATGAATTGAGAGGTGTAGATATTTCAATGCGATCAGATATAGTTTGCATGTATTTTGAATTTAATAACATAAATCTAATGCACGCCGCTATGCCATATTTTAGAATCAAAGACATTTTACTTTTACTTTCACTTATTACAAGCTATTGCTCAAATTTATATAATAAAACCATCCCGTGTTTTCTAACTAAATAACAGATTATATTGTTTCTGATATTTTTGGTTGACAGCTGAATATAATGCTGCTCAATGCTCAGCTTTTAAATGTCAAAACAACTGTCAATTTTGATTCTGTCAGAAGCAGAGAAATACCAAAATGAGCAGATCAGAATAGATCATTTTCAAGTTCCCGTAGGGCAAGTCCCAGACAATACCCTAGAATACCCCGTGTTTGGGCAAGTCGTAGCCATAGATAAACAAGTATAAATAGATAGCTATGTCGGGCGATTTGACGTTTCATCGATTGAAGTGCGGAGCTAAGATTATTGATGGCAGCACATGTACATTTTGTAAATTAACCCCTGGTATTACTTCTACATTTGTTCATATAATCAACACAGCGAAAAAATCTGATAAAATTTTAATATTAGAAATAAGAACAAAACATACGGAATACAAAATATATTTTCAAATATATCACAAACATATTTGTGATACATCACAAACTATAAATATATATTTAACATATTATACAATATAAAATTATAAACAAAACAGAAATTACTGACTAATATTAACTGAAGTATATTACAGACATATATTTAAAGTACCACAAATTAAAAAGAAATGACTTACTAATATTAATTACTTAAAGACTAATAATAATATATTAAAAACTTAAAAACTAAGAAGAGGAAAGCGCAGGAGTATTGACGATAGAATGACAAATTTAACAGGAATCACCAAACTAGAAGGAATAACAAGTAATGCAAAAATTTAAAAGAATAAAAAGAACAGATAATTTGTTAAAAAGAACAAATACTTCACAAACAAAAAAGTCCTAAAAACATAAAATATATATATTGATACCAAAATTGAAAAAACACTAAATTCCAAGGATTAAAATTCATTTATGAGACATTATTCTTTATTAACTTTGCATTTAATAGTTACTTTATTGCTATCTAATCAATCATCAATAAAGCTCCAGTCAACGAAATCTTTGAATAGTGTCTATGCATGAGTGTTTTTAAAACATTACATTCAACCGTGTTATGATTATGATAAAAACATTATCATCAAAATTGTCATTAAATATCAGAAAGTAAATTGTACTTAGCAAAATTATTCCTCATGCACTTTAACAAATGTGGAGGATCACATAAAGGAACTTTCTCATGGCCATCTATTTCGAAAACCAATTTATTCCTGTGAAGGTTATTTGCTTTATAATACTCTTCTGTATCTTTTAAAAGCATATTAACCACTTTGCAATTTGCTGCATATTGGTCGCAAACTGTGGCAATAACATTAGTCCGATACTAAATAACTTGCCACATCAACAATAAGAGATTTTAAATCAGAACTATTTACCCCACCTTCGGAAAAGTAAAAAGCAACTGGTTGCTTCCAACTATCCTTCACTCCTTTTATCATGAATACAAGTGCATGATCCGCAAATGACCATTTTCTGCCGTTTGTTAGCTCTACAAAGCCAACAATGTTATCCTTTTTCCGATCATATGACAACTCTGTAGATAGTGATATTTCATCAAACATCAAAACACAGTATTTGCTACTTTAATACTTTTTAAGAGAAATAGCTGAACCGAATGTATTAAAAGGACACTCATTAATACCGCTATACAAAGGTATCTCTGAAAGCAACTTCTTCAATGTTTGAAAAGTAGTAAGCCTTTGGAGACTTTTTATACAGACTTAAAGCAAGAATTTTGTCATCATCTGTGAATTTTCTTCCTTTCGGCTTCTTAGTATGCTCTCTTAATTGAGACAATATAAAATTTCTAGCTCTTATATTTAATGTTTCCGGAATATTTGAAAACTTTTCAGAACATTTTATACTCTGTTGCAGTTTATCCCTTAAATTATTGCAATGTTTGTTAATCCTTCTTACCTTCTTGAACAAAATCTTTGATGTGTCTTACAATTTACTCCTGCGCTTTGTTTGTATATTTTGTAAAAACTTGCAGCTATCCCCAAGTACCTCTGTTTATCAGAATAACATGTTGTAATATCATATTTGATTAACTAATTATAATTGCTGCAATTATTATTAAAAAAAAATACTTTTGCGTGAAACTGGTGACAGAATAAGTAACTTAGGGGTACTGCAAAAATCCTTTTCCAAGTTTTTAGGACTCCATCTCCTAACTAAGAACATAAGTATTTATCAGTAATTTTTTGCATATGGCAACAAAATATTTACTATTCTAATTACTTGGCCTTTTCACTGACGGGGTTGCTAAGTATTCTCCTTCTCCATCATAATTACTTATCGAGTCTGCATCAGGAATTTCTCCTAGTGTAACAGGAGAACTATTCCTGAATTCCGTACAGGAGATATTGACATATCCAACCCACCCACTTCTATGAAGCTTGAAGAAGCTTAAACAGAAATAATTTTATTATATAAATATTTAAAAAAAAAAAAACAGACACAACACACAACTACCTTATTTCAAAAAAGACTAAGCAACTTGTATTTAATTACCTGGGGTAGGATTACTATTCTTTGACAATCTGTACGAGCCTGCTTTTAGATGACTTTTCCGGACTGACACACCACGTTCTGAAATAATATAAGTTTTTTAAAACTATCCATTAATTACATATATAAATTTTATCATTCTTACGAAATCTTTCTTTATGCATCAAGCAACTGTCAGTTAGATAGAGATCTCCAATGAACCCTACAAATATCAAGTAAAATACGAATTGAGCTAAATATAAACAAATTATTATAATACATTTCTACATTATGAATATTGTATGTACAAACCTGGCATATTCAGAGTCGGGAGAGCATTAATTTTAAGACGCCTATTCAAACTTTTAGAAAAGTTTTCTACTCTACAGATATCTGCAAAATGTGCATCGCAAATATATCTGGAGTTGCCACAACGCAAAGGGGTTAAATCATCCATTAGAGGATTATTAGCCCTTTGAAGCCAAACTGCCAATTTTCATCATATTTTCATTATAAATTTTCATGATATAAATCTAATATATAATCATACATACCTGATCGTTACTCACAGGAAAAACATGCAATTTAATATTCAATTTGGAATTAGAACAATTTGGGACGTGACAAGCCATATTAAACTTATTTCTTACACTCAGAAAAACAGAATTCAGAACAAAACGCACAAACTTAGGTTAATTCTACCTCGATCAAATACAGCACGGGTTTTCCCATCGACACAAGCAAATCATAGCTCGTGCGCCGTGCCCGTGCATGAGCATTTCGTATTTGAAGTTGAGCACATAGGGCCATCTATAATAGAAGCTTGGAAGTACGCCACGCTAAAACAGTGCAAAGCCCGTTTGTTCGGAGATAACCCCCCATGGTCGTAGCCATACTCATGGGGAGTTATCTTCGAACAAATGCGCGTTGCACTGTTTTGGTCATGGCCGGTAATCTCGGAACAAACGTCTGTAACCCGAGTTTAGTTAGAGCCCCTGCCGCCAGTCGCGCTTGTTTTCATTTTTTTTTTTTCACTTTGAAATCGAATTTGACATATGACAGATACGTAATCAAACATGGCGTCCATTGTAATAAATTTTTCTAGAAAATATAATAAACGCTTGTTAAAGTAAAAAACAAACTAGGTGTAAGTGGAATTCTGTCTTGAGGCAATTATGGCATCGTGCCTTAAGGCAAACTGCTGGAACTTCCCGTACCGTAACGAAATGTTCGAGGAATACTGAATGTTTTTAAATAGATTATTATAAATATTGTAACATTGTCTAATATTTATGAGAATTATATAAACTGAATTGCAGAGTTGAAATTATTTGTAAAGTATATTAGAACTATAGTCAGAATTAAAAATAAAATCTGAAATATTTTCGATATACAAAAAACTAAAAAAAAAAAAAAATGGAATACATTTTTTTTTTTAAAATCAATTATTTTGTTAAGACAAGCAGAAAGTTCTTTGAATCATTTAAATCGGACGCTTAGTTCTCTCAAAAACTGCCATTTTTTGTACATTTAGCTCCGTAGTTTCGAAATGGCTAGGCCTGCCTTTGCCAAAAACTAATAAGCACTTCTCCCAATCATTACTAATTGAATGTTTTTTAGATCATTCAAATCGGATACTCCGTTCTCTCAAAAATTCGATTTCTATTTTCTGCACTCTTTGCTCCCTATCTCCGAAACGGCTGGACCTGCCTTTGCCAAAAACCAATCAGCTCTTTTCCTCATCAATAAGAATCGAATATTTTGAACCATTCAAATCGGTTGATCCGTGCGCCCTAAAACGTGACTGGAAATTTGTATCCATACATACATACACACACACACACACATACACACACACACACACACATCCATTTTTTCTGAGGTATGCCAAAACGTTCAGAAACCTTCAAAACGTCGAGAAATGTTAAAATTTTCAATTCCGATTTTCGGCCCATTACAATAACTTACCCTACGGGAAGTTAATAAGCTGTCGAAGTGCATTGTTCAACAATGAAGAAATACCAAGAAAAATGTATATATTATGTAGTTCCAGCGAGAAACGACGAAGTAAAAGTAAAATGGTTAATAATATTTGCCGGCTTTCAAACTAAGTGAGTACTTTTATTAATATGCATACTTCAAATTACTTTCATTTGATTGTACTATTCTGATATGATTTTTCATTATAGTTTGATAATTCAGAAATAATTGGGACATTTAACTATATCAATACTAGAAATTTTAAGGTTATAAATAGACAGAGATAATTTCTGTCAGCTCTCTGAAAGGTATGTTATTAAATAACTAAATATAAATTATTCTTGTTCTAATAATGTAGGTTCATAACTAATACGTACGATAAGTGAAGGAAAATACGTTTAATTGTAAAATGTTTAGATGGTTTACCAAACACATTCACAAGTATACAAGTATTGATATGAGATGAATGAATACACAGGAAAAAACAATAAGAATGAAGTCTGAAATATGTGCTGAAATCTTTGCTGATCTCCCACTAATATTGAACAGTAGGACTCGTAATTATATATTAAGTCAGTTTGGAGAACATACTAAAAACACTAATGATATAATCTTAAGTGGAAGGAAATTCTCAATTAATGGTGAAATTCTAGCTAGTGCAAAGGTTAATTTAGGTTTGGCTATGTCACAGGAAAAGTTTTTAAGTATTAATAATTTCATTTTGATATTACAAGAAATATTATTATCTGCGTTGTTTAATGATGATAAAGGGAATCACATTGTATAGATTTTCAGGAACTGTCAAATGACAGGCAAAGTATAATCATGATTAATGATAAAATTCTAGATAGTGCAAAGGGATAAAACACCCTTAATGTGCACTGCTTATTGCATTTGACAATTCTGAAAAAGATGTCAATAGCTTTACTCTAAAATGTCTTATTGTAGATGCTATAAGAAAACTATTAAGTACTGTTATAATAATATCAATGATTTGTTTTTCTTTAAGACAATGATAATAATGACATTTTGAACCAACATTTGAATGCACATTAACAATAGCGCAGAAAAGATTCCCAAACAGACACTGTACATTATAGATGTTATAATGTACAATATATAATGTTAGTCAAAATAAATATATATGTAAATATATATATATATATATATATATATATATATATATATATGACACGTAACTCGGTCTCCAAACTGACAACATGTTCGTTTGGAAAAACCTTTTTTATAATAAAATATATTATTTATTTTAATTTTACTATTTTTAAAAAAAAAATTTATAACTTGACGTCTTACCAATTTTTTATTTCATAATTAATTATTTTTTAGTGCAATTTTGTGTGTTTTTTTGTGTTATTTTTTAAAAACTTATTGGTATGCACTGAAGATGGGTCAAATCAAGACCCGAAACGTTTGTTTCTCTAAATAAAAACATTTTTCAATAAAACTGTTTTTTTAATTACTGGATGGATGCCCAAGAAACAATTTTATCATATTATTTCACCATCTGAAGAAAAACCTTTTGCTATATATATATATATATATATATATATATATATATATACCTTCGAAACACTGATTGTAAAAAACCCGCCAACTATTCCCTCAAACGGTCTCTTCAAATAATTTTTAAACACATGTTATTACAGCCTCGGGCTCGGTCACATAAACTACGTTCTCTGTGCAAAATATATTATATATTTCACAAATATTTTGCTATGCTCTGTTCAACAAAATAATAAAAAAAAAAAAAAAAACAAGTTGGTGTATATATGATAGTGCAAAATTATGTGCCTTGCGCTAGCTACTGATGTAAGACCATATTTATGTAAGTTAGCTTCGTTGTCTATATATGTGTATGTGTCTGTATTGCATATATATGTATGTATATATGTATATGTGTATATATATATATATATTTATATATATATATATGTGTATATATGTATATTTGTATATGTATATGTGTATATATGTGTATATATACATATGTACATGTCCGTATGTATATATTTATATATACATATTAGTTGTATGTATATATGTATACGTGTACGTGTTTGTACATGTATATCATATATACATGTTTGTTTGTGTGTATATTTACGTATATATATTACGCTTTTGTATGTTTGTATATATTTCTTTTTACTTTTCATTTCTCTTGTTTATCAATCTGTTAAGTATAATTGTTATTGTTATAATTATATTACTTATATCTATAGTTTTTTCCAATTTCTGTCATTTTTTCCTAGTTTATATTAATTTTTCAATATTCATTCTGTAGATCCACTGATGATGACATAAAATACTATGTCGAAACGTTTGGAAAAATTAAAGATTAACTTCTAAATCTTTGCCTTTTATTTGATGTATGCCCTTGAAGAACTTATTCATATATATATATATATATATATATATATATATATATATATATACACATGCAGGTATGAATTGTGGTTATATATGTATATGTATATATATAAATAATATATACTTTCATGTACATTTCTATTCTTTTTGTGCTCAGCTTGAAAGGCTGATATGCTAAAATGATATTATATATATATATATATATATATATATATATATATATATATATATATATATATATACATTGTGGATAGCGTGTACATTTATGTACATTTTTATGCTATTCGCACATAGTTTATACAGCTTACTACCATCTATTTTAATCATATATAATGTTATATATATATATATATATATATATATATATATATATTGATTGTTTCTTTTCCGAACAGTAAATCCAATAATAAAAAACAATTTGTTTCTTGAAGATGTTTAATAACGACGTTTCGGAACTAGGTACGTTCCATCATCAGGTTTATTCTGTAATAATTTATATATCCATATCACTAATATTATTTTGTTAAAAACACTCGATTTTAAACACTAAGTGTGTTTAAGTCTTGTGTAGTCGCAACATCTACAAATATCTACCAAAAAAATCGAGTGTTTTTAACAAAATAATATTAGTGATATGGATATATAAATTATTACAGAATAAACCTGATGATGGAACGTACCTAGTTCCGAAACGTCGTTATTAAACATCTTCAAAAAACAAATTGTTTTTTATTATTGGATTTACTGTTCGGAAAAGAAACAATCAATATATTGAAAAAATCCAGGACTTATCTATTGAATATATATATATATATATATATATATCTTATATATAAAATTCTTCTGTAACAATGTAAGTTTCATTAATCCTCCTAAACTATAATTCGGATTTTCATGAATCTTCCTGAAATTTGTTCGGGAAATTTTCTAGAATGTATTGATTCATAGAAATATAGTTAGATTGTAGAAATAAATGAAAAAAATTACAAAAAACCGCTTATCATTGCTTGACCTTTGAAATATTTAAGGCATGGTTTGACATTAAAAACAAATGACAACTGTCATTTGCCAAACATTTCTATTCACTTATAAGCTAAGGCAATATTAAAATATAATAAATTCATGATAAAAAATAAAGAAAATGTAATGTCTACATTATTATTGCCGAAAAGCAGCTGATATGTGCCATAATTAAAATAATATAAGATGCAAATAATATAACATGCTTCTGATAGTCTGCGCATGCGACTGACGCGAACGGCGAATCGTGTTCTCAACGTACGCTTTGCTTGCAATAATTTTGTTTGCGCACTTTGCGAACAGATTCGCCGTACGAATTCGTGCAAAGGAGACGAGCCATAAGTGATTGCGCTCAAAAATATTCAATTAGCGGTCGTTTTGTCTTACTATACTAAGTCACAATACAAAAAAAATTACTTATTCAAAAAATTATTTAGAAGTTTCATTGTGTCAAAAATTCATATGGTTGGCATTTTGTACGGAATATTTACTCAATGGAGCGCTTTGGGTCTGAACTTTTTTTTACTGTTTTCCAATTGGTTTGGAATTTTGGAATTAGGCTCACCTTACTCTCAAGTTCAAAAGTGCAAACAATTTAGACTCCGTTGCACTACCCGGGGGGATGCCATTTCTTTTCAGTGGTGTAATAACGTTGGGTTTGGATGAAAGAACTAATTATAAGAGAAAAATGTTTATTAATGTTTTTCAAAAAAGCATATACTTTTCAAGTTACTGGCTACTGAAAATTTGTTTCTTTTCTGCGTTTTTCGTCGTTTTTTTTCTAATATCTTCAAAAATATACATTTTAACGAAAATTATGTAATGAACAAAATTATATCAAAAAAATCCTAATATATCGCTGTTTTACAGTGTTCTATTCACTTACAGTGTTCTAGGATCTTATGAAAATGGGTTTTTATAGTTCTCCAAATAAGCTTTAAAAGAAGTACTTCTGCGTGTAAAATGAGTGAGCTATCATGCAATTAAAAGACGCATACAATGTTTTTTATATTTAAATCAAATACTTTGTGAGTGCCATTTCCACAAAAATTAAAAATAATCGTTTTCCATCTAGAATTACTTACTTGGTTTGAGAGATCTTGATGGACTCTAGAAAATACCATAACATAGTACAAACGATTTTCAAAAAACTCATGATTTCATAAAAAAATCCATTTAAAAAAAAAACAATTTCTCATTATAATATCTCTGAAAGAATACGTATAAAAGTATATATATATGAAAATTTAAAGTATTTTTCAGACTAATTATTGCTTTTTATTATTTTTTTGTTACACAAATATTGATATAGTTCTAATTGTTTAAAGAGTGCGCAGCTGTCCAACCGGAGTGTCTTTCGAGCCCTTTAACCCTTCGCCGTTTCAAAATAAGAGAAGTTACGGTAAAATTTATGATAGAGAAAGTTGTACCTCATTTAATTACCTCTAAAATTGTATATTACAAGTTATGATAAAATCAGAATTAAAAGAATTATAATCCAATTAATGCGGGGGGTGGTGACGAAATGCAAATTGTTTTCACTTCTGAACTTTAGATTAAGATTAGCTGGGCACACGCTTTTTTCCTCTCCATTTACTGCAATAATTTTGTTGATAGTAGATTGAATAGAGCACATGTGAACAAAATTTGACAAATTAATTCACTTCAAATATGAACTTAAGTAATAATGTATATTGAATTATTAGTGTGAAAAATGCAATTTAGATATTAAAATACTAAAAGCCAGTTAAAATATGATACGAAATTATAAAAATTGTAGGCAACATTATTGAAGCAATTATTTTGGGTAGAAAAATCGAAGGTGATATTGTACCTTTACCGCATGCTATATATTAATTCTTTCTGAATTTGTTATACTTTTTAATAGATTTCAATTTTCAACACGTGTATATATGCTATGACAATAAATACATGGTGATAAATTTGGAAAATCAATGTTTTAGCCGTGAATAAATAAAAATCATTCATTTATACATCCACATCTACAGGTATGACTGAAAAATTGTATAATCCTTGGCATTAAAATAAATTGAGCTATTGGAAATAAATTTGCAGTGTATAATTTTTAATATATAATTTTATTGAACATATTTTAATATTTGTTAAAGGGATAATTAAAGTGTTAACTGTGGGAATTGAGAATAATCATTTTATTTGAAACAGTACTACATTTAACGTCACTCATATATTGGTGTAAATAGTAACTCAAAAAACAATAATGATTATTTGTAACTGAACGGTATAAATATTAGTATAGGATATTAAAAAAAACGTAGAGGTGGGTACAGGACAACGTCTGTCGGGTCATCTAGTATATATATATATATGTACATTGTGGATAATGTGTATATTTATATACATTTCTATGCTATGAGTGCATTGTTTATAAAGAGAACTACTTTGTAGATATAATGTAGAATGTTTTTGTGAAAAATAAATGCTTCTAAAAAAATCTCAATTTTTCTTTTTTTTGAATTTTGAATTAAAACGGTCCATATAATTTTGGTTCATTTCTATAGTATTTTTTTATAAGCACCCGTTCAGGCGACTAGTGCCATCTGTAGAGAGGGGCTTCAACTAACACAGGAATGTGGCAACGAAATATGGCCCGAGAGAGCGATCTATATACTCTTCTTTTATTTATGGTTTTGGTCTTGAGTAGTGTCAATTTTTAAAAATAGATGGCTCATGTGCACTCATTTCAACTACAAATTGTTCGTGGTTCGTGCAAGTAGCTGTCAAGTATTTGATCGCTGTACGAATAACCTAAGCATAACCTAAGTTTGTGAACCCGTATTGTTTCTAATAATTTAATTGTGTTTAAGTGAACATTTAAGTGAAATTTAATATGACAAAGTGTTTTTATAGTACCCGAAAAAATGTCAAGTGCGGGTTAAAATATTCAGCTTTTCCAATACCAGTTCCCGTTAAGGTATTTTTTTTATAATAATTGCAGCAATTATTATATATAATCAAGATATTTCAACATGTTATTATTGGCTATGTGCGAAGGCATGGAAGGGGAAGTCAAATCGACCGAATCGTTCGTAGTGGCTACTTTGAGCATTAAAGTTGGCTATTATAACAGAAATTTTAAATGAAAACACATAAAATATTTGTTTATTTTAAATTTAAATAAGATAATTAAAAATGAGCAACCAAAGCTGTTGTATAGTGGGTTGTAGAAATACCGGCAGAAAAAATCACTGCAAATTCTATTTATTTTCAACAGCTAAGTGGAAAGGAAATCAGCGGGAAAAGTGGATCGCTGCGGTTAGAAGAATAAAGTAAGTATCATAACCTTATTGTTATAAAAGTACAATTCGGAGTATTATGAATTGTAAAATTGTTATGTTTAGCAAAAAGAAAAATTATAAGTCAATAAATTGTTATATTATCAAAATTTAATGCTTACTAGAAATTTTTTTTTGCAATCAATGTAATTAATACTAGGCTGAAATAATAAAAAATATATATTTATATATTGTATATTGATTATGTATAACTATTATCTATATATTAATTACATTTTATTATATAATAATTGTAATTTTATTATTAAAAAAAAAAAAAAAGTTATTACATAGCGCTAAAATCTGTCAAGAAACATGATCTTGATGAGATTTAGGCAAACAATATGTTTAGGAATAGAATCAACAATATGTTCTGATAATCCACTCATTTATTTTTATCATTTTCATTTTGATCATATTATCATATTTCTGTACATTATTATTTGTTACAATTAATTTATTATTTAAGAAAAATCTATTTTCTATTCCTAAACATATTGTTTGCTTAAATCTCATCAAGATCATGTTTCTTGACAGATGTCCTGAAGATGGAACGTACCTACTTCCGAAGCGTTGACAGTAAACAAATAATTAAATAAAGAAATTGTTTATTAAAAACTTTTCTTGTTTTTTTATTTTGTATTATTTTTGGATTCTTGTTCGAAACTCTACAAAATATACACAAATCCAAGATTCTACCATTCAATATATATATATATATATATATATATATATATATATATATATATATATAGTATATGTGTGTGTGTGTAAAAATTTGTAAAAAGATGCTTTCAATTTGGATGCAGAGGGCAAATAATCCTTTAATGGATGATCTAACTCTTCAATTTGTGGCACAAGACGAAGATAATTTGAAATCGAAACCAATTAGAAGTGTCTCCTTTACGGCAATAACAGAATAGTTTTCAAGTCACTGGAGAATGCTCTCATAAAGAACCAGAATTACACAATACACAATACAATACAATTACGCAATACAATTTGCAAAAAAATATTAATAAATGAATCTTATGTTCTTAGTTAGGAGATGAAAGCCTAAAAACCTTGAAAAAGATTTTTGCAGCAACCCTGAGATTGTCAAGTGCAGGTTAAAAGTCACCTATTCTGACACCAGTTTTCCGCAAAGGTATTTTTTTCATAATAATTGCAGCAAAAATAATTAATATGATAATAACAATATCTTCAATTAATATGATAACAATATATTCAATAGAAGTCCTTGGTGGTAGCTGCAAATTGCCTCAGAATGCAGTGATAAGGCGTAGGAGTGCCTTAACATCCAGAAGATGTATGATACATCAAATTTTGTTTCGGGATTAAAAAGGATTAACAAGCAATGCAATAATTTAAAGGATAAATTCCAACAGAGTATACAATGTTCTGAGAAGTTTGTAAATATTCCGGAAACTTAAAATGTAAGGGCAAGAATTTTGATATTGTCTCAATTAAGAGAGCATACTCAAAGACCAGACAGTTTATAAAGCGCAAGGGTTTAATTATAGTTTTAAATAAACCTCCTTGCAATAAAAACTGGATTAAAACGATAGATAGGTTTGAGCTACAATTGGTATAAATTAAAAGTAGTTCAGGGTTTTGGTTACTTACGTTTAAGAAAACACTTATACAGAAACTATTCAAAGATTTCGTCAAATATAACTTTATTAATGATTGATTAGATAGCAAAATAACTATTAAATGGAGAGATAACAAAAATGTCTCATAAATGAATTTTAATCCTAGGAATTTAGTTTTATCTCAATTTGGATATCAATGTATATATATTTTGTTTTTAGGATTATTTTGTTTGGGAAGTATTCATTCTTTTTTAAAAATGTGCTGTTCTTTTTATCCTTTTAAATTATTGCATTTTTTGTCATTCCTTCTAAATTTGTCATTCCATTGTCAATACTCCTGCGCTTTTTACTTCTTAGTTTTTAAGTTTTTGATATATTATTATTATTAGTCATTAAGTAATGAATAAGTTATTTCTCTTCAATTTGTGGTACTTTAAAATTATGTCTGTAATATACTTTAAATATTAGTAGTCAGTTATTTCTGTTTGGTTTATAATTCTTCAAAAATATGTCTGTGATATATTTGAAAATATATTTTGTATTTCGTATGTTTTGTTCTTATTTCAAATAATTTTTTTTTCAGATTTTTGGGCTGTATTGATTTTATGTACAAATGTAGAAGTAATACCAGGGGTTAATTTACATTCTGTATGTACATGTGCTGCCATGTAGTGATCTTTTCGTAAATTAAAATGAGTGTAACGTCAAATCGCCCGAGATAGCGATCTATTTATGTTTATTTACCTATGCTTTAAGGCACTTAACCTTAGAAATGTGTACTGCATTTCTTTATTTAATTAATCATTATACTTAATTATGTTTTAAGTACGTTGAAGTAAATTTAATAATTTCAATAAACATTCAGCGTTCACATTATTACTGTATCTTGTTTATTATTATTTATAACAATTATTTAATATCTCTTTTCTTAAACAAACATATAAAACCCATGAAAACCACACACTGATAGCTACAATTAGTTCATATTTATTACGGCGATGCATGGGCGCTGCAGTCATGCTCTGAGCGAATAGGCACGTAAGTTCAAATGAAACCTGTCAAAATACCATATAAAACCTGTCAAACGCCATCTTGTTTGGACCGTCGGTTGCACTTTTTGGCCACCATGAGAAGTCACGGCGTATTCACTGACATTTTTATGGACTTGCCCGTTCCCAATCGCAAAAAAATCGATAATGAAAATTTTTATATGACTCTACGTTTCAGAGGTTTCTGAAAAATGGATGCATGTGTGTGTGTGTGTGCGGATACAAATTTTTGGTTGAACCTAATTCGTCGACGATTTCGGAAACACGGTTCAACCCACGGTTCAATATACTCTTCTTTTATCTATGGTTCAACCGACTTCAATTATTCATAAAATATTCGAATCCTGTTGAAAAGGAGACGTGCTGATTAGTTTTTGGCATAAGCAGGTCTAGCCGTTTCGCAGATACGGGACAAAAAGTGCCAAAAACGGTAACTCAGTTCCTAAGAGAACGGAGCAATTCAATTTCAATATTTTCAATTCAGTTTCTAAGATGAACGGATTCAATTTCAATATTTTTAATTGTATTGACAAGATAAAGAACTGATTAATTTTTTGGGAAGGCTGGTCTAGCGGTTTCGGAGATCCAATAAAAAAAGTAATAAATGGTCAAAAATGATCATTAGACACAGTGACGGCGCTAGACCATGAATGGGCGTTGGCGAAGTTCATTTGCGAGGCCCTCTTTTTACCAGTTGCAAGTTCACTAGTAGTGCAGGGCATCGTGCCTTAAGGCAAATTGCTAAAACTTTCCGTGCCATAATTTAATTTTTTTAAAAGCTTTTAAAAAAATTGAAAACTGAAAGAAATTGACTTTTTTTAATTTGAATATTTTTGTTGAGAATTTCGAACTTTTTTTCAAAGGAATTGATCACGTTGCGTTAGCTGCTTAGAGACAAAATATCGAAGTGCGTAAACGCCGCGTTGCAGTCTAACTTAACTTATTATTTATTAAAATCTTTATAAATTATCTTATAATTTGATGTGCATATGTCGAATGGCTTTTGTTCTTCTTTTTGA
Organism: Ctenocephalides felis; assembly: GCF_003426905.1. Lineage (NCBI taxonomy): Eukaryota > Metazoa > Arthropoda > Insecta > Siphonaptera > Pulicidae > Ctenocephalides > Ctenocephalides felis. The sequence continues at coordinate 114,992,310 of NW_020538040.1, forward strand.
ACTGGATTTCCAAAACCGCTAGACCTGCCTTCCTAAAAATATAATCAGTTTATCTTGCCTTTGCCAAGAACTAATCAGCACGTCTTCTTACCTTCAATACATGTCGAATGTTTTCTGAATTTTTCAAATTGGTTGATCCGTGTTCACGAAATCGTCGACAAAAATTTGCCAAAATGTTCAGAAATCTTTGAAATGTAAAGATATATAAAAATTTTCGTTTCCGATTTTTTTTGGGATTATATTATTTTTTGATAATTAAAGTCATTCTGAATGAAAAATGGTTGAAAACCACCGACTTAATAACTAATTAGACAAAATTTTGCAATCTGCAATGGATTAATTAGATATAAAAAATCTATAATCATAATAATTTTTAAGTTCACAAATCCGCACATCATATAGTAGGTACACATGATCTAAAACAAGGATGAATAACCAGCGCCCCGCGGGCCGCAGGTTGGACATGGCCGCTCTATTCTGTAATAAATCTATAAAACTTGTGTTGTGTTTTAAAATACCAAAATTACCTCCATCGCTGAAGGCAAATCTTTAACATTGGTGGCAGCGGTCGGATGAATTGAAAAACATGCCTGAATGTGAGGTAATGTTTTGTAAATTTTATAAAATCAAGAAAAACACATCTACGTCGTAAAATAAGCGAAGAAAGTATTCCATATCGGACAGGATCGTCCGATCCGAATTCCGCCATTACGGCATAATACACTAACGGAACGCATTTTGGACGCCATTACAGGATAGTATCATAAACATATTTCATTAGAGTTATTATACGGTCATTACCAAATTTTAGACATACTATTTCTTTCCATATTTATCATAATATAAATTCCCATGTTATTTTCATATATTCTATGCCAAACTTTCCATATTAAATAATATTTAACTAGAAAAATTTAATTGTAACTAGTGTGTGATGTTACTACATCTTCTATATTCCATTTCAACACTATTTCTACTATTTCCAAATTAATCACACTAATTGCAATTATATTTTTATTATTATACTATATTTTACTATATCATATACTATTTTAAGTATTTCCATATCTTGTTTTCTAAATCTAGACTATAGCTGTGTTTTGTGTGTGAAAGTATATTTACTAAATCTACTATTTCTTATAAATTACTGTTTCTATATCCTATTTGATCACACATTTTACAACTATATTCTTAATATTTACTATATTCAAAATCAACATTTACTATATTCAAAAACAAATTAATCTACTATATTCTAATTCTACTATATTCTAATTTTCATTATCCTTTATTATTAAAATTTATACTTCTATTATACCATAACTAAAAATTTATAGAACTTGCTTGTGATATAGTGTAAAATTACTATATTTTACTATCTCATTAAACTATATTTTACTATCTCATTAAACTATCTTTTACTATTTCATTACACTATATCTACTAAATCATTATACTATATTACTATTTCCAATTAACCACACTGTTCATAATTATTTTTTAATTATTACTATATTTCTTAAATTTCCATTTAAACAATTTTGCTAATCTCATCTTAAATGTATAGGTTAATATATTGAATGTACAGCAAAGTGAACCAGTAGAGCATCGAGTACCAAATCAGAGAATAAATATATATATACAATGTCTCGGTACTCGCAAAGTACAGAAGTCGTGGCAGAAATTACATAATTCTACTTACATTTTTGTTCAAATAAAACTATCATTTTTCTGTTTACATTATACAAAAAATTATAAAAAATGCATGGTGTTGACAAGTTAGTTGTATAAATGTTATTGCCAATCTCTAGTGTTGTGTACACTTCTCTAGATGTAACCTACCAACGTAATATCCACTGATGATGACATTAAATTGAATGTCGAAACGTTTGGAATTAAAGATTATTTTATAAATCTTTGCCTTTTCTTTGTTTGATGTATCGCCCTCAAGAACTCACTCATATATATATATATATATATATATATATATATTATATGTATATATATATTTATTCTCTGATTTGGTACTCGATGCTCTACTGGTTCACTTTGCTGTACAGTCAATATATTAACCTACACATTTAAGATGAGATTAGCAAAATTGTTTAAATGGAAATTTAAGAAATATAGTAATAATTAAAAAATAATTATGAACAGTGTGGTTAATTGGAAATAGTAATATAGTATAATGATTTAGTAGATATAGTGTAATGAAATAGTTAAATATAGTTTAATGAGATAGTAAAATATAGTTTTATGAGATAGTAAAATATTAGTAATTTTACACTATATCACAAGCAAGTTCTATAAATTTTTAGTTATGGTATAATAGAAGTATAAATTTTAATAATAAAGGATAATGAAAATTAGAATATAGTAGAATTAGAATATAGTAGATTAATTTGTTTTTGAATATAGTAAATGTTGATTTTGAATATAGTAAATATTAAGGATATAGTTGTAAAATGTGTGATCAAATAGGATATAGAAACAGTAATTTATAAGAAATAGTAGATTTAGTAAATATACTTTCACACACAAAACACAGCTATAGTCTAGATTTAGAAAACAAGATATGGAAATACTTAAAATAGTATATGATATAGTAAAATATAGTATAATAATAAAAATATAATTGCAATTAGTGTGATTAATTTGGAAATAGTAGAAATAGTGTTGAAATGGAATATAGAAGATGTAGTAACATCACACACTAGTTACAATTAAATTTTTCTAGTTAAATATTATTTAATATGAAAAGTTTGGCATAGAATATATGAAAATAACATGGAAATTTATATTATGATAAATATGGAAAGAAATAGTATGTCTAAAATTTGGTAATGACCGTATAATAACTCTAATGAAATATGTTTATGATACTATCCTGTAATGGCGTCCAAAATGCGTTCCGTTAGTGTATTATGCCGTAATGGCGGAATTCGGATCGGACGATCCTGTCCGATACGGAATACTTTCTTCGCTTATTTTACGACGTAGATGTGTTTTTCTTGATTTTGTAAAATTTACAAAACATTACTTCACATTCAGGCATGTTTTTCAATTCATCCGACCGCTGCCACCAATGTTAAAGATTTGCCTTCAGCGATGGAGGTAATTTTGGTATTTTAAAACACAATACAAGTTTTATAGATTTATTACAGAATAGAGCGGTCATGTCCAACCTGCGGCCCGCGCAAAAATCTGAAAAAAAATTATTTGAAATAAGAACAAAACATACGAAATACAAAATATAATTTCAAATATATCACAGACATATTTTTGAAGAATTATAAACTAAACAGAAATAACTGACTACTATTAATTAAAGTATATTACAGACATAAAAATAACTTATTCATATTAATTACTTAATGACTAATAATAATATATCAAAAACTTAAAAACTAAGAAGTAAAAAGCGCAGGAGTATTGACAATGGAATGACAAATTTAGAAGGAATGACAAGTAATGCAATAATTTAAAAGGATAAAAAGAACAGCACATTTTTAAAAAAGAATGAATACTTCCCAAACAAAATAATCCTAAAAACAATATATATATATATATATATATATATATTGATATCCAAATTAAGATAAAACTAAATTCCTAGGATTAAAATTAATTTATGAGACATTTTTGTTATCTCTCCATTTAATAGTTATTTTGCTATCTAATCAATCATTAATAAAGTTATATTTGACGAAATCTTTGAATAGTTTCTGTATAAGTGTTTTCTTGAACGTAAGTAACCAAAACCCTGAACTACTTTTAATTTATACTAATTGTAGCTCAAACCTATCTATCGTTTTAATTCAGTTTTCATTGCAAGGAGGTTTATTTAATACTATAATTAAACCCTATACACTATAATTAAATACAAAAAATTATGAAAAATGCATGGTGTTGACAAGTTAGTTGTATAAATGTTATTGCCAACCTCTAGTGTTGTGTACACTTCTCTAGATGTAACCTACCAACGTAATATCCACTGATGATGACATTAAATTGAATGTCAAAACGTTTGGAATTAAAGATTATTTTATAAATCTTTGCCTTTTCTTTGTTTGATGTATCGCACTCAAGAACTCACTCATATATTTCAACATCAAAATTAACTACTAAATCATATATATATATATATATATATATATATATATATATATATATATATAAATATAAATTTATATGTACAAGATATTATCATGACACGAGTTTTTGTTGCTGGTAAAACTATAGTACATTTAACGACAGATGGCGTTTTCGAATTTATCGATTTTGTTAATAGTAGTCACTATGCTTTTAGTATTTTACATCCTGATGAACATACTAAATTATTACAATATATCATTCAATTAATGTAGTTTTTACAAACATTAAATAAGTGATATTTTATAACAGTGTACTTAACTTGTATAATAATTAGTGTGTTGACATTACACATTTTTGTGTCACCCTTATGGGGGCACAATAAACAAACTTTCTCTTACCAAAACGAATAATATATTACATGAAGATTTGCAAACATGTTCGGATCAAATCACAGAAAAATTACGTCTCAATTTATCAAATAATTTGAACGAAAATTCGATTAATTGTCAAGAAAATATGGATATTGAACAAACTATTCCATAACCGATGCCTCGGAAAAGCGTGAAAATTCATATAGAAAATCCAACTAAGCAGACCCGGACCCCATCAGAAAACTCGCTTTTGAACGATTCTTCATCTTGTTTAGATAATTTTTATCCTGTGTCGATTTCACACAACCAACCACCATCGACCTCCAAACAAGGATCAAAAGTCATGAGCTTTGAAGAATGGATCGAGGTTAAGTACAAAAAACATAAAGCAAATAAACCTGCAGAGTATTGGTTAAACCCTACATTAACCAGCAATTCCTTTGAAATTTTGAATGAATTTCAAGAGCCAACAGAGAAAGAAGTAGTCTTAAAACCACCGCCAATTTTTGTCCATGATGGTAAAGACATCAGACCTTTGTCAATTTTACTAGAAACACACGCCAAAAGTAACTATACTAACAAAATTGTTGGTACAGATCAAGTCAGAATACAGTTGAGTTCTGCACAGCTATATAACAAAATTTTGAACCTCTTAAAAATTAGAAACACATAGATACACTCTTTTCAAAGCAAAACCAACCGAACATTTAAAGTAGTCATTAGAAATATTCACTTCAGCATCGATATAAAAGACATCAAAAATGAAATTGAATCTCATGGACACAAAGTTGTGTATATAGCCAACATCAAGCACAGATTTACTCGTGCTTCACTGCATATGTTTATGGTAGAATTGGAACAAAACATTAACAATAAAGACATCTTCAACATAGAATTTTTGAATAGAATTAGAGTTAAAATTGAGCCCAAAAAACCAACAAGAGAAATTGTACAGTGTACAAAATGTCAACATTATGGTCACACTAAATCGTATTGTTTCAGAGACGCAAGATGTGTGAAATGTGCTGGCGATCATCTCAGTAAAAAATGCGAATGGACAGATCGCATCAACAAAAATGTCAAATGCGTACTTTGTAATGAAAACCACCCAGCCAATTACAAAGGTTGTAAGGAATACAAACGATTATTTGCTCAAAGATTTCCCCCTATTCGCACCAGATATTATCCAACAAAAAATACTATAAACAGACCGTCATATGTTCAATCTAATAAATCGTACGCGCAAGCCACAAACCCAATAGACCAAATTATCTCGGATCCAAATGTCTGCAACCAGCAACAAGCTAATTCCGACATTGCTGAGCTAAAATCTATGATGAAAAATTTAGTAGGCCAAATTAGTATCATACTAAATTTACTAACCACCGTCGTTTCAAAATTAAAATGAATAGTAACTCATTCATAATTGGAATCTAGAATGCCAATGATCTTGCTCAACATAGGCAAGAATTAGAAATATTTTTAATCGAATACAAAATAGATATTATGTTAATCTCAGAAACCCACTTTACAAACTTAAACTATTTCAAATTAAACAATTATAATTTTTACAATACCAATCATCCGGATGGAACAGCTCACGGTGGAACTGCTATAATAATAAGAAAAAACATCAAACATTACCAAAACAAATCTGTCAATGAGCATTTTATACAAGCCACATCAATAACAATTCAACAACAAACTGAAAAATTAACAATATCTGCAATTTACTTTGCACCAAAACACAAGATCACCTGTGAACAATTTGAAAATTTTTTCGGAACACTTCAGAGAAAATTCATCGCGGGAGGAGACTTTAATGCAAAGCATACCTTTTGAGGACCTCGATTGGCAAATCCAAGGGGCAACAAACTTTATAAAACCGACAGAAACACGGGCTAACAACCCTATCCACTGGCGAGGCCACATACTGGCCGAGTGATCTACGCAAATTACCTGATCTATTGGATTTCTGCGTCTTGAAAGTATAGCAAATGAACACATTCAGGCTAAATCTTGTCTTGATCTAAGTTCTGACCACACACCGATAATAGTCACATACAGTACAAAAATTTTAGAAGACAAGAAAAATGATTTTTTAACTAATAAGTATACAAACTGGGAATTATTCCGAAACATTATAGAGCAAAATTTTAACTGTAATATAACATTGAAAAACAAACATGACCTGAAAAATGCTGTTGATAAATTTAGTGTAATTGTAATAGACGCAGCTAAAAAAAGTACCCCCCCCCCCCCGACAAATTAAAAAGAAAATCCACACTTGCTCCATAGACACCAAAGCTCTTATTGCAGCTAACCGGATCTCCACAAGACAAAACGCAATTGAACAGAATGTCTAAATTGATTAAACAACAGATAACAATGTTCAAAAACGACAAATCTCAAGGCTTTTTATCCCATTTAACAATATCAGATCATTCGATTTGGAAAGCCACAAAAAACTTAAAACGTCCTGCCATTACTATACCTCCAATTAGAAAACCGGATAACACTTGGGCACGCAGTGATTTAGAAAAAGCAGAATATTTCTCGACTTACTTCAAGGAAGTTTTTACGCCAAATTCTCCAAAATCCTCGGAACAAAAAGAAAAATTAATTTTTGATTCTTTGAAAGAAGTTCAGACAAATTTTTCATCAAACATCATTTTCAAAGTTCCAGAAATTGCAAATGAAACTCGAAGAGCAAAATCTGCAAAAGCACCTGGCGTAGACAGCATTAATATTAATATACTTAAAGAGCTTCCCTACAAAGCCTACCGTTTCATAACAATCCTGTTTAACGGTATAATAAGACTTAAATCATATCCCGATCAATGGAAAATTGCTAAAATCATAATTATTCCAAAGCCTGGTAAAAATTCGAATGAACTCCAAAGTTATGGACCAATTAGTTTACTTCCAACGTTATCCAAAATATTTGAAAAGGTCTTAATTAGTAAAATAAAACCATTTATTTATGATAGCAATGTTATCCCTGAGCATCAATTTGGATTTTTAGAAAAACATGGCACACCAGAGCAAATTCATAGAATTGTCGACAATATAAACAAGGCTTACCAAAACAAGAACTACTGTTCAGCTGTTTTCCTCGATATTAGTCAGGCATTTGATAAGGTGTGGCACCCCGGCCTACTTTACAAAATAAAAAATGCATTGCCGATTGATATATACCTAATAATAAAGTCCTACCTGGAAGGTAGAACATTCTTTGTTAGTGTAAGGGGTGAAACATCCTCATTACATCCTGTTAGATCGGGAGTGCCTCAAGGTAGTGTCATTGGGCCACTATTATACCTCATATACACTGCGGACCTACCACAGAAAGAAGACATTTTGACAGCAACATAGGGCAGACGACACAGGCATAATGGCAACACATGAAGATCCCATAATCACATCAAAAATGCTTCAGGATCATCTTGACGTGATACAAAAATGGTTAAGCTTGTGGAGAATAGAAGTTAATAGCAGCAAGTCAAAACACATCACTTTCACTCTTTGCAAAAGGACTTGTCCTGCAGTAAGACTTAATGACGAAATTATAGATCAAACAGATACAGTCAAATATCTAGGTTTACACCTAGATAAGAGACTAACCTGAAACACATTAAGAAAAAGAGAAAGCAGCTTGAAGAAACCAGAAGAAGATATCATTGGCTCCTTGGACGAAAATCAAAACTTGACACTCATAATAAAATTTACCTCTATAAAGCCATCATTAAACCAATTTGGACATACGGCATACAGCTATGGGGATCAACTTCCAACTCAAACGCTTTAATAATTCAAAGATTTCAAAACAAGTTATTAAAAGCAATTTTGAAAGCACCAAAGTATGTTCCAAATTGGTTAATACACAAAGACACAGGCACTAGCACAGTTAAGGATGAAATAATCGCTTACTCACACAAATATAGAAATGGCCTAGCTGATCACCCGAACTTGCTCGCGAAAACTTTAGAACAACTCTACCAGGGCCCGATTAAAAAGAAAATTTCTTCTGCATTAGTCAACAATAGATAAGACCTTCGACAAATCACTGGCAATGGTCTGATGATTTGTATTTTGCCAACGCCTTCTGTTTCATGTCAAATATTTTACTTATTGTCCGTTTCAGGACAGTTGTAAAAATTATTAAAATAATAAAAAAAAGAATATATTATTTATATAAAAATAAGCACTAACATTTATAAATTTAACTTGTTAACACCATGAATTTTTTTAACATTTTTTGTATGATGTAAAAAGAAAAATGATAGTTTTATTTGAACAAAAATGTGAGTAAAGTTAAGTAATTCAAAGTAAAAAAAATTCATGTTGTGAGCAAGTTAGATGTATAAATGTTAGTGCTAATGTCTAGTTTTGTGTACACATCTTAGATGTAACCTACCAATGTTAATATCCGCTGATGATGACATTAAATTGAATGTCAAAACGTTTGGAATTAAAGATTAATTTATAAATCTTTGCTTTTTATTTTTTTATGTATCGCCCCACAAGAACTTACTCATATATATATATATATATATATATATATATATATATATATACTAGCAAACCCGACGAACTCTGTTTCGTCACCAGATGGTTTCGTGAGAAAGATGAAGAAATTTTTTGTTTATTTTATATTTGAAAAGGAAAAATGTGATTTTATTATAAAACAGTAATGAATTTATTTCGATTACATAAATGTAGTGTTTTTTAGTTGAACTTCTCTAAGTAAATGAAAGTGAATCCGCAAATTATCCGTTTCATTGAAGTGCTCTTTGGTAAACCACATTTTTTGTTTTTTGCTCTGATGTTAACACAAACAAAGCGAATGGTTTTCCAACTTGTGAACAGGCAACGTATAATTGCCCATGTAAAAAACAATGATTTTCTAAATAATCTATTTGATATTTATCCCGCAAACACTAAGAGATTGCTCGTTGGCTTAACCAAGCATAATTCTGATAATTCTTACTAATTACTCGAAATTTTAATTACGGTGCGTGAAGTTCCAGCAATTTGCATTAGGGCACTATGCCATGCACCACAATTTTCTTAGCTATAAACCTTGCGGAGCCGAGACCTTTCCAACAAACGCTAAATTGTCGATATCAGTTCGTGCGTTCTGGAGTTGTTTCGTCAGGAAGGAAAACCCGACTTATTTTATATATATAGATTATAGAAAATAATCTATTTGAAATTATTTAAAACGATTGTTGATTATTTTTATTGCTCGAATTTTTAATTACGGTGCGTGAAGTTCTAGCAATTTGCATTAGGGTACGATGCCATGCACCACTAATTTTCTTAGCTGTAAACCTTGCGGAGCCCGAGACCTTTCCAACAAATGCTAAATTGTCGATATCAGTTCGTGCGTTCTGGTGTTATTTCGTCAGGAAGGAAAACTCGACTTATTAGAAGATATATATATATATATATATATATATATATATATATATATAAACAAAATCTAATAATCGGGCATAACATCAATAAAAAACATGAATTTCTTTCAAAAATTTATTTTAAATCCATACGTTTTGGCTATAATCCTAGCCTTCATTCAGTGGAAACTAAAAATAAAATTAAAAACTAAAACAATTGAATTGGAGTGAAAAGAAAAAATAAATTAGTACAACTAAAAACAACCCTTTTCTTTTTTAATCGAGTAGGCAACGAACTTTGTAGAAAAAACAATGTTCTATGTCATGACATTATGTGTAGTTTTTGATAATCTAATTTTTAATATATAAGGTTGTCAAATATCTCCCTTCCGCTTTTTTGCTAGAGATATTTGACAACCTAATATTTATACAGACATAGAAATCTTTTTCCATTAATTAACGAGCTATATTGGCAGCCAAACACATTGATGTAAATTAATTAAATTTCAAAATTCAAGAACAAATTACAGGCGAATTAGTTGATTCGGCAACTAACCAAGACGATCCACCGGAGTTTTTAAACTCGCTGGATTTGCTAGGATTGTCACCTCACAATCTTCAATTAAAGGTTGGATCGGCAATTATAATGTTGCGAAATATCGACCAACCGCGCCTTTGCAAGGGCACAAGGTTAGCGATAAAAAAAACTACCAAACAACGTGATGGAAGCAACTATATTGAAAGGATAGTATAACGCAACGTGCATCCCAATGATTCCGACTAAGGTGCCATTTGAGATTAAACGACTACAGTTTCCAGTGCGTTTATGGTATCATTAAGTGTTCGTGGTATTAATTCGGAAAACCCATGTTTCTTACATGGAAAATTGTACGTTGTCTGTTCCCGTATAGGAAAACCATCAGATTTGTTTGTCTATGCGCCAGGAAATCAAACAAAAAACATCGTTTATCACAAAGCACTACAATGAAAATTGAACTGATTTTTGAAGTATGATTTACATGATTAAAATTACTTACTTTTAAATGCTTATAGTGTTTTATTTAATTATTTTTAATTCACGCCGAATTATTACCAGGGTGACGGTTCTGTTTAGGATAATTTTTTGCAAAGAATAGAAAAAAGGTAGAAACAAAACACCGCCACATTGCACATTTTTTTGACAGGACGAAGTCTGTCGGGTCGGCTAGTATATATATATATATATATATATATATATATATACAGTGGTGTTTGCAAAAAAAATATTAGCACAACACCACTGTATATATATATATATATATATATATATATATATATATATATGAGTAAGTTCTTGTGGGGCGATACATCAAAAAATAAAAAGCAAAGATTTATAAATTAATCTTTAATTCCAAACGTTTCGACATTCTAATCAATGTCATCATCAGTGGATATTAACGTTGTTAATATAATAAAGTTAAATAATTAAGATGTGTAACTTGTCCACACCATGAATTTTTTTAACTTTGAATTACTTAACTTTACTCACATAAATAGTTAAAAAAGATCCCTCTATAATTCTTCGTTTAAATAAATTTTGTAGTACAGTCGGGTTAGAAAAGTCCATATTGTGTTTTAAAGTATAAATATGGTCTGCAAGCACAGTTTTGAATTGTTTTTATGTTGTTGTAACATGTAGGTTTTGAATTGTTTTGGGTTTTTTTAATTGTTTTTATGTTGTTGTAACATGTAAAACAATTCAAAAAATCCAAAACAATTCAAAACTGTACTTGCAGACCATATTTATACTTTAAAACACAATATGGACTTTTCTAACCCGACTGTACTACAATTCGAACAAAATTTATTTGAACAAAGAATTATAGAGGGCTCTTTTTTAACTATTTATAACAATAAGACAATAAATAAACGGAATGAACTTAACACGCTGTGCGACACAAATCTCTTCTATTTAGATAACATTTCCAAATTTCTTACAAAACAGTAAACGCGTCGCGCAAAGGATTCGCAATTCGTTCCACACATGTGTAGAATCTTGGTAAAAATATTTTTTAAAAATGTCTTTCTCCATTACACTTCAACCAGTCCACGTGGTAAGGCGCGAAGCTTAAAAACTACTTCTACGTCTAACTGGGTGTTGTCGATGTATTTGTTTTAATCACTACACTTTTAAATTTGTTTTATAATGGAACTGCTGGTGTGATCGGTAATTAAATAAAATACGACGTTTGATATTAATAGATTTATTATAAAAAATATATGTTGAATATAAGGGCATCAGATAATTAGTGTTTCTATGCTGAGCTCTGAACTTATACTGAATAAAAATTAGTAAAAATTAACATTAATAATATTAGCCCCGTCCGTAAGAGGCGGGTTACATTAATTTGTACATCTACGGGGGATGATTTCTTGGACTTAGTAGATGATTTCTTGAAATTTTCTCAAGGCATTTTGCAGACCCATAAATAAAATTATCGACGCGGATATGGACAGTCGAGACAAATAAATTACATCAAAATTAAAAATATCTTATATTACAAATGCGTTTAGCACTTGAACTGTGAATGCCACTTGAGCACCTGCATCATAGTCCGGCGACACCATAGTCTAGACCCTTACAAAAAATAGTTCGGATTACCACTGTTGGGAATCCTTAACATGGCGGCGACCTTGAAATAATCTTAATATTATTTCGAAATATTTAAATTTACATCAAAATCTTTATCTAGATAGTCTAATTCATCATATAACTAAGTTAACAAGATAATTAATAAATCATATAAACAATAGAAATTAAGCACTATTTCAATATAACTAAACTCAAAACATTTTTGTTTTTGTTTTATATTCATGTCACTAAGTTTCACACTAAATCAAAGTCTTTGCTTCAAATTTAAAAACTGTGTTCGACTAGCGAAAGGAACTAGTAAAGAATAATATCATTATTAAATAATTACACTATTTCACTTTCTTATTTATGATATACATTGTTAGAATTGAATGTATTCAATTTATTATCACTGCACGAATGTCATACACAGTCACAACACGAATTTTTCCACCCTCACCTGGATGTACTTCGACAATGCTGCATACACGCCAATTTAGCGGAGGAAAATTATCCTCGCAAAGTAGAAGCATAGATCCCACCTTTACTGATTAATCTACACAGCCCGTGCATTTTCTCCGATCCTGCAGCTCCAATTCGCTGTAGATGCAGGTAGCGCCTATTCTCCGGAACGTCAAGTAAGTTTAGGTCGGGATTGGCTATGATGGGTTTGTCAAATAGGAAGTGACCAGAAGACAAATGATTAAAATCAATAGGATCGGACCAAAATGAGGAGTTTGACATAATTTCAGTCTGTGACAAATATGTAAAAAATTCCTTAAATATGTGTTTTCTAAAAATCGAATGGAATGCTTCAAATGCGGCATGTATTTTATATACTTCAAAATAATCGGACTTCGGGAGCCCACCCCGCGACTCGCGAACGGCAACTGCAAAGTCATGCGGTTTTTCATTAACGGAAAGAAGAAAGGATTGATCACGAAGCATGTGAAACCGTTTCGTATCACCCCTTTACATAAATTTGTATCGCCAATGCGCAAAACGCCTTTTTTGGAATGCGTTTTTAATTCTGATTTAGGTTTTATTGGTCTATGCTTTAGGTTGTTAGACCTTTCAAAACTACTATCAGAAACTGAATTCATTGCAAAATTGCAAATAGTTTCATTAGACAAGTGATGCGATTGGATTGTGCTCGAAATTATCCAACCCAATGCAGTGTTTTGCAGAACCGTGTTAGTTTTGCTCAATTTTATAAAACCCTTTTGCAACAAATTCCAAAATAAAGCCGCTCCCAATAACATATCTATCCTACCGCTGATATTATAATTTGGATCAGCTAATTTTATACCGGGAGGAATTTTAAAATGGTTTGATGGAAACGAAATCGCGGGTATATTACTTGCGATTGAATCTAAAGTTAAACACGATATATTGCATGAATATAAGCTTATATTTGATTTTATCTTAACTTCGATTTTGCTATTAATTTTTGATAAAGATTGACTTATACCTGAAACGGACATATTTAAAGGCTCCGTTTTTAAAGCAAGTTTTTTTGCAAATTCCTGTGTTATAAAATTTGACTGTGAACCGTTGTCCAACAAGATTCTAGCAGGAACCCATGCGCGGTTTTTATATAATACCGAAATGACAGCTTTTGAAAGTAAAACCTGTGATAAATTTACATTACTAACAAATGATGTGCTAGGTATACATTCAATCAACTGATTTTTTGCTGGCTCTTCACAATGCAATAGTGTATTATGTTTTTCATGGCAAATCATAGAACGAATTAAAACTGAACAATTATCTATTTGATGGTTTGTATTCAAGCAATTTGTACAGATTTTTAACTGCTGTACTTGCGACATTCTTTCATTTACTTTTAATTTTCTAAATTCTTCACATTTGAATAATGCATGACTCTTTCTACATAATACACATTGCAATGCGTTTGAGGTCGCAAAGGATCTTGTAACTTGATCTCTTTTTAATGAAACTTGTTTATGCGATTCGATAGTTGGTAGCTTTTCATAATAAAGGGATTCAAATACCTGGCACCTATAATCCAGGAACTTTACTAAATTAGAAAATTTTGAAATGTTTGAACCTTTATTATTGGATAGCTCCCATTCGCTACGAGTAGCTGAATCCACCTTCGTTAACATTAAATACATAATTAATGAGTCCCAATTATTGACAGGCTCACCTAACGCTTCTAAACAACGTAAATTTTTATTGAAGCTATCCACTAAATTTCTTAACATTTTAAAATCTTCTGTCTTTATTTCAGAATGATTAAATAAATTTTTAATATGGTTACTAATTATTAACTTTTTATTTTCGAACCTATCTTTAAGTAATTCCCAAGCAATCTCGTAATTCGCTGCCGATGATGGTAATGAATGAATTACACTTGCAGCTTCATTTTTTAGGCAAGATTTCAAATAATAATCAAGATTTTTGGGCATTGCTTCGATTTGTGTCGTTATGTATTAATGCGGTAAAGGAATCATAAAATTGCAACCAATTACTATAAGCGCCATCGAATGTTGGTAGCGCTATATTTGGAAGCTTAATATTATTTTGAAAACCGTGTGATTGCTCGCTTGCAATCGAGCTGCTCGACTCCGATTTTGGTATTTTATTAATTAAAGAATTTAAAATTTGTTTTACTTGATCACAAGTATCAATGACTTCGGAGAGATCGATCTCACATAACTTATTCGACTCCACCTCGTCGTCATTGATAGTAATTAAATTAATGATTACGTTTTCATAATCTTTATTTAAAGTATTTAATTCATCTAAACGATTACCGAGATCACTACTATTTAATTTAGACATCGGCAACTTTAATAACTTTTGGCAATAATTTTCTAATTTTGTTAGTTTCATCTTTAAAACTTTCTTTTTAGTTTTTAATTCTTTTTGTGACTCCATTTTTGGCACAGATCAAAAGTAACTTATATAAAAAAGGATGCATTTAAGTAATAAAGGAATAATTGAGGAATGTACTTGAACGAACCTTTTTTGCTGTCCCGCTGCGCCTTCGTTGTTGCCTGCGTAGAATCTCAGCTGTTCCGTTCGGTTTGCTCCGTCCTCACGGTGTTAACACGTGTTGTTTAACTTATATTTTATTTAATAATTTGATTTATCATTAATTGAATTTTATAATGGAAATACTATTATTCTTTCAAATATAGTAATTTATTTGTGATTTTATTAATTTTAATCACTGAAATTTAATCATTTATTTGTGGTATTATTAAATTTAATCATTCTCATTATATTAATTTGATCTTAATTTAATAATAACTCACTTGAATTTATTAATTTTATTAGTGATTTTATAAACTAATCACTTGAATTATTAATATTATTAAATTTAATCACTTGCACTATAGATTTGATTTTAATTTAATAATTTACTTTGATATTTTAGCGGACTGTATGTTGCTGGTTGATTAATTTACTTGAACATCCAAAAGATCACTTAAAATTTTTAATATTATTTATTTGTGTCCTTTGGAAAGTTAGAAAAGTCCAAATGATAAATATTCGGTTCGTTTGGACCAAATGTTAAGGCGCGAAGATTAAAAATTACTTCTACGTCTAACTGGGTGTTGTCGATGTATTTGTTTTAATCACTACACTTTTAAATATGTTCTATAATGGAACTGCTGATGTGATCGGTGATTAAATAAAATACGACGTATGATATTAATAGATTTATTATAAAAAAAAAATATGGTGAATATAAGGGCATCAGATAATTAGTGTTTCTATGCTGAGCTCTGAACTTATACTGAATAAAAATGAGTAAAAATTAACATTAATAATATTAACCCCGCCCGTAAGAGGCGGGTTACATTAATTTGTACATCTACGGGGGATGATTTCTTGGACTTAATAGATGATTTCTTGAAATTCTCTCAAGGCATTTTGCAGACCCATAAATAAAATTATCGACGCGGATATGGACAGTCGAGACAAATAAATTACATCAAAATTAAAAATATCTTATATTACAAATGCGTTTAGCACACACCACCTTAAATCAGGCTAAGAATTTTGACATTTGCATATTTCAGCCAGCATGAAGTTGGCGACGAAATAGAAGTTAGCTGTCAAGTTGAAATCTATTGGATTCATAACTTTGACAGCTAAAACCTGTCAAAGACTGTCAAGATCATTATTTTTGTTGAGTTTTAGTTAGCTTCCACTGAATTAAGGTTAAGATCGTAACCAAACCTAATAATGGAACATAGAAATTTGTCCAAGTTTTTTCGATGGAAGGTCTGACTAATATATATATATATATATATATATATATATATATATATATATATAAGTGGGTTTAGTTGTTAATTAATATTTAATGATTTTTTAATTGTAAGTTACGGTGAAATTGCCAAAGAACATTCATTTTAAGGTTGATTGATATTACCAATTAGGAATTGCCATGTATAGGGAAGTAATTGTATATAAAAATCAAATAGTTGCTATAAAGTTTACTCAGTCATTTTTGCTACTTCAATTTTTTTTATAAATATGTATATTTCTACAAATAGAATAAAACAACATGTTTGAACTTGTGTAAAAAAGATCTGATTATTTCTGCTAACAATATTGTTAGAGTTATTAATATCAAAGCAGGGTAAAAAAAAAGCGTATAAGTAAAATAAATACCTTTATTAAAAATCATTTATATACATTTATGAATATTTTTAGATCGAACATGAATAATATTACTAAATAATAAGAAGAAATAGTATTTATTTGAATAAACAGCTTTATAAAAAAATTACATAACTCAATAATAACATAGGCAGTAAGAAACGTTTACAATATGAATATAGAACATGAAAGGAAAGAGCAAATACAAACAATAATATGGAAAATAAGCGTAAGAATTAGAATAAAAATAGCATTAGAAAGATATTGTTACAAGCCAAATGCAAATAAATGGAGATGACCTATGACTTTCACCATCGAAACAAACAACCACATTCCGAATTAAGAATATCAATATCTTTCACCACGCTGTTATACAAATATTTATTAAAATCTGACAATCCATAAATGTAAATATTAATATACATGAACACGTATATATGTTATAAAAATTTACATAACTTATAATATAGAACATGTATATAGGAAAATACAAATAATAACATAGGCAGTAAGTGTTTACAATATGATACATAATATAGAACATAGAAGGAAAGAGCAAATGCAAACAATAATATGGAAAATAAGCGTAAGAATTAGAATAAAAATTGCATTAGAAAGATATTGTTACAACGTAAGCCTAACAAAAATAATGAATAAAATGTAACCCTATGCGTAAAACGTAACTCTAAATTAGTTTTAAAAAAACAATTATAACTAAAACATTGTATAAAATCTAAGCTAGACTAAAATGATCTTTGAATGAAAAGAATCCTAAAACCTAACCCTAAAATGTAAAAATTAAAATAAGAACTAAATAGGCGCGTAATCAAAAAGCCAAAGCGAATAAACAAAAATAATGAATCTTAACGAAAAGCTAAAAAATATTAATATTAAATATGAAACAAGCTTACTTGATAAAAAAACAATATGCCGACGCAACGCTGTTATAAAAATGAACAAAATGGCCGACGCGCTCTTGACATCTGAAATGCTTGACAGCTTGATATCTGTCTTCGCCGGCAACTTCATGCTGGCTGAATTATGCACAAGTGTCAAAGTCTTAGCTCGATTTAATGCCTCCTGTTTAGCACTTGAACTGTGAATGCCACTCGACCACCTGTATCATAGACTCTAGACCCTTACAAAAAATAGTTCGGATTACCACTGTTGGGAATCCTTAACACTACGAATAACACACTATCCATTTGTGATTTTTTAAAATTAGTATTTTGTGAAAATATAGTGTAATTTCAAGTTAATGTTTATAATACATAGTGTAGTGCATTACCATATCCTGATACCATGGATTATTAAAATTTTCCAATTTAACACTAAGATGAACTAATTGTAAGTACTATTTACTATTTTATTTTTTCTTTTTATTCCAATTCATTTGTTTTAGTTTTTAATTTTATTTTTAGTTTCCACTGCATGAAGGCTAGGATTATAGCCGAAACGTATGGATTTAAAATAAATTTTTGAAAGAAATTCATGTTTTTTATTGATGTTATGCCCGATTATTAGACTTTGTTAATACATTTATGTCAACATCAAATTCAGAATCATACAATATATATATATATATATATATATATATATATATCTTGATATTGTTTGTTTCGACTTTGAAACATTATATATATATATATATATATATATATATTTCAAAGTAACTAGCAGCCCATTCGTCGAAATAAAAAAGGTATAAAGTATAAAAACTTTTATTTATACGTTTCGACACAAGATGCGTGTCATCATTCAGCAACACAGGACAAAAACACTCAACAAAAATTTATTTTAAAAAATTAAACTTAATAACATATTAGAGAAAAACATTTTTTTAGAAAAAATTATACAGTCGAGTCTGGATGCTCGGTATGGGCGTGTTTCTCGCTTCGCAATTATGCATTTCATAACTTTTAGTCAAATTAGTTTTCAAATCTTTTAGTTATTCATAATTTTTTCTAAAAAAATGTTTTTCTCTAATATGTTATTAAGTTTAATTTTTTAAAATAAATTTTTGTTGAGTGTTTTTGTCCTGTGTTGCTGAATGATGACACGCATCTTGTGTCGAAACGTATAAATAAAAGTTTTTATACTTTATACCTTTTTTATTTCGACGAATGGGCTGCTAGTTACTTTGAAATATGTTTCAACGTCGAAAAAACTATCAAGATATATATATATACATATATATATATATATATATATATATTTTGATGATTTTTTGTTCGACGTTGAAACATATTGAAATGAATAAAACAGCCAATGCGTCGAATGTAAACAATTTATTTTATTTTTTATACGTTTCGAGACTAGATGTGTCTCATCATTCAGCTAAAAGAAATTTACAATATAAAGAAAAAGTTAAAAAAAAATGAATTTATACAATGGAAAAATTAATTGAAAAAACAACAAATTATACACACCAGATCAGGAAAAACACACTTTACTAAAACATTTTACAACACCACAATCACATGACACTACTGTAGGAAAACAAAAATAATTTAAGAAAGACCGAAAAAGGTAAATGTAAAATTGTATAAAATACATAATTATTTGTTTTCAAAAGATAGCATAGCAACACGAATGGACTAAGATTGCGTCGAGAGACGTGTAGACGGCTATGCGACCAACACGCGTGCATGTGGGAAGGGGATATCAGGGGCGTAGTATGGAGTCAGATTTACAGAAATTAATTATATTTTGATAACTTTCTGAGAGTAAGCTAGAAGAACTGCGTTTGTTAACACAATTTGAATTTAAAAAGATAGAACATGATTCGGAAAATCTTCTAAGGTCTACATTTTTTTCTTTATATAAAATTATAGGATGGTCAGTATTAAACGAATGTTTGAAATTAATAATATGCTCAGAAAACATTGTTTTAAATTGTCTAGGGTTTTTTGAATTATAAATATGTTGATTCATTCTCTTGCTAATGTATTGGGAACTTTCACCGATGTAACAACTGTCACAATCTAAACAATTAGTTTCATAAACGGCATCGGTGATTCGGTCATTCGGAGATTTTGATTTTAAAGTAGAAAACAGGGTACTGAGTGTGTTATCAAAAGTAAAAACTAAAAGAAAACCTTCAACAGAAAAAAGTTTTTTTAAAAAATAAGAAAAGCTACCCAAATAAGGTAAACAAATAATGCCTTTATATTTGCTAAATAAAGAAGAAGAATTTGAATCGGCAGTAAAATATTTTTGAACAACGGATGTGACATTATTATTATCAATATTGGTAACGTTTAAATATTTTAACCTATTTTTAATTATATTATTGATTAAATGTAAAGGATAAGAGTTATTTGTGAGAATGGAGCGGACTAAATCCAAGTTTTTATTCCAAAAAGTTTTATTGCTTAAAAGAATAGCTCTATCAATGAGAGAAATGATGAAAAAATTTTTACAGAACGAGAATGAAACAATAAGTAATTAATGTATCTACCGGAAGAAGTTGGTTTTTGAAACCAATCAGTTAAAATATAATTGTTTTGGTTTCTAATAAGTTTAATGTCTGAAAAACTAATGGAATTGTCATCTTCAAACTCACAAGTAAACTTTAAATGATTGTTAAAAGAATTAAAGGAATCAAGAGTGGAGGAGATGGAATTATTTTCTAAACACAAGAGAACGTCATCAACATATCTAAAGTAAAAGAAATGTTGAACAGGAAGTTTGGGTAGAACAAAATTTTCAAGTAACTGTAAAGTTAAATCTGCCAAAGGGGGACTAATGCTAGAACCCATAGGCATACCAAAAATCTGAGCAAAAAATTTATTGTCAAAACAAAAATATGTATTATTGAATATTTTTTTTTATTTTATTTTCATTCTGCAATCTATAAAAATAAATATATTTAGCAGAGAATGCTGACAAGTGTTTACAATTGGTTGTTTACAAATTAGTAGATACGCCCAGTGGTGTATCTACTATAGTTAATATATAAAAAGAAAAAACTAAAAACAAATAAAAAGAAATATATATATATATATATATATATATATATATATAATATATATATATATTTATAAACTATAATAAATCTCGAGGTATTTTCCTTTTGAGCCTGGTCGTCTGGCCTTCCTGGTATAAGTTGCATTGCATGGTTTGGATGTGCGTCAATTCTATTCTTATAATTACAGGCAAACATTGATATATGTTCTTGAATTGTAGGTATACCCGTGTCTTTGTGGAGAATCCATGTTGGCGTGTAGTGAGGAGCGTTTAATATTTGCCGCAGTAATTTGTTTTGTGCTCGTTGTATTATGTTTAAATTGCTCTTTTTAGCAGTACCCCAAAGTTGTAATCCGTAGGTCCACACGGGTTTGATCACAGCCACAGTAATTTGTTGTAAGTTGATAATTCTGATTTTCTGTTTAGGAGCCAATAATAATTTTTGAAGATTAGATCTATTTGTTGTTTTTTGTTCTTTGTGTGTATTATTGAATATGAAATTTAAAATGTATTTAAACCAAAATAAATTGATAGTTGTATGTGGTTTGATGTCATTCCAACGATCCGAAATGGCATCCAACGCAAGATCCCATGGAACGTTAGTAAACAACGAAACGACATCAAAGCTAACCAAAGAAAAGTCAGACGGTATACTTAAGTTGTTGAGATATTTTGCCAAAATGAAAGATTTTGAGACATTAGATTTTGATAAAATGGTGACCTTAGAGAGAATAGTACTTAAATATATAGTTAAATTACTTAACGGTGAGTTTATGTCAGCAACTATAGGTCTTAACGGTAAATCTGCTTTATGGATTTTTGGAAGGCAATATAATTTAGGAAAGTCTGGATGAAAAACCTTAAGAGAAAAACCTAAAGATTTGGATATTTGTTTTTTTTGGATTAAATTTGTGATAAGTTTATGAGTTTTTCTGTTTATGTAATCGATAGGGTCATTAGTTGAAGGTTTGTATGTAAGTGTGTCATTTAAAAGCGCTTCGGTTTTTGAGAGATAATCAGACTGAACTGTAATAACAATTCGAATCATTATTTTGTTTAATAATTACAAAACGCGTTGCTAGTTATATGTAGGTTACGCGAACATCGGAAGTGCTTACTGTTGGATTTTGTAAATAGGTTGTAAACAATAAATTAGTATATAAGAGTTAGACAAAAGTTAGACAGGAGTCAAACCTGGTGAGAAATCAGGAGTCAAGTCAGAAGTCAGGAGTCAAGTCAGGCTTACTGTTTAAATACTTAAAAATGTAGTCTTTGCTGATATGATAACCAAAAGGTTATCAACAATTATAGATTGTAAAAATAGTGAATAATAAAAGTATCATTCAAAGTAAGAAGTGTGTTTACAAATTACTATCAAATCGCTGTTTGTACTAAAGGCCTTTCACACTACCAGTAGACTCTGAAGAGTCCACATCACAAATATAATATTTCAACAACTATTCAACTGTTCACCGCTCGGGTCCAGCTTATTATTACAATTCCTGGTCGTACTGGTGATCCAGAACCTACCTCCCAATATCAACCACCAGTCAGGACAATTCATGGTGGCTTAGCGGTTTTTTTCCTCGTAGCGCTGAAGAATTTTCTGACGGAGACATCGAGTTCAAAGCTGCCACAACTCGATAGCCGAACGATCATTCGCAGCACGAACTAAGGGATGGTGGCGCCTACCGAAGAACTTTAGAACGAACGCGAGACTACGACTAACTTGGACATAACTATCTCATCGAATTCAAGTAAGCAAATCGAAACTAATCATATCTCAAGATGGAACGCATTTTTGTAGAAGATAGACAAGGTAAAGATAATAGTATAGAAATAGATAAATTTAGAATTCAGTTAGCAATTAGCACTATACCCGATTTTAGTGGTAATTCGGATGACCTCTTTAAATTTTTAAGTACTGTAGACTCAATTTTAGATGACGTGGATTTTGAGACATACAAATTTATATCAAAAATTGTTATTTGTAAATTAAGTGGAACAGCTTTTGATTGCATTAGACGGGCTGATTATCAGTTATGGAATAATATCAAACCTATTCTAATTAAACGTTTCAAAGATAGAAGGTCCATCGCTGAGTTACATCACGAGCTAGCAACAACAACAAGAAAAAATGGGGAATCGATTGAGAAGTTTGCAGAGAAAGTTGAGAATTTGCTTACGTTAATGAACAACGAATGCTATTTTACACACAATGAACTAGCGTATCCATCATATTGTGACTTGGCTTTGGCAGTTTTAGTTAAAGGCCTACCATTGGACTTGAAAATTATAGTTAAAGCAGCCAAACCGAAAAATTTGAAGGATGCTATGCACATCGCTGCAAAGGAAGAAAAATATTTAAACATCAGATCTGATAAAAAATACAATCCATTTGTCACTTGCAGATACTGCAAGAAAAGGGGACACCACATTAACCAATGTCGAAAACTTACAAATAGGAAAAGAGATGACAAACTTAGAATCTACAATGGTGGAAATGGCGATAGAATGGACTACGAAAGTAATAAGGATCTGAAATATACAACAACATATGATGATACATACAAGGCATTCATAACAACTAAAGAAGAGTCCGAAGAGTCCGGAGAATCCAAAGAATCCGAAGAACAAGAAGAATCCGAAAAGTCCGAAGAATCCGAAGAACAAGAAAAATACAAAGCAGAAAGTTTGACTCACAGCACCAAATTAGAAGAGTTGACGACAATCGCTGCAAATTTATACGAAGAAGAAAAGGATCTATATGAGGCAGAAGATATGATACAAACCATACGAACAAATTCATACGAAGAAGAAAAGAATCTGAACATATATGTGGCACAAGATATGGAACAAACCCAAGGTAAGGTTTACGACATGAAAGAAATAAATAATGAACAAGAAGAAATAAGAATACTTAATGATAAAGGGCCAGAATATATGAAAACCATTCCCATTAAAATAAAGAAGAAAAAGAAAAAGAAAAGAAATATTAAAAGAAGAAAAATTAATGATGAAATTATAGAAGAAAATAATCAAGAAATCAGGGAATATAATATTAATATGATAAGAAAATTACCTTCACAACAAAAATTGTCAATAAATAAAATTATAGCCACTATTACAGATATGTTCAACCGTAAGAATATGAATTTGAACACAAAGAAGAAATATGCACATTTCCAAAGCCAAAGCAGCAGAAAATTGATATCGTCGCAAACTCATGTAAAGAAGAGAAACATTCCCGATTTTATTATATTCAGAGCAGCACCAAAATTGTTTAATTATAAATACCGGAAGAAACTAAAAACTCGCCAGGTGTAAACACAGTAATAACAACGTAAGTCATTTTGTTTGGTTGACATAAGCGAATTCTCATATTTCAAAGCAGCATTTATCCAATTTTGATTACTTAGCAAATTTTTGAAGTATTAACAATACAACGTAAATTTAAATTTTTATTAATTACAATTTATATCAAATGCAAGATTCTTTACGCCATTAATATTTTTTGCAGATTTTAAAGACATTTTTCATATTATGAATTTTATGCTCTATTGATATAACAGTTTTGAAAAAAAAAAATATTTTGCATCGTTTATGGTAAGTTGTTCGAAACATATTTTGTTTTACCATAACATTTTAAATTTCATTGATGCCTTTACATAATCAGCGACCATCTAAATTGCATTCAACTGCTGATTTTTGTTTGTATGTATGTTATTAAAGATTTATTTAAGAGATAAAAATAAAATTATTATAAGATTTTTTTCAGAGCACATATATTTGTAAACATATTCTACAGTAATGACACTTTTGAGGACAAAAGTTTTTAAGGGCCGAAGGAAAAAGAGATGGAACTCATTTTTTTTTTAAATTCTTCTTAATTTTTATAGTTTTCCGAGGACGAAAAACTTTTGAAGAGGGAGGTTGAACTGTAGTAACAATTCGAATCATTATTTTGTTTAATAATTACAAAACGCGTTGCTAGTTATATGTAGGTTACGCGAACATCGGAAGTGCTTACTGTTGGATTTTGTAAATAGGTTGTAAACAATAAATTAGTATATAAGAGTTAGACAAAAGTTAGACAGGAGTCAAACCTGGTGAGAAATCAGGAGTCAAGTCAGAAGTCAGGAGTCAAGTCAGGCTTACTGTTTAAATACTTAAAAATGTAGTCTTTGCTGATATGATAACCAAAAGGTTATCAACAATTATAGATTGTAAAAATAGTGAATAATAAAAGTATCATTCAAAGTAAGAAGTGTATTTACAAATTACTATCAAATCGCTGTTCGTACTAAAGGCCTTTCACACTACCAGTGGACTCTGGAGAGTTCACATCACAAATATAATATTTCAACAACTATTCAACTGTTCACCGCTCGGGTCCAGCCTATCATTACAATTCCTGGTCGTACTGGTGATCCAGAACCTACCTCCCAATATCAACCACCAGTCAGGACAATATTCATAATCACAGTAAGGTTTCCCTTATCAGCTCTGGTAACTTTAATGTCAGGATTTTCTCTCAAGAACTTTTTGCATAATTTCAAATCTCTGGCAATTTCTAACTGTAAAGGATTGGAATTGGTATTTAAATTTTTTTTAATAAAAGATAAAAAATTATTGCAACAAGTTAATCTTAATTTTGATTCCTTTTCTGGATCTTTTAATTTACAAATACCCAACTCTAGATTGCTAAGGATCTTCATGAAATTGAACTGTTTTTTAGAAGGGGGGAGAGAGAATTTTAGACCGAGGGCAAAAATATATTTTAAATGTTGGGGAATGGATTTATTAAAAACGTTCCTAAGCCATTTGTCTATTAAATCGTCTTTAATTAGAGGGACAGAGCGTTTATTATGTGAAATTAAAAGTTTTTCAAATTTATTTTTGTGGGACTGTTTGAGACTGGAGAAAATTCTATCAAATTTTAATTTTTCAAACTCAAAGAAATTATTCAAAATGAAAGGCTCTAAATGGAAGATAAAACATTTACTAAATTGTTTATATTAGAGGTGAGATGGGAAATAAGAGAAAAAGTATGTTTTATTTCGCATGACATAGCTTCAAAACTGACGCTTGTCAACTTTTTCTTCAAAGACGACGAAGTTAAATGATTAAATTTATTGAGAAAATTGTTTGAATCAAAGAATTTCGGAATTATTTTGAACTTCCTACAGCGTAACAGAAAATTGCGCCTATTAATTGTATTTGCTAATTTTAAATTTAAAGAAGAAAAATTAGCTAGCTTTAACTTGATGTGGAGTCCATAGTGTTTCTCAATAATGTTATAAAAAGAAGACGATCCATCTTGAAATTGGCATCTAGTAGAGTAACTTGTAGTTTTCGAGGTCCCAATATATCTTGAAGGGGACCATGGTTCAGCAGAAGGACGGCGGTATGACTTGAAATTTGAATTCCCATTGTAAAAATTTGTAGAAGAAAGTTCTTGAGTAGGATCCACAGAAGAAAATGTAGGTAAATCATAAAATTTTCAAAAAATATTTTCCTTTAAAGGCATAGGAATGATATCTTGATGATTTTTTGTTCGACGTTGAAATATATTGAAATGAATAAAACAGCCAATGCGTATATATATATATATATATATATATATATATATATATAATATTCTTTAGTTTCAATTATAAATGGTTTAATTTTATTTTTAATTTAATTTTTAATTTTAGTTTTAATTCAAGATAATAAAACTTGAGTTATTTTGGACAGTGTTATTTTATGATAATTTACAGAAGAAAATCTACCATAAAAACATTAACGATTATGATATTTAGAACTTATTTTCTACCACTGATAATAAATGGACATAACATTAATAATTTTTTAAAAGAATTAAAAGTGTTTTTTTATTTCCTTTATTTTTACGATAAGTATCATCCCGAACCATAAATTATTTTTTATGTGCAAATAACTTATATTTTTATGAAAACTTCAATTAATTTTAATATTATTTACTCATGCAATTTTAAATACGAAATTAAAAAAAATAAAATAATATGAGCGGAAATCGAACCTCTGACAACAGACGTAAAAGTTAGAACTCTATCACCTGTAATTACCACCATTGGGAGTTATCTCCGAACAAATGTATATTACCCTGTTTTGGAAAGGACTACTATTTTTAGCGAAAAAAAGATGTCGCTACTAAATATGTAAAACGTCAAAATTGATCGCTTAGATTTGCCATTCGCCATTTTGTATTAAAGTTTGTGGTTTGCCTTCGCGTGTTGTTTCTGTAATTAATTGTATTTGAGTAAGCATTTATGTGAAATTTCATTCGGCAAAATGTAACGCACCAACTTGTGGTGACTTCAGAAATAATATAAAAATGCACTTCTTTCCGGCTTTATGAAGTGAACAAATTAGAAATGTCCAATTATATTTCACAGAATAGTTTTCATGTCTATAGTTCACAGTGATATAAGAAGAGAAAGACAATCTGATATATAACCAGGAGAACACTTTGCAACTCCAGTGGAAAGGGTAATAATAATTCTGAATATTTTATTACTATTTGCTATTACGACTTGATATTATATTACAACATGTTATGTTTATTAGATGTTCTTGGGAATACAAATTGCAGCAGAATCTGGTGACTGAGGATATGAGTGTCTTGATGCCGAGGGCATGTAAAATGTATGACACATTCATTATATGTTGATGGAGTTAAGAATGATAGACAAACAATGCAATAATTTAAGGTATAAATTGCAATTGCATTATAAAATGCTCAGAAATATTCTTAACATTCCATCCGAAAGGACTGCTGCACTGTTCTATTGACACAATCGAATTATAAGAAATTCAAGATTTTGTAGAATGCAACTTTATTAATGATTGATTGGAAAGCAAAATAACTATCAAATGCAAAGTTAATGTTAAAGAAGAATGATTCATAAATAAATTTTAATTCTTGGAATTTAGTTTTCTATCTATTTTGATATCAATATATATATTTTATGTCTGTAAGATTTAACTTTTTAAATTTGTTCATTATTTGTCATTTCTTCTAATTATACTATTCCATTATCTATAGTATATACTCTATATACTACATACTTAGACTCTATACTTTTCTCTTCTCTTTTTAATATATTATTATTAGTCATTAAGAAATTAATATTAGTCAGTTCGTGTAAATTTATTATACTTATAAAAACTTTTACATTATTTCTGTGTAGTTGTTATATATTCTGATCATTAAGGGGGGCGATACATGTAACAAGAAAAAAAAAAACGATTTTTTTTTTTTCATAAATCGTTACAATAACATCTCAAAAATATGCCTGCAAAAATTCAAAACAAAATTATCATTATTTATACCTTAAAAACTCATTTAAGTGCCACGCCTCAACTCGACGCTCGAGTGCAATTGTACTCTTATCTGTTTCTGTGTCAAAACTTTAAACGCGTTTTTCTCAAAACGACATTTTTGAATACTGCGGGCGTGATAACTCAAAAAGTTCTCAACCGATTCCAATGAAATTTTGCACACATCTACTTTACAGTAATAGCTTCTAGTTAAACCTCAAACATTCCAAAAAAAATTTCAAAAATTAACCTTTTTACCAAAAAAAACAGTGAAAAAATGGTGAAAAATCGAACTTTTTTTTTCTGAGGTCTGCCAATTTACGATTTTGTGACTTTTTTAATTTTTTTTTGGTTTAACTAGAAGATATATGTTTTATGAATACGTACAAACTAATTTTTTTGAATTCAGATCACCGTACGAAAAGTGAGAACGCCCGCAGATTGATGGCGTTTTCCGAGAGGGTCTTGGCAGATCTATTTTTACGGCAGCCATTTAAAAAAAAAAAAATAAAAAAAAAATGTTTTTGTGTATTTTAATATATAATAAATAACCATAAAAAAATTCAAAAAGATTCAGTTATTCCTTCCCAGTTTAAAAAGTCCTCAAAAAATGGTAAAAATTAAGGCGATTACATGTATCGCCCCCCTTAAGTAATTCATATTGATCGTTCCTTTTAAGTTTAACATTTTATTGTACATGCTTCTACACAATCTCTGTCTAGTTGTTATATATTATTGATCATTAAGTAATTCATATTGATCGTTCCTTTTAAGTTCAACATTTTATTGTAAATGCTTCTACACAATCTCTGTCTAGTTGTTATATATTATTGAACATTCATATTGATCGTTCCTTGTAAATTTATCATACCATTATGAATATTTTTTTTAGTTACTGATAATTGTAAAATTATAATACTTATTATTATGTATATATTGATTATTAAATTTATAAAAATTTTAATTGTTATGTAAAAATGTTTGTGATATATTTGAAAATTTATTTTGTACTTCGTATGTTATTTTTTCTCATTTCCAATATAAGAAATTATTTAGGTTTTCTTAATTTGAATTACGTATGCGAACCATATCTAGGAATAATACCAGCGGTTGATTTATATACTGAACAAGTGCTGCCTCCTTCAGATCGCTAAAAATATTAAAATGGAGGTAATGTCAAATGGCCCGAGATAGCGATCTATTTATGTTTACTTATCTATGGTTGATACTCTCTTCTACTCTTCTTATTTCTATGATGCGAATTATTCCGTAGTAGAATGTATATTTTGCTGGGATATAAACCCTTCTTAGTTTGTGAGACCTTTACAACATAGCTGGAAAGTGGAAACAAATCCAAGGCAGACGTCAAAATAAGATAGTTGAACCTGGAACGTCATGCTCAATGCTCGAGTTTGATCTGATCTAACACTAATTAATTGTCAAATGTTTTGGAATTTGCAGCAGTTATAAATAAACAATCAAATATTGTATTTCGTTTGTTGTGATGGTGTCAACTAATAAAAAAAATAAAAGAACAAATGCAAGTGATTTGCAAAGACTATTGGACGATGTTCCAGATTTAGTGGTGGTCGATCCCCCTCAAAATCATTTTGACGATTGTAACAATATTCTATATGACAGGTAGAGAAAATAATTTTGACTTTGAATAAACTCTTTTCTAGACGGATTAGAAACAGCATTATTTATTTATTTTATTAAATAATTAAATGAACTATTCAATAAATTTTAGCAGACGTTCCTTTTATAGCAAATTACTACACATTTTATATAAGAGAGGTGTTGATTTATAATGATTGGATTACAAGCAACACGACAATGCGAAAAAATATTAATAAAGATGGGTAAAAATTCTATTATGGTATATTTAACAATATGGGAAATATTTAAAACAATTTTTTAAAAATAAAATTTTACAGATGAGACATAATATAATTATAAGGTAATATATGCTTTAAATTATGAAACTAATCCTAAAATATAAACTGCAAAAAAATGGGTATTCACACAACGATTGAGCCTAATATAAAGATTATTTTAAAACAGAAGTAATTTACTAAGTTTCTTAATTTAATTGAACGCATACATATTACTAATATTTTAAGTAGTCTGTCAGATGTTTGTGTAAATAATTTTACCAGATGGTCAGTTTTGTGCTAGGACTGGGTCAAAGTAAATACTCCAAAAGCCACAGTATATATGCATTCATACAGCACACAGAAATTAACATATAACTAGATAAGTTTATTTGAATTAAAATATCTGTAATGTTCACAAAACAATTGCTAAATCTTGTTTATACACCAGAAATTCATTCCGAGTAGTAAGATACGAAGATATATATATATATATAAACTAGCTTATAGCTAGTATTTCTAAACAATTTTTAGAGAATAAAATAAATGAATAAAACAGAATACTTTATCTTAGGAGTGTAATAGTACAATGAGGTATTATAAACACAATAAACCACAAAGTCTACTTGTATAATAATAAATTATATAATTCATAATAACAATATTCATTTGTCCATATTTTGGTAATACAATCAATCTGGAAGTTTTATACACTTTCTATAAAAATATGGTATAATTCAATCCAAGTCTTTTTTAGTTTTTAGCCATGGTCAATGTTCAGTTGGTCATTTTTGCTCTACACAGATGTAAGTTTTTAAAGTGGTTATATAAAAAAACGGTTGAATCTCACTCAAAATTAACATTACATTTTATAAAACAATTAAATAGCGTATAGTTAAAATTTATATTAAGGTCTCGTGAACTAAATCACAGTGCTCGCAACCCAAAAAACTAACAGCAAAAAGAAATACTTTCGTTATGGATTTTCAAAGATTACCGTTTATCTCCCAATAGCAAAGTCATAAGAATCAAGGTTATAGCTGGTTATACATCTTTTCCCCTCTACTTTCAAATATTGTTGAACGATGCTAAACTTTACTGGATTTTGAGATATTGGTGAAGGACTTTATTAACCCCGGATCTTCATATATTACTATCCATTCTTCGATAAATTCATAGAAAATTTTTCCAGTTTATTTTTCAAAATTAGAGGAAAATAACCATTGGTGAATTATATTTTACATTGCATTATCCAATGATTGTTGAAGTTTTTCATCATTTTCAATTTGTTGAGTGACTAATTAAAACATGAACGATACCTGACTGTGTCTAAAATGTATGGATTTTGATATATTGTTTGGAAGGAATTCCTTCAAAATTGTAGGTCTTCAAAACTGTAGTGAATCTTTTTTTTGCTACACTTGCTTTAGTACCCAAACTGTTGATACATTTAATTGAATGCGAGCATTATAATCAATTTTCAAAATATTTTATTCCAGAGAACTTGTAATTTTGTACATTGACATTTTTAAAGGTGTGTGTTCCAAAGTTATATTATCAACCGAATCTTCTTTTTTAAGTATTGATCTGTTATATCTGGGAATAAGTTATTCGACAAAATGTCCCCTTTGATCGATTCCAAATTTAGGTTTTTAATTTAAATAATCTAAATAAAATAATGATATAATTTAGAAAATGTTTTATAAATACTAATGAATATAAAATTATGCAACTATTACTAGGCCCAATCCATACAGCGATTTTAACGTTTTATCCCGGATTGTTATATAGCTATACAAAGTGGACATTTCTTATTTTAAATTTGCTTGAACATATGTACATTTTCAACAAGAGTACATATTGTGATAAATTTCAATGTGTTTATTTTGATTTTCTTTTTTTTGCAACCGTGTATCGAAATTTGTGGCATCTTTGTTATCACCCGATCAACAACAATATTAGTATCCGAACAACATAAGAAAAATTCTGTAAAAATTTTATTATTATCATGTGGGATATGTTCAACTATTTTAATTTTTTTATTGCAAATGTGAATGCTGGAAAAACTTCTTTCTATGCATTAGAAGTGATTAGACAAAAATGTCTATGGTGTCCCCTTCGATGAATTTCAAATTTAGGATCTAAATTTGAATAACCTAAATGCAATAATAATATAATTCAGAAAATGTTTTGGTAACACATTTACATTAATAATAAGTACTTTTACAGCACAGCTTTTGAAATAAATAGGATGTGTCAAAAATGAATACGAAACGCAGTGAGCAAACAAATGATCACTTGAGAATTAACTAAAAACTTTATATAAAATCAAAATAAGCATTCTTATTAACATTTAAATATATATATTAGAGATGGCTTATCATATCCGAAGCCGGATTGACTCGGATTTGACTCCGCTTCAGGAAGGAGTTATATCCGCTTAACAACTCCACGACTCCGACAATTTTGAAACCGAAATACTCGAAACAAATATGTTCTATAATACGCGGTTTATGTATCTACGGATTTGTCAAATCCCATTAATTATTTGAAATAAAAATTTATGAATAAATATCAATAAAATAATTTTTCTAAAAAAATCACGAATAAATGACGGGTTGTAAAATTTTTTGGTCGACCAGATGATGGACTCAGTGACTCGTAATTTTAACAGTGTTGACCAAAGTATAAAAGCAAAACTTGAGAATCAAATTCAATTTAATTATTTCCTTCTGATGAGAAAATAATTGATTTTTGGATTCATTTTATATAAAAATTATGTAGTAAACTTTGTAATAAAAGCTTTGTAGTAAACATACATTTGCTTTCAAAATTTTTCTTCCGCTATTTTCATTCGAGAATTAATATTATATCGCGTAGTTCGACTAGCATATTATTACTTTTACACAATTATATAATTGTGTAAAAGTAGTAATATAATACTAAATATTTTTTGCTGCTTAAATACTAATGATTTCACTGATACATTTTGTACTCTAAAGTGTTGTTATTTCAGGCTATAGAAAAACCAGATAAAATAAATGTATTTCGCTTTGTATATTGTTCGTCATTCACGGCCAAAGATTGTCGTAGTTAGAAATATGACCCACCCCTTACTATTCAATAAATTATATATTTGAGCTATTCACACTTGAACACAATTTCATTGTTCTGTATCTTTGAAGTAATGTTTTTGTATTTTCTGGAAAAAGACACAATGGTATTTTGAGTTTTATACCTAAAAGGTTATAAAACTGCGTCTCAGATGAGAAAGCGACCGCTATTCCTTCCCATAGATAAATAAGTATAAATAGATGGCAAACACGGCCGCTTTGATGTTACATCAATTATAATTCTTTCAGCATTCAATAGATGTCGCCACCAACTGTAGCACGTAAATTTACCATTAGGTTCAATTCTAGATAAGATTTATTTGAATATAGAAAAGATACTCCTGATTATTTTGACTAAATAAAATTAGAACAAAATATACGCGTATCAAATATATTTTCAACAAAATCACAAATATCTTGTAAAAAATCTATGATGAGATAAAATTAAACATTTTTTCCATTAAAAAAAATATATATTTCAATATATAAAAAATATAAAATTCGTCATTTACGTGTACTATATCTAGAGAGACTATATTTTAAACTGTGTGTGCTGAATTTGAAGCACACCAGCACCATCTGTTGAATGCTGAAAACACTCGAACCGTGTAACGCGTATTTGTTCTATGTTTACCCCCCATGTTCCTTCCCAAAGCAAAAATGCCAAAAACAGTAAATGTCTGCACGAGTTAACAGATTTAATACCAGTTTAGGAAAGTCGGATATGACAAATCCTGTGAAACAACTCCACTCGGATTCACTCCGAGGGAGGAGTTGTATCGGAGTGATAACTCCGGAGTGAGTTACCCATCTCTAATATATATATATATATATATATATATATATATATATATATATGTTAGATGCTTAACTTTAACATTCACTCAGTATTTATCACTTAGATCAAATACCTCAACTCTGGCTAACTGAAATTAAATCACAAGGTAATATAATACACGCATATAATGATAACAACCAATAATATTTAGTCAGGATATATATTTATTACCATTTAGATGTTTACGCCTCCGAGTCCAGTTAAGTAAGACCGAATATTTATTTATTTATTTACATGACAATCAAAACAACATGGCGACTTATATGAAGTATGTACAAGTTACAGCATAGACTTAATATTAGTATCTATGCTGGCGCGAATATTCAAAGTTGCTAACATATATATTTTCAATAATAATTAAATTTTAAAATTAAAAGAATAACAACACTATCTAACACTGAACATAATCTGTTTTAACTTGTCAAAACCATTTGACATATGAATAATATTGTGTTCCTACGCCATTTTAAATCAAGTGCTGTTTACCAAAAATTTTCAAATTAAAAATGTAAAGTTTCTACGCGATTTTGACATATTATCTCACCTTTCCGACCATCTCTGGATTGGTACGAATACCAATCGTACCGCCAAATCGGTTTAGCCGTTTTCGAGTTTTACCGAATCATTTGATTGAGAGCTCCATTTTTATATATAAGATATATATATATATATATATATATATATATATATATATATAATATATATATATGATATTCAGTTTTCAGGGCAATACATCAATTAAAAAATTTGTATGACTTTAAAACATTTTTATTTTTTCCATACGTTTCGACACATAGTTTTGTGTCATCTTCAGTGGACTATGTAATTGTAATAATCCTAATTATTTCCTAATTATAATTGTTCACAATGCACAATGAAACCAATTCTTGCCACTTTAAATTTAACAATAATAAATTTTTTGAATGAGTTATTTTATGAATTTGTAAAATACATCCCGCTATTCTGTATTCCGATGCAAGAGTGAAGCCTAAATGTGCACAAATGTATGGAAAAAATAAAAATGTTTTAAAGTCATACAAATTTTTTAATTGATGTATTGCCCTGAAAACTGAATATCACATATTTCAACATCAAAATTATATAAAAAAAATTAATATATATATATATATATATATATATATATATATATATGATTTAGTTGTTAATTTTGATGTTGAGATATGTGAGTAAGTTCTTGTGGGGCGATACATCAAAAAATAAAAAGCAAAGATTTATAAATTAATCTTTAATTCCAAACGTTTCTACATTCAATTTTATGTCATCATCAGTGGATATTAACGTTGGTAGGTTACATCTAAGATGTGTACACAACACTAGAAATTAGCACTAACATTTATACATCTAACTTGTCCACACTATGAATTTTTATCATTTTTTGTAAGATGTAAAAAGAAAAATCATAGTTTTATTTGAACAAAAATGTGAGTAAAGTTAATTAATTTTTGCCACGACTTGTGAAATATGCAAGCTCCGAGGCTTAAGCCTAAATGTTTTCAAAAATTAAATCCACCACCAATTTTTGAAAACATTTTTTTAAAAGAATATAAAGCTGTTCCGGAAATAAAAATATTTTTATTTCAGAAACAGCTTTATATTCTTTTAAAGAAATGTTTTCAAAAATTAAATCCACCACCCCTCCTAAATTCAATACTAACATAGTTTATTCAATCTCTTGCAAAAATTGTCAAAAACATTACATTGGCCAAACATCACAATACATCCATAAGAGAATGAGACAACATGAAATAAGCGTCATTCATCATAAAAGCCGAAGTTTCCAAAGCACTCATGTCCAACATTCCGTTGAAAATTCACATATCTTTACCTTTGAACCCAATATTTTATATAGAGAGGATTGTACTTTTAAAAGACTTTTTTCTGAAAGCAGTTTAATCTTTTTGAATTCGTCATATTGTGTTAATGAAAGATCAGATATTAATATCATTCATGATTTGTATCTAAATTTTTTAAACCTAATTAAAAACGATTAATCCTTTAATAATTTTGTGTGTATATATACATGTATATATGCAGTAATAAACACATGCACATCCATATATGTGCTTATATGTATATTTTTGTATATGGGTCATTCTTTTACAAATCGTACGGATTTTCGAAAAAATAAAATGTCACATTTTAGAATTGTCTGACATTTTTTTTACAGATATTATACATAAAATCATTTGACACGTATTTCAGGATTTTGCTGAAAAAAAATTTCTACGTAAATAATTATGATTGAAATATGGATTTTTTGCTCAATTTCTGTGAACATCATCTGCGGTAAATTAATTATCTCCAGTTGTGCTGATCGGATCAGTATTATTATTTTTTTATTTCACTCATATTGAAGTGAACTTTGTAATGATTAAAAATTTTTTTTTTGTTTTTGCAATTTTCTTAACAATAACAACCCTTAAATATTTACAAAGGTTTTACTCAGCCTTACCCCAACTCGAATCGATCCAGAAGAAAAACATATTTTTTCTTTTTTTCTTAAGTTCAGAAGTGAAAACAATTTGCACTCCGTCACCACCCACCGCAACAATTGAATTATAACTCTTTTAATTCTGATTTTATCAATACTTGCAATACACTATTTTAAAGGTAATTAAATGAGCTACAACTTTCTCTATCATAAATTTTACCGTAACTCCTATTATTTTGAAATGGCAAAGGATTGAAGGACTCGAAAGACACTCTGGTTGTACACTATCAATATTTGTGTAACAAAAAAATAATAAAAAGCAATAATTGGTCAGTAAAAGACCTTGTATTTTCATTTATATACCTTTATACGTATCTTGTATTTTTTTAAATAGATTTTTTTTCTCATGAAATCATGAGCTTTTTGAAAATCCTTTGCACTAAAGTTATAGTATTTTCTAGAATCCGTCAAGATCTCTTAAACCAAGTTGATTCCAGAGGGAATACGATTATTTTTAATTTTGGTGGAAATGGCACTCAAAAACTATTTGCTTTAAACGAAAAAAATATTGTATGCGTCTTTTATCTGCATGATAGCTCACTCATCTTACACGCAGAAGTACTAATTTTAAAACTTATTTTGACTACTATAAAACCCCATTTTCATATCTAGCCTAATATTGTTTCTAGAACAATTTATAGAACACCGATTTATTAGGATTTTGATTGATAATGCATGATTTTCGTTTAAATGTATATTTTTAGAAATAATTGCAAAAAACGACAAAAAACGCAAAAAACAACAAAATTTCAGTAGCCAGTAACTTGAAAAGTAATTTCTTTTTTGAAAAACATTATTAAACATTTTTCTATTCTAATTAGTTCTTTTATCGATATGCGACGTTAGTTTGAAAGAGATACAATTGAACCACTGAAAAGAGATGTCATCCCCCCGGGAAGTGGCAAATGATTCTAAATTATTTTTACTTTTAAACTTGAGAGTAAGATGAACCTAATTCCAAAATTTCTTGCAAATTGGAGCACATTAAAAATATTCAGACCCAAAATGCTTCATTGTCTTGAGTAAATATTTCGTATCCAATGCCAAACATATGAATTTTAGACACAATGAAACTTCTAAACAATTGTTTGAATAAATAAATTATTTTTGTATCTTGATTTAGTAAAGTAAGGCAAAACACGACTGCATTTAAAAGTTAAAAAATAATAATCAGTCAAAGTGAATTGTAGGCTAAGTTTTGTGTGATCGCACACAACACAGACGCATGCGCAGACTGCATCATCTGTCAGATGTTGACTATATCTTATACTAAATCTTATATTATTATAATTTTTAGCACATCTCAGCTTCTTTTTGGCAATAATAATGTAGACATTACATTTTCTTTATTTTTAATCATGAATTTATTATATTTTAATATTGCCTTAGCCTATAAAGTGAATAGAAATGTTTGGCAAATGACAGTTGTCATTTGTTTTTAATGTCAAACCATGCCTTAAATATTTTAAAGGTCAAACAATGATAAGCGGTTTGACTTTTTTTCATTTATTTCTGCAATCTAACTATATTTCTATGAATCAAAACATTTTAGAAAATTTCCCGAACAAACTTCAGGAAGATTCATGAAAATCCGAATTATAGTTTAGGAGGATTAATGAAACTTACATTGTTACAGAAGAATTTTATATATAAGATATATATATATATATATATATATATATATATATATATATATATATAGCCAATGTGAAATAAAAATTTCATTGGTATATTTTTTATAAAGAAAATACCAGATATACCTGTAATCTGATGCTTCGTCAGAAATATTTATCAGCCGAGTTAATTAACTATTAATTATATAATTATATATATCTATTGTAAAATAGCTTTTTTAACTTAATAACTTAATTTAATTTTTTATTTACTATTTTCTTATTATTTACACCTTGGCCAGTATGAAGGTGTGGTTGACTCTTTTTACCCCACCCACATGCAAGCTTTAATAGAGATTATATCAGAAAGGGTTGAACCCAACTTAAATATCCCTCTACTTTTAAATATTGTTGTTAAAAAATTTCTAACTTTACTTGTTTTTGAGATATTGGTAGTGGATCTTGCTGGTTATACATCTTTTTCCCTCTACTTTCAAATATTGTTGTTAAACAATGTTTAACTTTACTGGTTTTTAACACATCGGTGGTAGACCTTTTTAACCACGGACCTTCATATATTACTATGTATTCTTCGATAAATTCTGCGAAATTATAACTAGAAAAATGTTATTAGGCAAAATGCCCCTTTGATCGATACCAATTATAGGTTTTGAATTTAAATAACATAAATAAAAAATAATATAACCTAGAAAATGTTTTATAAATGCCAATGAGTATATAATTATACAAATGAGGTCTATCAGAGCACCATGTTTGAGAAAAATATGCCATAAAGTGCATTTTCATATTAACATTTCAAAAAAGTTGATATTTTGAGTCTCTAGTAACACTTGCGGCCCGTTTACTAACGTTTTTGTATATAAATAAAACTGCAAATAAAACTACTTACCATAATTTAATCATAATTAAATAATATTCACGTAAAACATGCTATTAAACGTAATTGAACATCATCTGTCAAAATCGTTTGACATTTCATGTATTCAAATTACGCTTCTACAAAAATTTTCAAATTAAAAATGTAAAGTTTCTACGCGGATTGGAAATAATTTCTCACCTTTTGGACCTTCTCTGGATTGGCACGAATTTTTCAAGACTAAGACTGGCCAAATCGGTTTAGCCGTTTTCGAGTTTTACTTGGACATTTGAAAGAGAGCTCCATTTTTATATATAAGATATATATATATATATATATATATATATATTTCAATGTGTTCCACAAATTTGATTTGAACAATTTTTGCAGTACTAAAAGAGAAAACAATAGGCTTCGAATAACGCTAATAAGAAAGTAATTAAACAAAACGCACTATCCGAAAACATTAATTGAATAATTATTTTATCCTTTTTAGCTAATAATAAAGGATTATTTAGCATATATTACTATACATTATGTAGTCTAAGCCAATATGAGTAGAATTATG
Source organism: Ctenocephalides felis (assembly GCF_003426905.1). Lineage (NCBI taxonomy): Eukaryota > Metazoa > Arthropoda > Insecta > Siphonaptera > Pulicidae > Ctenocephalides > Ctenocephalides felis. The sequence goes on from NW_020538040.1 coordinate 115,032,135, forward strand.
TAATTTTTTTTTCGATAGCTTTTATGGTTACGCCAAAAATTGAGTTTGAAAAAGGGGCCACTTTGGCATATTTTCAATGATATCTCGGCCATAAGGTGAGATACAAAGTTGAAGTTAGGTATATCGGATGTTTTCAAAATGATCTTCAAAATGGCGTATAAATTATTCAAATACAAGGGTATTAGTCGATTATGTATGGCAATGCGCCCACACCCTTGCGCGTCGTGACTATTATGTACGCGTCTGGCAGACCCTTGCAATCGTCAGAATGGTCCGTCATTTTACATATGCTTTCTAAACAGTTAAAAGAATACACCCTCAAAATTTGAGCCTTGTGAAAGCAAGTTAAAATATTTTTTTTTACATTTTCAAAAACTCGAGGGATGATGACGCAATCGCGAGATGCTTGCCAGACCGGGACTTTCTTAATGTATCGATAAAAAAATATCATTAAAAAAATTTCTAGCTCTGAGAAAACAGGTTAGTCAAATAGTTCACTAGCCCTTAGACTATAAGGAATATACACGGACTTAGGCAAACATATTTTTTATGGCTCTTATATGGGAATGTATTGCCTTAGCAAATGCTGAGAAATATTATTATGTATATATACATGCACATACATATACACACCTACATACAAATACATGCATATACACATACATACATATGCATATATCCATATGGGTCATTCTTTTACAAACCGTACACTATCCAGACCTTGACGTTTCAGAATTGTCTGAAATTTTTTTTACAGATATTATACATAAAATCATTTGAAACGTATTTTAGAATTTTGCTGAAAAAAATTTTTTACGTAAATATTTACGATTGAAATATGGATATTTTGCTCAATTTCTGTGAACATCATCTGAGGTAAATTAATTATCTCCAGTTGTGCTGATGGGATCAGTATATATATATATATATATATATATATATATATATATATATAGCCAATGTGAAATAAAAATTTCATTGGTATATTTTTTATAAAGAAAATACCAGATATACCTGTAATCTGATGCTTTGTCAGAAATATTTATCAGCCGAGTTAATTAACTATTAATTTATATATAATTATATATATCTATTGTAAAATAGCTTTCTTAACTTAATAACTTAATTTAATTTTTTATTTACTATTTTCTTATTATTTACACCTTGGCCAGTATGAAGGTGTGGTTGACTCTTTTTACCCCACCCACATGCAAGCTTTAATAGAGATTATATCAGAAAGGGTTGAACCCAACTTAAATATCCCTCTGCTTTTAAATATTGTTGTTAAAAAATTTCTAACTTTACTTGTTTTTGAGATATTGGTAGTGGATCTTGCTGGTTATACATCTTTTTCCCTCTACTTTCAAATATTGTTGTTAAACAATGTTTAACTTTACTGGTTTTTAACACATCGGTGGTAGACCTTTTTAACCACGGACCTTCATATATTACTATGTGTTCTTCGATAAATTCTGCGAAATTATAACTAGAAAAATGTTATTAGGCAAAATGCCCCTTTGATCGATACCAATTATAGGTTTTGAATTTAAATAACATAAATAAAAAATAATATAACCTAGAAAATGTTTTATAAATGCCAATGAGTATATAATTATACAAATGAGGTCTATCAGAGCACCATGTTTGAGAAAAATATGCCATAAAGTGCATTTTCATATTAACATTTCAAAAAAGTTGATATTTTGAGTCTCTAGTAACACTTGCGGCCCGTTTACTAACGTTTTTGTATATAAATAAAACTGCAAATAAAACTACTTACCATAATTTAATCATAATTAAATAATATTCACGTAAAACATGCTATTAAACGTAATTGAACATCATCTGTCAAAATCGTTTGACATTTCATGTATTCAAATTACGCTTCTACAAAAATTTTCAAATTAAAAATGTAAAGTTTCTACGCGGATTGGAAATAATTTCTCACCTTTTGGACCTTCTCTGGATTGGCACGAATTTTTCAAGACTAAGACTGGCCAAATCGGTTTAGCCGTTTTCGAGTTTTACTTGGACATTTGAAAGAGAGCTCCATTTTTATATATAAAATATATATATATATATATATATATATATATATATATATATTTCAATGTGTTCCACAAATTTGATTTGAACAATTTTTGAAGTACTAAAAGAGAAAACAATAGGCTTCGAATAACGCTAATAAGAAAGTAATTAAACAAAACGCACTATCCGAAAACATTAATTGAATAATTATTTTATCCTTTTTAGCTAATAATAAAGGATTATTTAGCATATATTACTATACATTATGTAGTCTAAGCCAATATGAGTAGAATTATGTAATTTTTTTTTCGATATCTTTTATGGTTACGCCAAAAATTGAGTTTGAAAAAGGGGCCACTTTGGCATATTTTCAATGATATCTCGGCCATAAGGTGAGATACAAAGTTGAAGTTAGGTATATCGGATGTTTTCAAAATGATCTTCAAAATGGCGTATAAATTATTCAAATACAAGGGTATTAGTCGATTATGTATGGCAATGCGCCCACACCCTTGCGCGTCGTGACTATTATGTACGCGTCTGGCAGACCCTTGCAATCGTCAGAATGGTCCGTCATTTTACATATGCTTTCTAAACAGTTAAAAGAATACACCCTCAAAATTTGAGCCTTGTGAAAGCAAGTTAAAATATTTTTTTTTACATTTTCAAAAACTCGAGGGATGATGACGCAATCGCGAGATGCTTGCCAGACCGGGACTTTCTTAATGTATCGATAAAAAAATATCATTAAAAAAATTTCTAGCTCTGAGAAAACAGGTTAGTCAAATAGTTCACTAGCCCTTAGACTATAAGGAATATACACGGACTTAGGCAAACATATTTTTTATGGCTCTTATAATGGGAATGTATTGCCTTAGCAAATGCTGAGAAATATTATTATGTATATATACATGCACATACATATACACACCTACATACAAATACATGCATATACACATACATACATATGCATATATCCATATGGGTCATTCTTTTACAAACCGTACACTATCCAGACCTTGACGTTTCAGAATTGTCTGAAATTTTTTTTACAGATATTATACATAAAATCATTTGAAACGTATTTTAGGATTTTGCTGAAAAAATTTTTTTACCTAAATATTTACGATTGAAATATGGATATTTTGCTCAATTTCTGTGAACATCATCTGAGGTAAATTAATTATCTCCAGTTGTGCTGATGGGATCAGTATATATATATATATATATATATATATATATATATATATAGCCAATGTGAAATAAAAATTTCATTGGTATATTTTTTATAAAGAAAATACCAGATATACCTGTAATCTGATGCTTCGTCAGAAATATTTATCAGCCGAGTTAATTAACTATTAATTTATATATAATTATATATATCTATTGTAAAATAGCTTTTTTAACTTAATAACTTAATTTAATTTTTTATTTACTATTTTCTTATTATTTACACCTTGGCCAGTATGAAGGTGTGGTTGACTCTTTTTACCCCACCCACATGTAAGCTTTAATAGAGATTATATCAGAAAGGGTTGAACCCAACTTAAATATCCCTCTACTTTTAAATATTGTTGTTAAAAAATTTCTAACTTTACTTGTTTTTGAGATATTGGTAGTGGATCTTTTTACCTACGAACTTTTAAGCTCCGCTCTCCTCTATTTTTTTTTTGACTATATATTCATTTTTCGCCAGAAGCGAAATTATAAAATATTTTTCAACCAAAAAACAATAAGATTGTCATTCGAAAGTGACAAATGAGTACAAGTCTTTGAGGTCCCCGACGTGAAAAGCGCGGCTCGCGCTTGAAAATATTTAATATCTTCCGATGTAACAAAGTCTCCTACAAATTGTAAAAAGAATTTTGTTGCCGAGAAAAAAAAAAGTTTTTTTCTGGATCTATTCAAATTGGGGTAAGGCTGAGTAAAACCTTTGTAAATATTTAAGGGATGTTATTGTTAAGAAAATTGCAAAAACAAAAAAAAAAATCATTACAAAGTTCACTTCAATGTGCGTGTAATAAAAAAATAATAATACTGATCCCATCAGCACAACTGGAGATAATTAATTTACCTCAGATGATGTTCACAGAAATTGAGCAAAATATCCATATTTCAATCGTAAATATTTACGTAAAAAATTTTTTTCAGCAAAATCCTGAAATACGTTTCAAATGATTTTATGTATAATATCTGTAAAAAAAATTTCAGACAATTCTGAAACGTCAAGGTCTGGATAGTGTACGGTTTGTAAAAGAATGACCCATATGGATATATGCATATGTATGTATGTGTATATGCATGTATTTGTATGTAGGTGTGTATATGTATGTGCATGTATATATACATAATAATATTTCTCAGCATTTGCTAAGGCAATACATTCCCATTATAAGAGCCATAAAAAATATGTTTGCCTAAGTCCGTGTATATTCCTTATAGTCTAAGGGCCAGTGAACTATTTGACTAACCTGTTTTCTCAGAGCTAGAAATTTTTTTAATGATATTTTTTTATCGATACATTAAGAAAGTCCCGGTCTGGCAAGCATCTCGCGATTGCGTCATCATCCCTCGAGTTTTTGAAAATGTAAAAAAAAATATTTTAACTTGCTTTCACAAGGCTCAAATTTTGAGGGTGTATTCTTTTAACTGTTTAGAAAGCATATGTAAAATGACGGACCATTCTGACGATTGCAAGGGTCTGCCAGACGCGTACATAATAGTCACGACGCGCAAGGGTGTGGGCGCATTGCCATACATAATCGACTAATACTCTTGTATTTGAATAATTTATACGCCATTTTGAAGATCATTTTGAAAACATCCGATATACCTAACTTCAACATTGTATCTCACCTTATGGCCGAGATATCATTGAAAATATGCCAAAGTGGTCCCTTTTTCAAACTCAATTTTTGGCGTAACCATAAAAGATATCGAAAAAAAAATTACATAATTCTACTCATATTGGCTTAGACTACATAATGTATAGTAATATATGCTAAATAATCCTTTATTATTAGCTAAAAAGGATAAAATAATTATTCAATTAATGTTTTCGGATAGTGCGTTTTGTTTAATTACTTTCTTATTAGCGTTATTCGAAGCCTATTGTTTTCTCTTTTAGTACTGCAAAAATTGTTCAAATCAAATTTGTGGAACACATTGAAATATATATATATATATATATATATATATATATCTTATATATAAAAATGGAGCTCTCTTTCAAATGTCCAAGTAAAACTCGAAAACGGCTAAACCGATTTGGCCAGTCTTAGTCTTGAAAAATTCGTGCCAATCCAGAGAAGGTCCAAAAGGTGAGAAATTATTTCCAATCCGCGTAGAAACTTTACATTTTTAATTTGAAAATTTTTGTAGAAGCGTAATTTGAATACATGAAATGTCAAACGATTTTGACAGATGATGTTCAATTACGTTTAATAGCATGTTTTACGTGAATATTATTTAATTATGATTAAATTATGGTAAGTAGTTTTATTTGCAGTTTTATTTATATACAAAAACGTTAGTAAACGGGCCGCAAGTGTTACTAGAGACTCAAAATATCAACTTTTTTGAAATGTTAATATGAAAATTCACTTTATGGCATATTTTTCTCAAACATGGTGCTCTGATAGACCTCATTTGTATAATTATATACTCATTGGCATTTATAAAACATTTTCTAGGTTATATTATTTTTTATTTTTGTTATTTAAATTCAAAACCTATAATTGGTATCGATCAAAGGGACATTTTTCCAGTTATAATTTCGCAGAATTTATCGAAGAATACATAGTAATATATGAAGGTCCGTGGTTAAAAAGGTCTACCACCGATGTGTTAAAAACCAGTAAAGTTAAACATTGTTTAACAACAATATTTGAAAGTAGAGGGAAAAAGATGTATAACCAGCTATAATCTTGATTCTTATGACTTTGCTATCTGGAGATAAACTGTAATCTTTGAGAATCCATAATAAAAGTATTTTCTTCCGTTGGTAGTTTTTTAGCATTAGTTAAAAGTGTAATTAATTTGTAAAATACTTTTCAAATTAAAATTAGACATTAAACCTGTTTGCCACCTGGCCGTTCCAAGTTACCTTGTCTATGGGGTAAAAAGGTCCACATAACAATTTTTTGAAAGACAGCAAAAAAAGCACATTTTTACAATGATGAAGTAGCTGGCAGTTTTACTGAACGTAGTCAGATAATTGTTCGTTTGAAATGTGTTATTTGTTGTGATATAATTGGTTTGCTTTTCATAATATAGTTTATATTTGGTCAAAGTCAAATTCGACCTTTGTGCCAATCCCTGCTTTACATATATACTTTTTATTAAATTTACTTCAATTCATCGAATGTTACTTGAAACTTTTCAAAAAGCAGGTCAAAGAATAAATACTTTTTTTTTTTGATTTATTATTCATAGCAAGCTATACAAAGTACATTCAGCTACATTTGTTACAGTTATATATTATTTGTCTGCGTGAGAAGGATCGCTATCCTGCGATAGCGCCTTCATAGATGTTATATTATATTTTGTAGTAAATCATTGCAGATTCTTTTTTTGAGACGCTTTGGTGGTAAAGGCTTGAGCAGATCAGACGCTAATACGTTTGGATGACGACTTAGACGAGCTTTGTATCTGGTGCAGTAAAGACTAATTTCTTCTTCTATAGTTCGAATTCTGAGATCTTGATGTATCAACCAGTTGGGAACATATTTTGGAGCGTTCACGATTTCTTTCAAAATTTTATTTTGGAACCTTTGTAGAATAGTTATGTTCGATTTACTGGCCGCACCCCATAGTTGTAGGCCGTAAGACCATATTGGTTTAATAATTGCCTTGTATATTAGGAGTTTATTTTCTATTGTGACTTGTGATTTCCAGCCCATTAACCAATTAAGTTGCCTACGTGTTAATTCAAGTTGCTGACGCTTCTTTAGAATATCTTCAAGCCAAGTTAATCTTCTATCTAAATGTATTCCCAGATATTTAACAACATTGGATACAGGAACTAAATCACCGGTCAATCTAACAGGGGGGCATGAACCTTGTCGTAACGTAAAAGTAACGTGAACTGATTTAGAGTTATTCACTTTTATTTTCCATAGTTTCATCCACTGTTCTACTTCATCTACATGTTTTTGTAGAATTTCTGAGGCAAGCAATTGGTTGTCATGTTGAGCTAGAATTCCCGTATCATCTGCGAAGGTAGCAATCATGGTTTCTGCATTTGTAGGTATATCAGCAGTATATATAATGTAAAGCAGCGGACCAAGAACACTACCTTGGGGAACTCCGGAAGAAATATTTTTAATATTAGATGAAGCATCATTAAAACTGATGAAGAACCCTCTATCACACAGATATGATTTTAGGAGAAGATAATAGTTGCATGGTAAATTCTTCTTTAATTTTTACAGCAAGCCATTATGCCAAATTTTATCAAACTGATGTCAAGAAAAAAGGCTGAACAATATTTTTTTAAGTGAAAGGCTTTATAAATGGAATCCACAACTTATGTATTTGTTCTATTGTTGAGTGTTGTCTAATGAACCCAAATTGATGTTTTGGCATAAAATTATTATCTTCTAAAATATTAATGATTCTTTTGTGAATAACTTTTTCAAAAATTTTTGAGAGGCAAGATAGAAGACTAATGGGCCGGTAGGAAACTGCATCAGTAGAATTTTTTCCAGGCTTGAGAATTAAGATAATTTTTGCCAATTTCCACGATGAAGGAAAATACTTTAGCCGTAATATGGCATTAAATAATATCGTTAAAAATGTCTTACCTTTATCAGGAAGGTGTTTTATTAGACCAAATGTGATCGCATCATTACCAGGTGTTTTTCCCAATTTAGTGTTACTAATCTCGTAGAGCACTTCAGAATACTTAATTTTTGAAATGGGCTCGTCTATGAAATTACTGTCATTCAAGTAATCTGTGATGAATTGATCGTTAGGTACATTACAAGAATGAGGAGTGAAGACCTTTTCAAGGTGATTTGCAAAGGTAATAACCTTGTCTCCAGCTGATCTAGACCAAGTACCATCATCATTTCTAATTGGAGATACCGTTGAGGTTGGTCTTCTCATATTTTTCGTGGCTTTCCAAATGGAATGGTCATGAACAGACAAATCACTTAAGTAGGACTCCATATGTTTATTTTTCAATTCAAACAAATATTGTTTAAGTTCCTTTATAGCTTTATTCAGTTTAGCTTTGTCATCCGGAAAATGGGTATTTTGCCACCTTCTACGCAGTTTTCTTTTACAGGCTATGAGTCTTTTAGCTTCGAGTGGACAGAAAAATCGCTCAACAATATCATTTGTGGGTGTAGAATAGCGAGCCGCATCAGTGATATTTTTATTGAGAATACCTATTGCATTATTAATATCATATGTACTTTTTAGAGGTACTTTGCAGCATAAATTGTCATCAATATATCTAGAAAATAATTCCCAATTAGTTTTTTTATTTGTTAATGATGGACTTTTAGATTGCAATTTAAACTTTGAGCTAAATGTAACAATGATTGGAGTGTGGTCAGAAGATAAGTCAAGACTTGATTCAGCTTTTAATTGTTCATCTAATATACCCTTGAATATACAGAAGTCTAGAAGGTCTGGAATTTTAGAAGTGTCTCCAGGCCAGTAAGTTGGTTCGCCTGTTGATAAGTGTTTAAGTCTGCAGTTAACCATGGATTTATAAAGTTGCTTACCTCTTGGATTGCTTAATCTCGAACCCCATGAACAATGTTTAGCGTTATAATCTCCTCCAGCTAAAAATTTTGGTCCCAAAGATGTAAAGAATTCACTAAATTTTTCATGAGAAATGTTATGTCTTAGCGGACAGTATAATACACTTACAGTTAAAGCCCCAATCGAAGTTTCAATCACTACATTAGTTGCTTGTAAAACATGTTCCGCATAAGACTGAGCCATATAATGTTTAATTGTTGATTTTATAAGTACAGCACTTCCGCCGTGGGCTGTTCCATCAGGATGATTAGTTGTGTAGAGGTTGTAATTTGGAACCTTGAAAAAACTTATCGACGTGAAGTGGGTTTCTGAGACTAGTGGAATATCTATTTTTTGAAGATTAAGAAAATGTATAATTCTTGAGTATGATTACCCAATCCATTTGAGTTCCAGACAGCAATTCGAATGAAATGATTTATGGATTAAACTTAGTTACCAGGGATGTTAATAAATTAAGCATTACACTCATTTGGTCGACTAATGATTTTACCATTTGTTTTAATTTAGATATATCATTATTTTGGATTTTGGGCTGAGAAATTAATTCTGGATTAGTAACCTGCTGTGTATTCTCTGGTCTAGTTGCTTGAGCAAGTTAGAAGAAGGTAAGATCCTGGGCCTTAAAGGCGGAAATTTGCGAGATATTATTTCCTTATAGACTTTGCAACCTTTATAATTTGCTGGATGTTTTTCGCCGCAATTCGCGCATTTGACATTTTCATTAATAGGATCTTTCAAGAATAAATACTTAATTCATTTTCTATCTCTCCTCGCACAAATTTGAAAATTTTGTTTAAGCTCAGTAGTATTATTTATAATTATACACAAAATCCCAAATCCAAAAAGAATCTGAAAAACTTGAAACGTAATCAATAAGTCGAAAGACAAAAAAAGACTTGGATTGGATTATACCATGTTTTCTACATAAAACTTCCAGTTTGATTGAATTGACAAAATATAGATAAACTAATGTGGTTTATTATTTTAATAATGCATCATTGTATATAGCATTCATACAACACATCCTTATACACTTAAAGTATTAATTTTTTTGATTCTGTAGAAATTGTTTAGAATATACCTTACTTAGCAAAACAACGTTTGCCGGGTCAGCTAGTGTATATATATATATATATATATATATATATATATATATATATATATATATGTATATATATATATATACATATACCTCTAAATTTATACCTCAAAAGTTCATTGTCTGACTTGTTTATGGTAATAGCATATGCCAAACGTATAGGAAACTGCAGTCTTTTGAAAGGTATTACTGATTCCGAAGGAATTAGTGGTATTCTAGGCAAAAGAACAACATCACCTTTGAATTTTCCGCTCAGAATAATTGCCTCTATAATGTTTCCCATAATTTTTGTTATTGCTAATCTTGTGCCATTGCATAATTTTGGGACATTTAAATTTCTTAGTAATATAATTGGAGAACCAACTTTCAATAGTAATTTGTGCGGCGGCATTCCTGGTAAATCAAAAGAATTTAAAAATTCGACTGGATAATTGACGATGTTATCAGGATCAATAACAGTATCAACTGATTTAAATGTGAATTCATATCTTGGCAGTATTTGTTGTATTTTTAAATTCATTTCGCCTACATCCAAATTTGTTGCTGCTAAAATTGCTCGTTCTTGTAGCCTCTCATCATCTTTATGATTATGCTTTAAATTTGGAAAAATATTTTCTATTAGCTTCGCTTTGCTATCAACCATATTAAAAAAATTATCAGGGAATTGAATGTACTCTGTATTTTCATAAAAATTAATTCTGCCATTACCAATAACCAATAATTGTTGTGAAAATTTCGACCCCAGTGCATCATTTAGACATTGAACACAAATGTTAACACTAAGATATAATTTCTTTACATGGCGCCACAGATAAGACTTTTTTAATCAGGCATTTATTTCATCAGCACGCGTCGCTGAATAATGGGCAATGTCTGTCTGAAATCGCCAGACAGAGCAATAGGCAGCCACCAAAAAGACAATTATTATTTTTGATATCTTTAAGCGACCTATCAAGAGCTTCAAGCGAATGCTTGTGCGCCATTGTACATTCATCCCAGATGATTATTTTACATTCTCGCAAAACTTTCGTCATTCCTGATTTCTTCTTTATATTGCACATTGCTTCTGGGTTAACATGAACACTTAAAGGTAACTTAAATGCCGAATGCGCAGTTCGTCCTCCTGCAAGTAATGTCGCTTCAATTCCTGATGAAGCTATTGCCAACGCAATATTATTTTGCGATCGTACACGCGCAAGAATCAATGAAAAAATAAATGTTTTGCCAGTCCAAAAAAAAAAAAGAATCTGCCTTGTTGCGCCTCAATTGACGTATTGATTTGATCATATACACTTTGTTGCTCGGCAGTAAGCAATATTTCATTATTAGCAACAAAAGTAGCTAAAGCAGTTTTATCAAACTGGTGTTCACGTTGAACATCGCTGTTCATGATATCTACTGCTGCTCGGCTCGGTGCTGACATGCCAAATTGAATTAGCGACATGTTCGAAATTTGGATACAAATATCTTCAGTCATTATTAAGGCTTCGTTATATATTTGTTCTGAAAGTTTATGATTATTATCTTGATTATTAATTTTATACCAATGCAAAATATTCTCACTCATTGGGTCTTTATGTGTATTCCTATTATGTGTATAATATTTAGTGCAGATGCATCTGATGGAAAACATGTTGTTAATATTATTGCAAATAATTGTCGAATCTGATGTGCAGATGAAATCAGTGCTGCATCTGCAAGAGTCATGTCCCATTGATTATCATTCATCAATAAGTGCAACTCACGGCACGCATCATAAAAAGTTTCATATAATTTTGCAATGATCTTGGTCCTATAACATTAATAAACAACAAACGTAAATAAAAGCATTCTCGTTGCCTAGGATGAACAGTTTATAATCTACCCAAATTGTTTGTCATATATATGCCTTCGAATCCTAAAACAGGAATAGCTCGTTTTTTAGGTACCCTTTAATCTTTTAATTTCTTATCCCATGTAAAATATTTAGGTGTATCTGTATATAATAATGTTCTAGCAAATCTTCCTGCAATATCTGATCTATTACAAAGTTTAAAAAATGCAGTAAGAATAGTCTTCGGAGCAGTCAAAGCTTGTTGTAATATATTGTTTTCTGTAAAGTATACCCGTTGACCGTTCTCCAAATGCACAGCCAAATGTACCACAGAAGGATTCCTTTCATGTATGGGAAAACCAAAAATACGCCAGATAGTATCATTGCTACTGACGTATCGACCCATTTGATATCGAGTTATTTCCTCATTCTTATTAATATTTTTAGTTTTCTAGTCTACTTGAAAGAGTCTTAAACAAATGCAACAACGGGTCATGGTTTTTAAAAAATATTTCCAAAGAGTTCACAATATCTCTTTCCTTCATAAGCCGTATGTGATTAAATTCGCATCACATGTTTCAAACTGTCTCAAACTCATTCTGATTTTTTCATGACAGTCGGCAACAGTTTGGTTTGGATCCATGCAACACTTTTCGAACTTTCGAACTCAGCGCTCACTCGAATTCGGTGGTATTCGGTGCAAATCGAAATTTGTTTACGGGTTATTTACGCCAGCGGTTTGATAATATTATTAAAATATTCATTTGAATTAAAGTTGTATGTTAAAGCTGTTTATAGTATTATTATTATTTATACAATATTACGCTAAAAACTTGATAGAAAAATCTTGCGTCGCGGGCTTTAATTATTTTCATATATCTATATAAATAAAAGAGGATCGCTTAAGTTAGAACACTTAAAACTCACGAATGGCTGAACCGATTTAGATGAAAATTGGTAGTGAGGTAGTTTTGAGCCAGAAGAAACATATGCAGTACTTTTTATCCCGTTTTCCATTCTAATTCAAAATTAATTATTTATAAACTATCCATTTAGTTTATTCAATCTATGATTCTATCAATGATTTTATAGTGATAGAATATTAGTTGGATAATTTTTAAGCCAGAACATCTGGTGTGACCGTCGCTGTAACATTGTAAAATATTATTACATATAACGGTCAGGAAAAGTTTGTTAATCCCGTAAATAGGGAACGATTTTGCCCAGGTTCGACGGCTCATGTAATTAGGTTATAAAATAAGACTATAAAATATATTCCGTCGGGCCTGAAATTGAAATAAATAGTCAGTCTAGCATAAACAGGCAAAGAATAAGGAGGAGTTTTGTAAAATAGTATATAGAATAAATTTAATGTGAATGTAAGAGAAGTTTCATTTTCTAAAACAATCATCGTGGGGATTTCGCATTTCGTCGATTAATAAAAATTACAGTCCACTATCGAAGCATCAACAACGACGTCATGTAAATCGCTCCATTTGGTCCTTCGAACCGGATATTTAAAGTTGATTTTAATCAACGTTTTGAGCCACGCATTTAAGCTTTGGACGGACCAGTTATCACGACAAAAGCTTATTAGTACTAATACTAATAATAAACATATCAAAATAACTGAGATTACATTAAAAGTGATTGTGAAAGTGAAACTGTTAAAAGTATTTAAATTTTAGTTTACAAATACACCTGATAAATTAAAGTTGTTTTAAAGAGCAGTGATTTAAGCATTAACAAAGTTATTGTTTATGTAAATTGACGTGTAATTTACGGTGAATCAAAGGACGCTTTTAGTGCATTTGCTCGAATCCACTATTGATTTGAAGTACCGCCGGAATCCAATACTGATCCGATAGCGACGCCGGAAGCAACCAGCATACTATTTTGAGGCATTCACCAGGAACGTGAAGCACCATCCGAGTTATAGTGACTTCTCCAATACGAGTTTTGGGTCCCCTCGAAGATACCGCCACGTTCAAATACCGTCCCATCAAATCAACAGAACACCAGATAAGCCATAATTTTATTTCATTTTATAAACCTGGACAGATTATTAATTGAAATTGGATCTTATATATATATATATATAAGATAACTAACATATATATATATATCATTGCTATATTAGACTCCAATTCTAATAACATCACATTAGAATTGTTAATTAATTTGAGATTTATTAATTTATATTCATTCCGCTGCATTATTCCGTTCGCATTGCCTAACACCTATTATATATTATATTTTGTAACGGTTTGCGCTTTTTTATCAAAAATATCTTATATTTAATTAAACATATTAAGTTCTAATGACAATTAAAATGGCAGAACTTAAAAAACTCATTAAAAGGCGTCAAAATTTCAAATCGTATCTTGAAAGAATGAACAGTGATAGTTGGGACGAACATTCATCGGAAATGCTTAAGGGTCTGAAAATTATGTTTGATAACAGATTCGCGGATTATGAAAAAGTTAGGGCAGCCATCCACGATTCGCTTGATGAGCAGGATGAAGACATTTTAATCGATAATCTTTATCTAAAACTAACTATTAAATTTACACAGCACATGGACAATTCACATAGTAAAGAAAATAATAGTAAAAATTGCATTAATTCTGCTATAAAACTACCGAATATTCAAATTCCAATTTTTGATGGAAAATATAACAATTGGATTAGTTTTAGAGATTTATTTATATCCACAATTCACAAAAATGTTAATTTATCGGATGTCGAAAAACTGTACTATTTGAAATGTCATGTGTCTGGCGAAGCTGCAGCTGTAATTAATAATATAGCACTCACTGACAATAATTACCCGGAGGCATGGGATTTATTATCGGCTAAGTTTGAGAACATGTGTATAATTGCCTATTCGCATTTACAAAGGATCATGGATATTCCAACGTGTTCGAAAGGTACATACAAAGTATTAAAATCTTTCTTGAATATTGCGCAGCAGAATGTAAATTCTCTTAATTGGGCATAAAAGTTGCAAATTGGGACCTTTTAATGGCCTTTTTATTATTGAATAAATTAGATTCAGACACTAAAATAAAGTTTAATACCGTTCGAGCACAAAAGGAAATGCCAACTATGTCGGAGTTATTTAAATTTTTAGAAAATCGTTGTTTGGCTCTAGAGCTTTCAAATAAGCTGGACACAGAACCGGACAATTATATCAAGCGTAAGACTTTAGTTACAGTTTCAAATATTCAGGCAGTTTGTAAACTTTGTTCAGCCGCACATCATATTTCCGAATGTACGAAATTCATTAAAATGGAAGTACCAAAGAGAATAGACTTTATTCGCGATAATAACGGGTGCATTAACCCTCCGTCGGTCGGAAATTTTTTCACCTTCGAACGGTCGGAAAGGTCTGGCTGGACCACCATTCATTTTACAAGCATTTATATGGGATAAAAGAGTTTTTGGTGTCTTATATATTAACGACTATAGTAATAAATATTTATAGTTTTGATTTTTTCTTTTTCTTACCGTCTTTTGCATGTGTTGAGCTTGCTTATAAAAAAAATTACATATTATATTATATAAAAAAATCAAGTAATATAAAAAAATCGTTGCTCTTTTTGTTAATTTTTCTGTTTTATATCAATGAAAAACAATATTCCTTTTCGGCGCCTTTGAAATGAATGTAAAATTCAAATGAAAACGAAATGAGGTGAGTCGCCTTTGAAATGAGCTGTAAAACTCAAAGTAAAAATATAATTTCACTACAGGTTTGCCAAAAAAAAATTTCGTACGCAGTACGGGTAGAAAAGAAAAATTGTTGGTAATGTGTGCATTACTCATCCGATTTTCAGTGCTTGCGATTACCAATAAGTTTGGTAGGTTTTTAAGAAACTCTCATCATGAAAATGCTAACATTCATGTTACAACACATAGCAAAGAATATATACAACCATAGATAAACAAGTATACAACGCAGTTTGAATAGAAAATACCATGAAAAAAGACAAAATACTGGTTTACATATATCAAAAAACGTATAATTCATACAAAATGTATGGGTGGTCTAGGCAGACCTTTCCGACCGTTCGAAGTATAAAAAAGTTAATATCCTTATAATTATCCTTCTGTACATTTTTCGTCCTGATTTTTTCATTGATCGACAGCTAATGAAATTTTAGGAAAAGTCAAGAAATTTCAAGTCGATAGGATTGCTAGAAGTATATATTTTTTTAAATTGAAGTCGAAAAAAGTCTGGCCAGACCACGCCGACCGACGGAGGGTTAAATGTTTGGGTGACGGACATACAATTCGATTATGCAGATCAAAACATAAATGCAAAATGCACTTTATTGCACTTGCAAGCAGAACAAATTTTACAAACTGAACCTAACACTATACAAATTTCCGAAACGTCCTCTGCAGCTTTACCTGCCTCACAGGTTTTACATGCAACATTGTCAAACACGTGCGCATTTTTACCGACAGTTTGCGTATATCTTAAAAATAAAATAGGCGAGAAAATTCGTACTCGATGCCTGCTCGATACGGGTTCAGAAATTAATATTATTAGTCAAAATTTGGTAAAATCCTTAAATTTAGATTCGGTCTCTAGTTCTGTACAGCTGGCTGGGGTCAATGGCATAAATATTCCTGGGAATTCCATTGCTTATATATCGGTTTCAAATGCGACATCAACGTTTTCGAAACGATTACCTTTTATTATATTAGAAAGAATTACAAATAAGGTCCCGTCGCAATATATCGATCCTTCGCTTTTAAATTTACCTGATAGCATTACACTTTCGGATCCAAACTTTAATATACCTGGCGATATTGATTTGCTAATCGGTGTAGGCTCGTTCTTTGAGATAATAAAAGGCCAAAGTATTTCTTTAGGCCATAATTTACCGGTATTGCAAGATTCGATGTTTGGGTTATTTTTGTCAGGCGAGATTAACGCGTACAATGGCAATGTGTTTAATAGTAAAAGGGTGTTTACGGTAAACAATATTTTATTGAATAATGTATCAAGATTTTGCGAGTCAGAGGAGCTTAGTCGCACGGAAATTCCGGAGAAAGGTAATGACAATTGTGTAGAAAATATATCTACAAATTTAAATAATGTAGGGTCGCATTACCGTTTTTCCGCCAAGTTTTTCTATAACTCTATGCAAATCATTATATAAAGCAAACTGCACATTTGTAAGTCTAGAAACTCACTTAAACAAAAACACGGGTTTGCAAATGAGGTACAAAGATTTAATAAATGATAATAAACGTGCTTCTAAAATTCCAAATTATGAACCGAATACTTCACTAAATTCATTTGAATATTACTTGCCCAATCGTGCCGTTTTTATGAATAGAAGTGACAGAATTCGAACAGTATTTGATGGGTCCTCAAAAATACCATCGGACATTTTTCTGGATGATATGCATTATGTAAGACGCAGACTACAACAAGATATTTTTACCAATTTAGAGCGTTTTAAATCTTATAATTTTATGTTTACCGGTGTAGTAAAAATATTCAAACAAATTCTTGTTAAGAAAAAACATCAAAATTTAATAGAAATTCAATGGCGCAAAAATGCCGATGATAAAATCAAACGTTTTAAATTAAATATGGTTAATTACAAAACTACTTTTTAGCTAACCGACACTTGAATCAACTCGTATTTGATGTAGGAAAAAATTATTCTTTAGTTTCATACGCTCTTAAAAATCATTTTTACGAAGCTGACATTACTTTTGAGCCAAATTCATTAGAAGAGACAAAAGAGTTTAGGAAAAGGATAACTCAAACTTGTAAACATGATAATTTCCAATTACCATGGGTTATCAATGAAGTTAGTATCCTTGATTCAATGCCAGTTGAAAATCTTGAATCCAATGATTTTTATGTAACCGACAATACAAACAAATTAAATTCCTTGGGGTTGCTATGGGATCCAGTCAGCTATGCATTTCACGTTTTTTCTACCAACTGCATTGTATCATTCAAAGTAACAATTCGAGCCTTTTTCTCGTCTATTGCCAAATTTTCTACGCCATGCGCAGCTCTAGCTAATTTTGCAACGCAAGACATACGGCAGTTAATGACAGGTTGGAACAAAGCGGTATATAGCTGCATCATGACTCGTTGCCGCGATTTTGAGAATAATATATTTCTCATAAAAAATATACTTATTCTTCGTCACTTTTTACATTTGAGAAAAAATTGTAGGATTAAAGTTCACGGTTTTTGTGCAGTATCTATGAGAGATATTACAACTATTTGCTGTGGTAGAGAACCTACAATACACCTATTATATCCAAAATTCATGATAAGCTCTGTTAAAAGTACAACACTGTCTAGACTTGAATTAGTTAATAAAATTTTCAAATTGTTGTAGTTGCTGAATGATGACACGCATCTTGTGTCGAAACGTATAAATAAAAGTTTTTAATACTTTATACCTTTTTTATTCCGACGAATGGGCTGCTAGTTACTTTGAAATATGTTTCAACGTCGAAAAAAACTATCAAGATATCAGATATATATATATATATATATATATATATATATATATGTATATATATACTAGCCGACCCGACAGACTTCGTCCTGTCAAAAAAATTTGTAATGTGGCGGTGTTTTGTTCCTACCTTTTTTCTATTCTTTGCAAAAAATTATCCTGAACAGAACCGTCACCCTGGTAATAATTCGGTGTGAATTAAAAATAATTAAATAAAACACTATATGCATTTAAAAGCAAGTAATTTTAATCATGTAAATCATAATTCAAAAATCAATTCAATTTTTATTGTAGTGCTTTGTGATAAACGATGTTTTTTGTTTGATTATCTGGCGCATAGACAAACAAATCTGATGGTTTTCCAATACATGAACAGACAACATACAATTTTTCATGTGAGAAACATGGGTTTTTCAAATTAATACCACAAACACTTAATGACACCATAAACGCACTGGAAATTGTAGTCGTTTAATCTCAAATGGCACATCAGTCGGAATCATTGGGATGCACGGTGCGAGAACATCTTCTGCTTTATACTATCCTTTCAATATAGTTGCTTCCATCACGTTGTTTGGTAGTTTTTTATCGCTAACCTTGTGCCGTTGCAAAGGCGCGGTTGGTCGATAATTCGCAACATTATAATTGCCGATCCAACCTTTAATTGAAGATTGTGAGGTGACAATCCTATCAAATCCAGCGAGTTTAAAAACTCCGGTGGATCGTCTTGGTTAGTTGCCGAATCAACTGATTCGCCTGTAATTTGTTCTTGAATTTTGAAATTTAATTCACTTACTACAATGTTTTTGGCTGCCAATATAGCTCGTTAATTAATAGAAAGATATTTCTATGTTTATATAAATATATTAAAAATTAGATTATCAAAAACTACACAAAATGTCATGACATAGATTATTGTTTTTTCTACAAATTTCGTTGCCTACTCGATTAAAAAAGAAAAGGGCTGTTTTTAGGGGTTTCCCGGCAATTATTCGATTTTTTCTCGCCGTAACAACCATCCTTGGACATCAACGAACATTTTAAAAAAAGAATTGGCCAAATTGGTCCAGGTGTTGTTGAGTTATGCGCTTACCAACACATTTTGCGATACATTTTTATATATAAGATATGTTACGGTAAATGTGCTCTCTTGGTGAATATGCACATTCACCGGTGAATGTGCACATTCCCCAAAACGCTAGGTGAATGTGGAGTTCTCAAGCAATCAAATTAAAAGAATGGTGTACGTGCGTATTTGGAGCGGTCTCATGAACATCTTGCGTATTTGGCGCATGCGCGCTAAATAGTTAATCAGTAGTTAATAGTTAATAGTAAATAGTTGAATAGTAAAGTAGTAATATAGTGTGTAATAAATTATTAATATTAAATAGTAAATAGTGAATAGTTAATAGTTCAATAGTTATAGGTAAATAGTTAATAGTTTAAGTAAATAGTTAAATAGTAAATAGTTAAATAGTTAATGGTGAATAGTCAATAGAAAATAGTTAATAGTTAATAGTGAATAGTGATAACTAAATAGTTTAACAGATAATAGTTAAATAGATGAATAGTAAATAGTGAATAGTTAATAGTAAATAGTTAATAGTGATAACTGAATAGTTAAATAGTGAATAGTTCATAGTAAATAGCGAATAGTGATAACAGAATAGTTAAATAGAGAATAGTTAATAGTAAATAGTGAATAGTTATTAGTAAATAGTGAATTGAGAATAGCTGAATTGTGGATAGTTAAATAGTGAATAGTTAATAGTAATAGTTAATAGGTAAATAATTGAATAGTAAAATAGTGAATAGTGAATAGTGATAACTGAATAGTTAATAGTTAATAGTAACAAGTGAATCGTGATAACTGAATAGTAAATAGTAAATAGTGATAAGTAAATTGTTAATAGTAATTAGTGAATAGATAATAGCAAATAGTGAATAGTTATTAGTAAATAGTAAATTAAGAATAGTTAAATAGGTAATAGTTAATAGTTAAATAGTTAATAGTTATTAATTAAATAGTTAATAGTTCATAGTTAATAGTTATTAGATAAATTGTTAATTGATAAATAGTTAATAGTTAATAGTGAATAATAAATAATGGATATTAATATGTATATAAATATAAAGATAAATATAAATATAAGTATAAATATAAATATAAATATAAATATAAATATAAATATAAATATAAATATAAATATAAATATAAATATAAATATAAATATAAATATAAATATAAATATAAATATAAATATAAATATAAATATAAATATAAATATAAATATAAATATAAATATAAATATAAATATAAATATAAATATAAATATAAATATAAATATAAATATAAATATAAATATAAATATAAATATAAATATAAATATAAATATAAATATAAATATAAATATAAATATAAATATAAATATAAATATATGAATTAGTATTTCACTCGCACGTGTGCACGTACGTGAGCGGAACTCACATTTGCCAAATGAGCCGGTAAATGTGTACATTCACCGGTGAATGTGCACATTCACCGAAATATTCACATTTACCGTAACACATATATATATATATATAATATATATATATATATATATATATATATATATATATATACAAGCTGACCCGACAGACGTTGTTCTGTACCTACGTCTACAATTTTTCAATATTTTATACTAATATTTACTGCTTAGTTAAAAATAATAATTACTGTTTTTTGAATTACTATTTACATCAATATATGAGTGATGTTGAATGTAGAACTGTTTCAAATAAAATGATTGTTCTCAATTCCCACAGTTAACACTTTAATTATCCCTTTAACAAATATTAAAATATGTTCAATAAAATTATATATTAAAAATTATACACTGCGATTTATAGAACAAATTTATTTCCAATAGCTCAATTTATTTTATTGCATTTATGGGTTATATAGTATTTTTAGTCATACCTGTAGATGTGGACGTATAAATGAATGATTTTTTGTTTATTCACGACTAAAACATTGATTTTCCAAATTTATCACACTAAAAATGATCGTCTGCCTTTGTAATTTATGGTCATAGCATAAGATACACGTGTTGAAAATTGAAATCTTTTAAAAAGTACAACAAATTCAGAAAGAAATAATATATAGCATTCGCGGCAAAGGTGCAATATCACCTTTTATTTTTCTACCCAAAATAATTGCTTCAATAATGTTGCCTATAATTTTTATAATTTTGTACCATATTTTAAATGGCATTTAGTAATTTTAATATCTATTTACATTTTTTCTCCAATAAATCAATATACATTATTGCTTAAGTTTATATTTGAAGTGAATTAATTTGTCAAATCCTGTTCACATATGCTCTATTCAACTTACGATCAACAAAATCATTGCTCTGTGAATTTTTTTACTGTGCTCCAATTTACTTGATATTTTGGAAATAGGCTAATCTTTATCTTAAGTTTAGAAGTGAAATCAATTTGCACTCCGTCACCACCCACCGCATTATTCGGATTATTACTCTTTTAATTCTGATTTTATCAGAACTTGTAATACACTATTTCAAAGGTGATTAAATGAGCTACAACTTTCTCTATCATAAATTTTACCGTAACTTCTCTTATTGTGAAACGGCGAAGGGTTAAAGGGCTCGAAAGACCTCAGGTTGGACAGCCGCGCACTCCTTAATTAATACCTCTATCAATATTTGTGTAATGGAAAAATAATAAACAACAATAATTAGTCAGAAAAATACCTCGAATTTTCTTATATATATATATATTCTTTTATACGTATTCTTTCAGAGATATTATATTGAGAAATTGGATTTTTTTTTAATGTTTTTTTTTCATGAAATCATGAGTTTTTTGAAAATCGTTTGTACTAAAGTTGTGGTATTTTCTAGAATCCATCAAGATCTCTTAAACCAAGTTAATTCTAGATGGAATACGATTATTTTTAAATTTGGTGGAAATGGCACTGAAAAACTATTTGATTTAAATTAAAAAACATTATGTGCGTCTTTTATTTGCATGATAGTTTACTCATTTTACACGCAGAAGTACTCATTTTAAAGCTTATTTTGAGCACTATAAAAACCCATTTTCATATCTAGCCTAATGATGTTCCTAAAACACTATAAAATAGCGATTTATTAAGATTTTAATTGATATAATTTTGTTCATTACATGATTTTCGTTAAAATGTATATTTTTGAAGATATTAGCAAAAAATGATGAAAAACGCAAAAAAGAAACAAATTTTCAGTAGCTAGTAACTTGAAAAGAATTTGCTTTTTTGAAAAACATTATTAAATTTTTTTCTCTTATAATTAGTTCTTTTATCGATACCCAACGTTATTTTGAAAAAAGCAAATTACACCACTGAAAAGAAATGTCATCCACCCGAGAAGTGGTAAAGGAGTCTAAATTGTTTTCACTTCTGAAGAGTAAGATGAACCTAGTTCCAAAATTCCAAACAAAATGGAAAACAGTAAAAAAAGTTCAGACCGAAAGCGCTCCATTGAGTAAATATTTCGTACCCAATAACAAACATATGAATTTTTGACACAATGAAACTTCTAAATATTTTTTTTTTGTATTGTGACTTAGTATAGTAAAGCAAAACGACCGCAAATTGAATATTTTTGAGCGCAATCACTTATGGCTTGTCTCCTTTGCACGAATTCGTACGGCGAATCTGTTCGCAAAGTGCGCAAACAAAATTATTGCAAGCAAAAGCAAACCACGCGCACGTTGAGAACACAAATCGCCGTGCGCGTCAGAGACATGCGCAGACTGTCAGACGCATGTTATATTATTTGCAACTTATATTAATTTAATTTTTGGCAGATCTCAGCTGCTTTTCGGCATTAATAATGTAGACATTACATTTTCCTCATTTATAATCATGAATTTATTATATTTTAATATTGCCTTAGCCTATAAGTGAATAGAAGTGTTTGGCAAATGGCAGTCTTCATTTGTTTTTAATGTCAAACTAAGCTTCAAATATTTTCAAGGGCAAACAATGATAAGCGGTTTTTTGTAATTTTTTCTATTTCATTCTACAATCTAACTATATTTCTATGAATCAAAACATTCTAGAAAATTTCCCGAACAAACTTCAGGCAGATTCATGAAAATCCGAACTATAGTTTAGGAGGATTAATGAAACTTACATTGTTACAGAAGAATTATATATATATATATATATATATATATATATATATATATATATATAGTCGGATTAGAAAAGTCCATATTGTGTTTTAAAGTGTATATATGGTCTGCAAGAACAGTTTTGAATTGTTTGGGGTTTTTTGAATTGTTTTTGTGTTGTTGTAACCGTTTATTGAGGTTCTGGCTAGTTTCTCCTATGTAAATTAAATTACAGTCTAAACAATTTATTTGATAGACGAGATTTCTGAGTCGTTCAATATTAAATGGGGTTTTTGTCTTGGTAAAAATAGTGCTAGTAGTTGTACTAAAATTGGTTACAAGTCGAAGTCCAGATTTATAAAAAAGTTTTTTCCAAGGAACATACAATTCTTTAATGTATGGCAAACATATTACACCAGAATGAGTTTCTGAGTCAGGTAAATCGTTATGTACTGTGCAATTGTCCATTTTATTCAAAAGGTACGTTCGTCTGTTACTAGTTACGGAATTTATAAGTTTTAGGGGATAAGAGTTATCTGTTAAAATTTTTGTAATTAATTTGATGTTGTTGTCCCAAAATGTTTTGTGCGATAGAAGTATTGCGTGGTCCGTTAGATTTATTATAGTACCTATTTTCATTTTGAGTGGATGATAAGAAAAGTAATTAAGGTAGCGTCCGGAGTTAGTTGGTTTTTGGTACCAATTTGTTATTAGTTTGCTATCTGTAGTACGTATAAGTTTTATGTCTAAGAAACTTATCGAGTTCATTGTCTCTAATTCCACTGTAAATTTTAATTTTTTATTGACGTTATTAAATTGATCAATTATCATAGTGACATCATCACTAGGGATACAAGTGATAATGTCATCTACATAACGGTAATAAAAAATATGTTTATTGTAATTTTTAAAAATTGTATTCTCAAGGAGTTGTAAGGATATTTCTGCTAGAGATGGACTTGCTGGGGACCCCATTGGCGCCCCAAAAATTTGATAATAGAAAGAGCCATTGAATTCAAAATAAGTGTTAGAGACAATGAACTTGACGGTTTTCCTGAACCAGTGTAAAGATAAAGAAGTCAACGGGGAAATTTCATTCCATCGGATTGTTATTGCGTCTAAAATAAGGTCTAGGGGTACATTAGTAAAAAGTGAGACTACGTCTAAGCTAATTAGTTTGTAGTTGTCTGGTATATAATTTATCTTGTGTTTTAAGTCAGTAACGAGTTCATAAGAATTTTTTATGTAGTGTGGTGATTGTTTTGTTATTGTAGTTAAAATGTTACTTATGTATTTTGAGAGTTTATATAGGGGAGTATTAATGTCGGAAACTATTGGTCTAAAAGGTAAATTATTTTTGTGGACTTTGGGAAGGCCATAAAGTCTGGGAAAATATGGGTGTAAATTTTTCAGGTCAGAAGTTATCTCTTTTGTTAGTTGTTTGTTTGTTGTAAGTTTGTCTAAAAATTTATGGCACGTGCGGTTTATGTAGTCAGTTGGATCGTTATTGGTAATTTTGTAAGTATTAGTGTCAAGTAATAATTCAGATATTTTATTTATATAGTCTTGCTTATCTATGATAACAGTGATGTTGCCTTTATCCGCTTTAGCGACCACTATATCCGGATGATTTTTGAGAAATATTTTGCATGCTTTAAGGTCTCTAAGAATATTATCGTAAGTTGTATTTTTAGTATTAAAGGAATTGATATGTTGGATGAATTTTTTACAAAAAAGATTTCTAGTGTGAATTTTAGTTTTCTGATTTTTAATTTGTTGTAAACCATATTCTAAATTACTAAGCAATTTAATAAAGTTAAAATTACGACAAGTAGCAGGAACTGAAAAATTGGGTCCTAAAGCGAATATGTACAATAGTCTGTCTGGTATGTCGATAGAAGAATAATTTTTTAACCATTTATCAATAATATTTTTATCTAAAATTATTTTGTTATTTTCTAATTTGTTTTGTAATAGTTTATTAAATTTGTTAGTATACGAAAGTTTCAAACTATTGAACTGTTTGTTGTTTCTAATTGTTTCTAAATATAACAAGTTTTCAAAAATATCGATTTCTACTGTGCGACACAACCAATTTGTGATTTTTTCAATCGTGTTTCTAAAATTACAAATATTTTTGATACACCTGTTAATTGTGAGTGTAATGTATTTTAAACTAACTTTTTGTAAACTATTGTATTGGGAATTATTACTAATGAATTGGAATTTTTTAATGTCTATTTCGTAAAATTTAGGAACAATTTTTTCTTTGCGACATCTTAATAAGAACACTTGTTTGTTGAAATTTATGATAAGTTTAGAATTAAGCTTAGAATTTTTTTTAAATTGTGAAAAAATGTAAAACCCGTAATTGCGCCTAATAAATTCAAAAAATGACAGGTTGTGATCTGCAAAATGATTTTGCTTTCCTTGTAATCTCCAATTGTTGTGCTGTAGAGTGACCATTTTCCTATTATAATGACGTAGTGGTTCCATGGATAATAATTGTGTAGTTGGAATTTTAGTATTTTATCTTGTATAAAGTACTGAGAGTAATGATTCCTTTTTTCAGCCCAGGAAAAATATTTTGTGTGATTCTGAATTTGATGTTGACATATGTATTAACAAAGTCTAATAATCGGGCATAACATCAATAAAAAACATGAATTACTTTTAAAAATTTATTTTAAATCCATACGTTTCGGCTATAATCCTAGCCTTCATTCAGTGGAAACTAAAAATAAAATTAAAAACTAAAACAATTGAATTGGAGTGAAAAGAAAAAAATAAAATAGTAATTAGTACTTACAATTAGTTGATCTTAGTGTTAAATTGGAAAATTTTAATAATCCATGGTATTAGGATATGGTAATGCACTACACTATGTATTATAAACATTAACTTGAAATTACACAATATTTTCACAAAATACTGATTTGAAATCTATTATCATGAAACTATTATCAAATTTTTGGGGCGCCAATGGGGTCCCCAGCAAGTCCATCTCTAGCAGAAATATCCTTACAACTCCTTGAGAATACAATTTTTAAAAATTACAATAAACATATTTTTTATTACCGTTATGTAGATGACATTATCACTTGTATCCCTAGTGATGATGTCACTATGATAATTGATCAATTTAATAACGTCAATAAAAAATTAAAATTTACAGTGGAATTGGAGACAATGAACTCGATAAGTTTCTTAGACATAAAACTTATACGTACTACAGATAACAAACTAATAACAAATTGGTACTAAAAACCAACTAACTCCGGACGCTACCTTAATTACTTTTCTTATCATCCACTCAAAATGAAAATAGGTACTATAATAAATCTAACGGACCACGCAATACTTCTATCGGACAAAACATTTTGGGACAACAACATCAAATTAATTACAAAATTTTTAACAGATAACTCTTATCCCCTAAAACTTCTAAATTCCGTAACTAGTAACAGACGAACGTACCTTTTGAATAAAATGGACAATTGCATAGTACATAACGATTTACCTGACTCAGAAACTCATTCTGGTGTAATATGTTTGCCATACATTAAAGAATTGTATGTTCCTTGGAAAAAACTTTTTTATAAATCTGGACTTCGACTTGTAACCAATTTTAGTACAACTACTAGCACTATTTTTACCAAGACAAAAACCCCATTTAATATTGAACGACTCAGAAATCTCGTCTATCAAATAAATTGTTTAGACTGTAATTTAATTTACATAGGAGAAACTAGCCAGAACCTCAATGAACGGTTACAACAACACAAAAACAATTCAAAAAACCCCAAACAATTCAAAACTGTTCTTGCAGACCATATATACACTTTAAAACACAATATGGACTTTTCTAATCCGACTGTACTACAATTTGAACAAAATTTATTTAAACGAAGAATTATAGAGGGATCTTTTTTAACTATTTATAACAATAAGACAATAAATAAACGGAATGAACTCAACACGCTGTGCGACACAAATCTCTTCTATTTAGATAACATTTCCAAATTTCTTACAAAACAATAAAAGCGTTCGCGCAAAGGATTTACAATTTGTTCCACACATGTGCAGAATCTTGGTAAAAATATTTTTTAAAAAATGTCTTTCTCCATTACATCTTCAACCAGTCTACGAATAACACACTATCCATTTGTGATTTTTTCAAATCAGTATTTTGTGAAAATATTGTGTAATTTCAAGTTAATGTTTATAATACATAGTGTAGTGCATTACCATATCCTAATACCATGGATTATTAAAATTTTCCAATTTAACACTAAGATCAACTAATTGTAAGTACTAATTACTATTTTATTTTTTTCTTTTCACTCCAATTCAATTGTTTTAGTTTTTAATTTTATTTTTAGTTTCCACTGAATGAAGGCTAGGATTATAGCCGAAACGTATGGATTTAAAATAAATTTTTGAAAGTAATTCATGTTTTTTATTGATGTTATGCCCGATTATTAGACTTTGTTAATACATATGTCAACATCAAATTCAGAATCACACAAAATATATATATATATATATATATGAGTGAGTTCTTGAGGGCGATACATCAAACAAAGAAAAGCCAAAGATTTATAAAATAATCTTTATTTCCAAACGTTTCGACATTCAATTTAATGTCATCATCAGTGGATCTAAAAACAGTATGAAAATTAGCATATCTAGGTAATTATAATATATGTGGATTGGTAAAGTAACTATACAATAAGAGAAAAATTAACAAATAGCAACACTTAACAACAAATCAAATATAAAAGATAGGAAAGGTAGTAGAGACTAGAATTAAATAAATAATTAAAAAGTATAGGCAAAAATATTTAAGTACACTCATATAAACTTACGCATATATACATATATGTACGTACACATATACACACATATACATATATATATATACATATATATATATACATGCATATATCCATATACACACACACATACAAACATATAATACACATATACATATACAGATACAACAATATATACCTATATATGTACACATATACATGTAAGACTATACACATATAAATATACGTATATACATATATGCAACGTGCATGCATATTCACAACGACGTACATGTACATGTATGAACCATACATATACTCATACCTATCTATGTAACTATAGCTATACACGTATACACATACATATACGCATAAACATGTATATACACATATATACACACATATATATATACATATATATACATACATATATATACATACATATATATATATACACACGATACATATATATATATACATATGTACATAAATGCTCACAAATATATATATATATATATATATATACATATACATATATATATATATATATATACATACATATATATATACATATACACATACATATATATATACATATATATATATATACACATACATACATGCATATATACGTATATATAATTACATGTATACACATATAAATATGCACATACATACAAACATACATGTAAATAAGCAATATACATATATATACATACATACATACAAATACATATATATATATATATATATATATAAACATACAATATATGTAAACTCGTATATATGTAAAGCAAACAAATTATTTATGAAGATGGATAATACATATAAAATACAAGTGGACTTACATTACGTTGGTTAGTTACATATAGAGAAGTGTACACAGCACTAGAGATTTGGCACTAACATTTATACAACTAACTTGTCAGCACTATGCATTTTTTATATAATTTTTTTGTATGATGTAAACAGAAAAATGATAGTTTTATTGAACAAAAATGTAAGTAGAATTATGTAATTTCTGCCACGACTTCTGTACTTTGCTAGTACCGAGGCATGTATAAAAGTCACCACATGTTTTGAGAGATTTTTAAGGGTCATTCCAGGATTGTTATGGGCGGGTAGGTAGAAAATAGTCGGAAGTTGAAACTAGTAATGTTAGGCTAGGTTTGTATGGTTAGAATTAGGAGAAAAAAATTGGAAATATTATTTAGTATTACTAAGTAGTTATACTAATAACTCAAAAATCTAAAATAAAATTTTTTTAAGGTTTATTCAAAATTTGCTATGTATGGGTAGGTAAAGCTCGGGTATCAAGGTCGAAGTTAAACTAGGAAGTGTTGGCAAGGTTAGTAAGGTCAATTAGTTTTGTTCAGAGGAGATAAATTTGGAAACATTATTTAGTATTACTTGGTAGTTATCGCAGAGTAAGGAGGAATCCGATCTTTTGTTCACCACGTGGTCACATATTGATATGAAACAAGATTCTGCAAAACGTCTCCGAATGGTGTTCCGTTCATGGTAGAGAATACTGGCATTATAAAAGTTAAAGGAGTGTTTGAAATTTTTTATGTGTTCTGTTATCATAGTTTGGTTTTGGTTGGGGTTTTTCGAATTATTGTCGTGTTGTTTGAGTCTTTTTATTAAATTTTGTCCGGTTTCACCTATGTAAGTAGAAGGGCAATCATTGCAATTTATTTTGTAAACAATGTTGGAAGTACGTTCTATACTAGTGGGAGATTTCAGGTTTGTGTAGAGGGATTTAAGAGTTAGATCTATGTTGCAGGTTAGTCTGATGTCTACCTTATGAAAAAGTTTTTTCCACACTGGAAAAAGTTCTTTTACGTAAGGTAAACAAACGTTGCCTATATAGTTATTGTCTTTAGAATTTTTTTCTGGGGAAAAAGAAGAATGCATGCTGTTAAGGGTTTTAAGTCTGTTGGAGGTGACGGAGTTGATGAGGTGCGGTGGATATGAGTTGTTAATTAAAGTTGTGCGGATGAGGGATAAGTTAGAGGGCCAAAATTGTTTGTCTGAGAGTAGGATGGCATGGTCGACTAAATTAATAATAGTGCCTATCTTCATGCTAGAAGGGTGGTAAGAATGATAATTTAAATACCTACCCGACCAAGTAGGTTTTTGGAACCAATTGGTGATAATTCGATTGTCTGCGGTTTTTATAATTTTTACGTCTAAAAAGCTGATAGAATTTTCTTGTTCTTTTTCAAACGTAAAGGAGAGATGCTCATTAAATGAGTTAAAACTATGAAGTAAGAGTTCGAAATTTTTAACAGGAACACAAGTAAGGATGTCATCAACATATCTGTAATAAAAATGAAGGTCTAGATTGTAGGAATTAAAAACTTTCAACTCTAAGTGTTGTAAAGCAATTTCTGCGAGTGAAGGGGAAATAGGAGAACCCATAGGTGTGCCAAATATTTGAAGGTAAAAATGGTCGTTGAATTCGAAATAAGTATTCGAAACTATGAATTTTATGGACTCGAGAAACCAATGCAGTGATAATGTTGTATGACAAGAGATTTCGTTTTCATATTGTTTCATATCAATATGTGACCACGTGGTGAACAAAAGATCGGATTCCTCCTTACTCTGCGATAACTACCAAGTAATACTAAATAATGTTTCCAAATTTATCTCCTCTGAACAAAACTAATTGACCTTACTAACCTTGCCAACACTTCCTAGTTTAACTTCGACCTTGATACCCGAGCTTTACCTACCCATACATAGCAAATTTTGAATAAACCTTAAAAAAATTTTATTTTAGATTTTTGAGTTATTAGTATAACTACTTAGTAATACTAAATAATATTTCCAATTTTTTTCTCCTAATTCTAACCATACAAACCTAGCCTAACATTACTAGTTTCAACTTCCGACTATTTTCTACCTACCCGCCCATAACAATCCTGGAATGACCCTTAAAAATCTCTCAAAACATGTGGTGACTTTTATACATGCCTCGGTACTAGCAAAGTACAGAAGTCGTGGCAGAAATTACATAATTCTACTTACATTTTTGTTCAATAAAACTATCATTTTTCTGTTTACATCATACAAAAAAATTATATAAAAAAATGCATAGTGCTGACAAGTTAGTTGTATAAATGTTAGTGCCAAATCTCTAGTGCTGTGTACACTTCTCTATATGTAACTAACCAACGTAATGTAAGTCCACTTGTATTTTATATGTATTATCCATCTTCATAAATAATTTGTTTGCTTTACATATATACGAGTTTACATATATTGTATGTTTATATATATATATATATATATATATGTATTTGTATGTATGTATGTATATATATGTATATTGCTTATTTACATGTATGTTTGTATGTATGTGCATATTTATATGTGTATACATGTAATTATATATACGTATATATGCATGTATGTATGTGTATATATATATATATGTATATATATATGTATGTGTATATGTATATATATATGTATGTATATATATATATATATATATATGTATATGTATATATATATATATATATATATATATATTTGTGAGCATTTATGTACATATGTATATATATATATATGTATCGTGTGTATATATACATATGTATGTATATATATGTATGTATATATATGTATATATATATGTGTGTATATATGTGTATATACATGTTTATGCGTATATGTATGTGTATACGTGTATAGCTATAGTTACATAGATAGGTATGAGTATATGTATGGTTCATACATGTACATGTACGTCGTTGTGAATATGCATGCACGTTGCATATATGTATATACGTATATTTATATGTGTATAGTCTTACATGTATATGTGTACATATATAGGTATATATTGTTGTATCTGTATATGTATATGTGTATTATATGTTTGTATGTGTGTGTGTATATGGATATATGCATGTATATATATATATGTATATATATATATGTATATGTGTGTATATGTGTACGTACATATATGTATATATGCGTAAGTTTATATGAGTGTACTTAAATATTTTTGCCTATACTTTTTAATTATTTATTTAATTCTAGTCTCTACTACCTTTCCTATCTTTTATATTTGATTTGTTGTTAAGTGTTGCTATTTGTTAATTTTTCTCTTATTGTATAGTTACTTTACCAATCCACATATATTATAATTACCTAGATATGCTAATTTTCATACTGTTTTTAGATCCACTGATGATGACATTAAATTGAATGTCGAAACGTTTGGAAATAAAGATTATTTTATAAATCTTTGGCTTTTCTTTGTTTGATGTATCGCCCTCAAGAACTCACTCATATATTTCAACATCAAAATTAACTACTAAATCATATATATATATATATATATATATATATATATATAATGTTGAATGCATTTGTTTCAGGCTCATTATTCACAGTATTAAAATTACATTTATTTTTATAATGAACAAATCTTAATTTTGTATGGCGTGCACAATTGTCATCAATGTTATATTTTTATTATTTATTACTGTTCTTAATATTTCATATTGAATATAATTGTTGAAGATTGATACTATACACCCTATCATTATGTTTACTTATCTGTGCACCCTATGTTCTTCGCTACGTACATGTATATATCTGTTGTATATATATATATATATATATATATATACAGTAGAATCCGCTTAGTATGACATCAAAGGGACGCCGAAATCTCGTCATACTAACCGGTCGTCATACAAAGCATACTGAAGAAAAACTTTTTAATATGTAAATATGTCACATGTTTCAGTAATTTAAAAGAAAAACCTATACATACATTTTAATTAAAAATAAAAATGACACATTAAAATTTAATATAAAATAAAATTGACAAAGGGTAGAGCAGGGCATAAAGGTCCAATTTGACTTTCACTAATTATACTCTCTAATCCCAATGAATAACTTTGCAACACATAACACAATCAAATAAGCATCTATCGAACTATGTACAGAAAGAATTTCACATAAATACTAATTATATAAATATTATTTTTTTTACCATTTTTTTTTAAATTTGGTATCTGATCCATTTTATCTCACATACGGGGTAAAGTGGAACAACCAGGGGCAAAGAGATGAATTTCTTCTATTAAATTTTAAAGGGATTTTACCCTACATTATTGAACCAATACAAAATATTAATTCTGTGGGTACATTTGTTACAAAGATAATACAGAATATTACATTGATCTGCTATTGGTCAGAAATATTCATCAGACGAGCCGGAATAACAATTTACTTAATTAATCTCTTGTAAAATTGCTTTTTTTTTAAACTTTACTATTTTATTGCTTACACCTTTGCCAAAGTAAAGGTTCTGCTGGTCCTTTTTATCCCACTCATGTGGTGCTTATCTTTTGATAGCAAAGTCATAAGAATAAAAATGATCGCTGGTTATGAATTTATACATTTTTTGCCCTCCACTATCATAAACATACAAATGTGATTTTCTAATGTAAGTAATCAGTAATTTTTGATTTATTTTTTTACATAATTTTATTGCAAAAACAGTCCCTAGTGCTATTGTGCATAAAAGACATAGCAATTGCTTTCGTGGACTTGGCCACATCATGTAAAATCATGTCGGTCATTATAATTGGACATATTTTTTTGCAAAAATGGGTCATTATAAGCGACATGTCAATGTAAGCGATGTCAATATATCCGACTAGACAGCTGTTTTTTTTAGGAATTTTATATGGAAACCAAACTTCCTAGTGCAATTACGTCATTATAAGCGGTTGTCAATATATCCGGCGTCATACTAATCGGATTCTATATATATACTAGCTGACCCGGCAAACGTTGTTTTGCTAAGTAAGGTATATTCTAAACAATTTCTAGGGAATCAAAAATATTAATACTTTAAGTATATAAGGATGTGTTGTTTCAATGCTATATACAATGAGGTATTATAAAAACAATAAAACCCATTATTAGTTTGTATATATTTTGTCTGAAAGTTTTATACACTTTCTATAGAAAACATGGTATAATCCAATCTAAGTCTTTTTTGGTCTTTCGACTTATTGATTACGTGTCAAGTTTTTCAGATTCTTTTTGGATTCTGCATTTTGTGTATAATTGTAAATAATACTACTAAGCTTATACACAATTTTAAAATTTCTGCGAGGAAAGATAGAAAATGAATCAAGTATTTCGTCTTTGACCTGCTTTTTGAAAAGTTTCAAGTAAAATTCGATAAATTAAAATAAATTTAATAGAAAGTATATATGTAGAGCAGGGTGAAGCACAATGGTCCAATTTGACTTTGAGTAAATATCAACTATATCACAAAAACTAAGCTAATTATATCACAACAAATAACACATTTCAAACGAACAATTATCTGACTACGTTCAGTAAAACTGTCAGCTACTTCATCATTGAAAAAATGTGCTTTCTTGCTGTCTTTCAAAAATTTGTTATCTAGAACTTTTTACCCTATAGGCGGAGTAACTTGAAATGGCCAGGTGGCAAACAGGTTTAATGTCTTATTTTAATTTTAAAGGTATTTTACAAAATGATTACACTTTTAACCAATGCTAAAAAAAAACTACCAACGGAAAAA
The DNA here is from genome assembly GCF_003426905.1 of Ctenocephalides felis. Taxonomy (NCBI): domain Eukaryota; kingdom Metazoa; phylum Arthropoda; class Insecta; order Siphonaptera; family Pulicidae; genus Ctenocephalides; species Ctenocephalides felis. The sequence continues at coordinate 115,066,924 of NW_020538040.1, forward strand.
AATAGTTTTATTGTGGATTTTCAAGGATTAACGTTTATCTCCCGATAGCATGATCATGAGAATCAAGGTTATGGCTGGTTATACATCTTTTTCCTCTACATTCAAATATTGAGCTAAACAATGTTTATCTTTACTGCTTTTGACACATTGGTGGTGGACGTTTTTAACCCCGGACCTTCATATTTTACTGTCTATTTTTCGATAAATTCTGGGAAATTATAACTGGAAAAATGTTATTCGACAAAATGTCCCTTTGATTGATACTAAATTTAGGTTCTGAATTGAAATAACATAAATAAAAAATAATATTACCTAGAAAATGGTTTATAAGTACCAATGAGTATATAATTATACAAATGAGTTCTTTCAGAGCACCGTGTTTGAGAAAAATATGATTTGCAAAAAAGAGTGCTACAACGCCAAAAAGTGCATTTTCATATTAACATTTCAAAAAAGTTGATATTTTGAGTCTCTAGTAACACTTGCGGCCCGTTTACTAACGTTTTTGTATATAAATAAAACTACGAACAAATCTACTTACTACAATTTAATCATAATTAAATAATATTTACGCAGAACATCCTATTAAAAGTAATTAAACATCATCTGTCAAAAACGTTTGACATTTCACTTATTAGCCACCGTCCATTGTTTTATTCAAAGTACGCTTCTATAAAAATTTTCGAATTAAAAATGTAAAGTTTCTACGCAATTTTGAAATAATGTCTCACCTTTCCAACCACCTACTGATTAGCACGAATTTTTCAAGGCTAAGACTGGCCAAATCGATTTCCGTTTCGAGTTTTACTTGGACATTTGAAAGATAGCTCCATTTTTATATATAAGATATATATATAATGTATATATATATATATATATTGTATATATATATATATATATATATATCTTATATATAAAATTCTTCTGTAACAATGTAAGTTTCATATTTCCTCCTAAACTATAATTCGGATTTTCATGAATCTTCCTGAAGTTTGTTCGGGAAATTTTTTAGAATGTTTTGATTCATAGAAATATAGTTAAATTGTAGAAATAAATAGAAAAAATTACAAAAAACCGCTTATCATTGTTTGCCCTTGAAAATATTTGAAGCTTAGTTTGACATTAAAAACAATTGAGGACTGTCATTTGCCAAACATTTCTATTCACTTATAGGCTAAGGCAATATTAGAATATAATAAATTCATAATTATGAATAAGGAAAATGTAATGTCTACATTATTAATGCCGAAAAGCAGCTGAGATGTGCCAAAAATTAAATTAATATAAGATGCAAATAATATAACATGCATTTGACAAGTGATGCAGTCTGCGCATGCGTCTGACGTGCGCGTGTGTTTGCTTTTGCTTGCAATAATTTTGTTTGCGCACTTTGCGAACAGATTCGCCGTACGAATTCGCGCAAAGGAGCGAGCCATAAGTGATTACGCTTAAACATATTCAATTTGCAGTCGTTTTGCCTTACTATACTAAGTCACAATACAAAAAAAATTATTTAGAAGTTTCATTGTGTCAAAAATTCATATGTTTGTCATTGGGTACGGAATATTTACTCAATGGAGCGCTTTGGGTCTGAAATTTTTACTATTTTCCAATTCGTTTGGAATTTTGGAACTAGGTTCATCTTACTCTTCAGAAGTGAAAACAATTTAGACTCCTTTACCACTTCTCGGGTGGATGACATTTCTTTTCAGTGGTGTAATTTTACTTTTTTCAAAATAACGTTGGGTATCGATAAAAGAACTAATTATACGAGAAAAGTATTTAATAATGTTTTTCAAAAAAGGAAATACTTTTCAAGTTACTGGCTACTGAATATTTGTTTCTTTTTTGCGTTTTTCATCATTTGTTGCTAACACCTTCAAAAATATACATTTTAACGAAAATCATGTAATGAACAGAATTATATCAATTAAAATCTTAATAAATCGTTATTTTATAGTGTTTTAGGAACATTATTAGGCTAGATATGAAAATGGGTTTTTATAGTGCTCAAAATAAGCTTTAAAATGAGTACTTCTGCGTGTAAAATGAGTGAGCTATCATGCAGATAAAGGACGCATGCAATGTTTTTTTTCATTTAAATCAAATACTTTGAGTGCCATATCCACCAAAATTAAAAATAATCGTATTTAATCTAGAATTAACTTGGTTTAAGAGATCTTGATGGATTCTAGAAAATACCACAACTTTAGTACAAATGATTCTTAAAAAACTCATGATTTCATGAAAAAAAAAAACATTTTAAAAAAAACAACCAATTTCTCATCATAATACCTCTGAAAGAATACGTATAAAAGTATATATATATATAAGAAAATTCGAGGTATTTTTCTGACTAATTATTATTGTTTTTTATTTTTTCGTTACACAAATATTGATAGATGCATGATTAATTAAGGAGCTGTCCAACCAGAGGTCTTCGAGCCCTTTAACCCTTCGCCGTTTTACAATAAGAGAAGTTACGGTAAAATTAATGATAGAGAAAGTTGTAGCTCATTTAATCACCTTTAAAATAGTGTATTACAAGTTCTGATAAAATCAGAATTAAAAGAGTAATAATCCAATTAATGCTGTGGATGGTGACGGAGTGCAAATTGTTAAAAACATTGAAATTAAGATAAAGATTAGCCTATTTCCAAAATATCAAGTAAATTGGAGCACAGTAAAAAAAATTTACAGAGCTATAATTTTGTTGATCGTAAGTTGAATAGAGCACATGTGAACAGGATTTGACAAATTAATTCACTTCAAATATAAACTTAAGCAATAATGTATATTGATTTATTAGAGAAAAAAATGCAATTTAGATATTAAAATTACTTAAAGCCAGTTAAAATATGGTACAAAATTATAAAAATTATAGGCAACATTATTGAAGCAATTATTTTGGGTGAGAAAAATAAAAGGTGATATTGCACCTTTGCCGCGAATGCTATATATTAATTCTTTCTGAATTTGTTGTACTTTTTAAAAGATTTCAATTTTCAACATGAGTATCTTATGCTATGACCATAAATCAAAAAGGCAGACGATCATTTTTAGTGTGATAAATTTGGAAAATTAATGTTTTAGTCGTGAATAAACAAAAAATCATTCATTTATACATCCACATCTACAGGTATGGCTAAAAATACTATATAACCCTTAAATGCAATAAAATAAATTGAGCTATTGGAAATAAATTTGTTCTATAAATCGCAGTGTATAATTTTTAATATACAATTTTATTGAACATTTTTTAATATTTGTTAAATAAATAATTAAAGTGTTAACTGTGGGAATTGAGAACAATCATTTTATTTGAAACAGTTCTACATTCAACATCACTTATATATTGGTGTAAATAGTAATTCAAAAAACAGTAATTATTATTTTTAACTAAGCAGTAAATATTAGTATAAAATATTGAAAAATTGTAGACGTAGGTACAGAACAACGTCTGTCCGGTCAGCTAGTATATATATATATATATATATATATATATATTGACACAAATAATTCTCAGAAATATTAGACAATGTTACAGTATTTATAATAATCTATTTGAAAATATTTAATATTCCTCTAACATTTCGTTACGGTACGGAAAGTTCCAGCAATTTGCCTTAAGGCACGATGCCATACACCACCAGCTTTTTTAATACAATTCAGATAATGATTGATTTATTGTTAGTGTATATAAAATTAAATAATTTCAATGAAGCTTTACTTTTATGTAATTTCTAAAAGAAATTGTAACTAGTGTGCGCATTGCATTGTGCTTTAAGGAAATGTTCGAGGAATATTATAGTCCAAGAGCCAGGTGCAAATTTGGTTAATTATTTCTTCTCGATAGATAATTGGCGATACGCATCAGACAACAGTATCATAAAGCCCTATGACCGTCAGCTGCGGCACAGTGGGGGGGATGAGTAATTGTAACCTCCCACGCTTGAAGACAAAAAAAAAAAATAAATTCACTCATTTCCTCTCGGCTAAAAGTTTATCAAGTTATAGCTAACCTAATACCTCAACAAAAAAAAAGTCAGCTGGTTATAACATAGTGCATTGTACGTCAGCTGATGGCTAGATCATGGGAAAAAAAATCTTCACTTTCAGTGATATCCTCTCGGTTAAAAATTTACCAGATGATAGCTTATATGTAACAATTGATAAATATATACGTCAGCTGGCTGTATCTCGGTGGAAAAATCGTCAGCTGATACTTTGAAGGTCGTTACGTAGAAGTTAGCCAGAAGCATTTATTGACTATTTAAAGGCATCAGCTGACCAGGTTTCCAACGACTTATTGCTAGCTGATTTTTTTTATTCATCACAGTATTATATTTAAAATCAACTCACAAATTTTCGTGTGGGAGGAAATGACGTCTCTTTAATTATTCGGCATAGCACTCCATTATGAGTGTTGAGATGAAACAAATATTCTATATCAATATTTTTTAGACTTATAAGTATATAATCATATAATTTTAGATATATTCCAATATTTCAATAATCAATTTGCTTAGTATAAATTAACTAAATACTTGATAAGAAATATTTATTATAAAAAAATTATGACAAATTACAATTCGAATGACAATGTTATTTAATCATTTTCGGCTTCGCTTTGGCTTGAGTCACAACTATCTCTCTCTGATTCATTGTCCGAGTCACTGTCAAAGCTGTCTGCTGTTATATTTTCATTATCATCATCTGTAAAAAAAATTAGAATGCGTATTTTAGCATAATATCATTAATATGATAATAAAATGTTACCTTTTTCGGGCTGGATAGTTATTTCATCAATCGATGTTGGTATCTGACTTCCAAAGAACCAGGTAAAATCATATTTATTGTCAATTTCTTCCCAACCATAGTCTTCCGGATCATCAGAAGTTGGAACCTTCAAGTGTGCATTTGACCAAATTTGAGCAATATAGCATGCTCTTAAAAATTGCTGATATAGCTCTGACTCGCAAGGTGGTAGAGAAGAGCCATCAATACTTTTCTTTGGTAACTTGAATGTCTCCGTATCCAAGAATTTATATGTTTTTTCAAACAACACTACTCTTGCCTCATTGACCTTTTTCAGACGATTTAATCCATACATATGGCAAACAAACTCTTGAATTTTCTCAAAAATATTGTCTCTATTCTCTAATGATTTTGACATTTGAATGAAGCACTCGATGAAATCATTCGATCTAGCCATTATTGAAAATGGTCGTTTTTTTCCTTTTCGAAAAAAGGCCGGGTTAAAATCACACCCTGTGAATGCGTGAAATGCCGGAAGTGCTGCGCTCAAATCAGATCCCAAAGATTCGTATAATTGAGTAACATTTATAAATCTTTGGGCTTTTCCAACTCCAACTTCCATTCAAATGTTGATATTTTCTGATACATTAGCCATGTTAGCTAACATAATTATTAACACGTCAGTGTCGGAACAACGAATCGTCACGTTTGCATTAATATCAATGTTGCAGACATGGAAAATCATTTTTGTGTCTGCTTCTTCGTGAGCCGGGCACGAAAATTCTTCAACACGAGTTTTTATACCTTTTGAGTCATTAACTATGAATCGAAAACAAGAGTCTGCACTCACATAAACTGTTATATCCTTTATATACGGCCACATATAATCTTCTTCCCAATTTTCAATAAGAAACTGTACCAGTGCTTCCTTAAAATTAACGTTCTTCAGCTCAAGAGAAAAATCTTTTTTTCGCACTTGGTCAGGGCCTTCGATATGGAAGTTTGCTTGCTCCATGCCTCGTAGTTTGTGTTTTGTGTCTTTTATTGATGGAAAAATGTATCTGTCGAAGGCAATGTATATGATCTTAGCTGTGGTTGCACATATCATTTGCAGTACTTTTTTTGAAATATTTCCAAAGCTAAGAGGTACATCTTTCATCTGATGTAACATAAAATACCCGTCATACACTATAACATCTGAATTTTCTGCACATCTGCACCTTTTGTACGTACGAGGTCGAAAAGAACTCGTATTTTTTTTTCGTCTGGTGCATTACGTGATGTATAAGACCTCGTAATTTTCTAGTGGACATATCTTTATAGGTATTCTTACTAAATTCGGGCAAATCGATATGGTAGAAAATACATTCATTCTGCACCTATACGTAAAAAAATATAATTTTGATCCATTTACGTAAAAATATTTAGATCTAAAGCAAACAAGTCGTATGATGTCTATAGAGCCTCGTTGCGTGATTATGGAAGAAGCATTACGAGTACATTTTGGCCTCGTAATGCCATACGCACTAGTAGTGAAAAAATTCTTACGCAGTGAACGTGTTAAAGAGGCGTCATTTCCTCCCACACGAAAATTTGTGAGCTGATTTTAAATATAATATTGTGATGAATAAAAAAAATCATCTAGCAATAAGTCGAGGGAAACCTGGTCAGCTGATGCCTTTAAATAGTCAGTAAATGCTTCTGGCTAACTTCTACGTAACGACCTTCAAAGTATCAGCTGACGATTTTTCCACCGAGATACAGCCAACTGACGTATATATTTATCAATTGTTACATATAAGCTATCATCTGGTAAATTTTTAACCGAGAGGATATCACTGAAAGTGAAGATTTTTTTTCCCATGATCTAGCCATCAGCTGACGTACAATGCACTATGTTATAACCAGCTGACTTTTTTTTTTGTTGAGATATTAGGTTAGCTATAACTTGATAAACTTTTAGCCGAGAGGAAATGAGTGAATTTTTTTTTTGTTCAAGCGTGGGAGGCTACAACTGCTCATCCCCTCCACCGAGCCTCAGCTGACATTCACGAGGCTTTATAGTTCGATTTTCTGATGCGTTTTACCAATTATCACTTGAGAGGAAATTGGTCATATAAATCTGTTACTGGCTCTCGGGCTATTAAGTGTTTTCAAGTAGATTATTATCAATACTGTAACATTTGTCTAATACTTATTTATAATAATTATATAAACTGAATTACAAAGTGAAAGTTATTTATTTAAAGTATATAAGTGAGCTTTAAAACTTCAGCCAGAATTAAAATTGAAATATGAATTATTTTCAATATACCAAAAAAAAATTAACAATTTTTTTTTCAAAAGCAATTGGTTTGTTATAATAAGCAGAAAGTTCTTTGAATCATTCAAATCGGACGCTTAGTTCTCTCAAAAGTTGCCATTTTTTGTACATTTAGCTCTGTATCTTCTAAATGGCTGAACCTGCCTTTGCCAATTGTCCCAATCATTACCAATTGAATGTTTTTTAGATCATTCAAATCGGATGCTCCGTTCTCTCAAAATCTCGATTTCTATTTTCTGCACTCTTTGCTCTTTATCTCCGTAACGGCTGGACCTGCCTTTGCCAAAAACTAATCAGCACATCTCCTTATCAATAAGAATCGAATGTTTGTTGAACCGTTCAAATCGGTTGATCCGTGCGCCCGAAAACGTGAACGAAATAATGCCACACAAAACACACACACACACATACACATACACATCCATTTTTTCTGAGGTATGCCAAAATTTTCAGATACCTTCAAAACGTCGAGAAATGTAAAAATTTTCAATTTCGATTTTTGGACGATTACAATAACTTACCCTACGGGAAGTAATAATAATAATAAAAAAATATATTTCATTGAATATATATGTGTACATAATATTTCTCATTTCAGATTTTTACCCGTAGGTATATCATCCTTCATATTTGTTCTATCAATACAATAATAAGTATTTCAGATATACAACTTGTGACATAATTCTGTGACAAAAAAGAGGAAAGAAAATTTATTCCCCAAAAAAAATCACTTAGCACTATTTATAATAACACATAATAACTCAAAAAGGAGAAAAACAAAATAAAAGATTTATTCATTTTAAGGGAGAATATTTGCGTCGAGCCAAGTTTCATTTACCGCTATGGGGGGTCGATCAGTATATATTTTGGCATGGCGTGATTGCCATACCAAATATCGTCTCTTGTGTATTGGCCGAGGCCCGCGATGTTAATATTAGGATGATCCCCACATTTTAGATAAAAATTCTCAGTGAGCTTTTTTATAAAGTCTAGTATGGTTGGTAAGTCAGTCTGTTTGTGTATGTATTTTGAAGAGTAGTAATGTCTAGTCAGTGGGTCCCTTATTTTGTTGAGTACGAGTCGTAGTGTCTTATTTTGTAATGTCTGTAGTTTTCGTAAGTTAGTCTTAGTCTTATTAGTGTCAAGTAAAATGTTCGCTTGTTCTTCACGCTTAGCGGGCTGTTGTGGTTCAAGAGAGGTCTCAGTAGATTTAACATCCCGTAAGCCTGTCCAATTTTTGTATTAACATGTTTTGTGAAGCTGAGTCTATGGTCCAGGGTCACACCAAGATATTTGACATCCTTGGACCACTCAACTTCACAGTCCAATACTTTAATTTTGTCCAAGTCAGTCAGTCTAGTCGTGGCATTACGGCTCTTTGTGAAAAGAATAGCCTCCGTCTTTTGCGGATTGATTTTAATTTGCCATTTGTCAGTATATTCAGTTAGTTTGTCTTTGTGTGTCTGTATCTTTGTAGTCAGTAGTGTAGGTGAGCGTGATGATTTGTATATGGCAGTGTCGTCAGCAAACGTCAGTAACATTGTGTCGGCGTCAGTGGGTATGTCGTGAATGTAGACGTTAAACAGTGACGGTCCCAGGATTGCGGTACTCCCGCCGTCACTTGTTTAACCGTCGAAAGTCCGTTGTCTACTTGTACAGTGAAGTTGCGGTCTGAGAGGTATGAGTGTAAAGTTCTCGTTATGTACGGTGGAAAGTTTAACGGTGAAAGTGGATAAGTTTATGTATAAATCCGTCCATCCAGATGGTGTCAAACGCCTTCTCGAAGTCGAGTAACACCAGTCCGGTATGGTTTCGTCTGTTGAAATTGAGAACAGTATTTTCTATGAGTTTTGTCAGTGGGTGTAGTGTGGAGTGTCGTTCTTTGAAGCCGTATTGTGTGTCAGGTATGATTTTGTTGTGTCTTATGTGTTTGTTAAGTCTTTTGAGTAATACCTTTTCGGCTACCTTACTCATTGTGTTGAGGAGGCTGATCGGTCTGTAGTTCTGTGGTATGTCTGGCTTTTCCTTGGCTTCACTATTGGAAATATGGTGGAGGTTTTCCAAGAAGTGGGAAAGCAGCCTTTTGTCATTATTCTATTTATTATCCGGGTAAGTAAAATGTAGGCGTTCGTCGGCAGTTGTTTAAGTATTATGTTTTGTAGTCCGTCCGGTCCCGGTGCTTTTCTGTTCGGTAATTTTTTAACTATTGTCTTTATTTCGGAAACTGTGGCAGAATCTATTCGTAAGTCTTTGTCCCTGTGGAGGTCAGTGAAGTCTTGAATTGTCTCGTGTGCGTTTTGTTTTAGGTCTGCGTTTGACATATTGGCATTTTGTTTATGTATGTTTTCAAAGTTTTTTGCCAATATTTCCGCTTTGTCTGCTGGTGTCGTTGCGTAATTGTTGTCAGTTAATTTGTGTGGAGGTATGGATGCCGGTTTCCGCGTCAGTCTTTTTGCTGTCTGCCAAATTTTGTGTGGGTCAGTATTTATGTTCTCGAGTCTTTTGGTCCAAGTGTTATTTCGGTGGTCACGTATATCATTGGAAATAATTTTTGTCAGTCTGTTAACATGTTTCTTGAGTAGTCTGTCACCGGTACGTTGCCACAGTTTCTTTGTATGATTTTTAAGTTGTATTTTCAATAAAATGTGTTCTGGCAAGTCGTTGGCTGGTGTTGTTCTTGAGTCTAGTGTCGGTATAGTCTGTTGTACGGCGTCTGTGATTGTCAGTGTAAGGTGTGTCATAGCCTCCTCAATGTCAGTGTTGGTATCGATTGGCATAGTGTGTCGTATGTTGTCTGTGATGATGTCTCTGAAAATTGGCCAGTTGGCTCTGGTGTAATCTAAAAATTTGCGTTTGGGAGTCTGGTCGACGTCTAGTCTGTCTGAAATGGTCATGAAAACTGGATTATGGTCGGAGTTGAAAAGCGTTCTTGTTATGGGTTCGAATGTTATGTGTAGATTTTTTGTCAATGCCAAATCGATCGTACTGTGATGGTGCGTCTGTACGGTGGCGTATCTGGTCGGCGTGTCAGGATAATGTAGTTGTGCGTCTGTGGTGTTGTGTTCGGTCAGGTATTCGTAAAGTCTGTTTCCGTTCGCGTTGTTGAAGTTACAGTTCCAAGATGTGTGTTGTGCGTTAAAGTCTCCTGCCATAAGTACAAATCTGTTCGAGTCCAGTAGTCTTTGTAAGTCCGTATGTTCTAGTCTGCTTACCGGGATGTAAATCGATATTATGGATACTTTTTGACCTCTCTTGTATACATTAATAGCTGTTATTTCAGAACCGCCCGCTGTCAGGTTTGGCACTTGCTCGTGTCTGATGTTAGACTTAATCAAAATCGCAGTGCCGCCCCATCCGCGTGCGTCCATCTGTCTGTCGTTTCTGTAAACTTTGTAATTGTTCATATAGAGTCTGTCCGTAGGTTTTAAGTGTGTCTCGTTAATCAGTACTATGTCCAAATCATATTTTGTTATCGTCTGTCTCAGTTCGTCAATGTTGTTTTTAAGTCCATTAGAATTGAAATGCATTATTTGTAAGTCTTGCGATTGGTTTATGGTGATGATGTAAGAAAGTTCAAAATTGTTGTGTATTTGTCGTTATAAGTCATGTTTGTGTTTAGTGTTTTTGTCAGTTTTTATAGCTCACTGAAAATTTGCTTTACCTAGGAATCCGCAAATAGCTTCCTGATCTCGCCCATAGCAGTAAAGAGTCCTTCCGGAGTGTTGAGGTCTGGATCGGGCTGGCTGCAGGCAGGCTGTGTTGGTGGTTGCGATAGTGCAGGCCGGATCTGTGATGATGGTGGTGCAGGCTGGACATTGTTCGTGAGGACTGGACCATTGATCTGTATGGTGACGATGAGATAGGGAGTTGAGGATATTCAGGTCGGACGTTGGGACCATTGTTGGTGGAGTTTACAGCTGACGAGAAGCTCCTCGTCAGTGGCACTGGTGTTGGTGCTGGTCTATACGCTTGTCTTCTCCTGAGAGCGTCGCTTTTCTTCTTTTCCTTGTAGTTTATAAGAGCGCTGCATTTGGAATAATTTGCCGGGTGTTCGCTTTTGCAATTGACACACATCGGTGCCTCATGTGGTAGTTTCTGGCACGCTCCTGGCGCGTGCACATTGAGGCACTTTATACACCTGTACTTTAGGTCACAGGTGTACGATGTGTGACCAAAGTTCAAACATTTGTGGCACTGCAGCGCTCTATTCTGCGGCCTATAGGCCTCCCAGGAGAAGATATGTCCCCCAATATTCGTAATTCGTTTTAGCTCCGACATGTCCTGATTTTTATCCACCACCACTATGTATATGGGCAGCTTATGTTGACTACCATCTGGTTGTTTCCTTTTTATTTGAATCACCTGTTTAATTTTGGCTCCTTTCAGCTGCAAGTCTTCGCAGATCTCTGCCTCAGATGTTGATGGATGGAGCCCAGTTATTGTGATTTTTTTACACAAGTTTTGCTGCATGGAGTAAGTATAAAAAGGGTAGTTACATTCGCGCAGAATGTTTTTGATGTCTTCATGGTCCGAAATTGAATCTGTGAAGATTTTATGCAAATTCGTTTTTATAAACTGATATCGGAAATTTATTTTTGTTGTCTCGCGTATGTAGCGAATAGTCTTTAGTTCTAGTTCTGCCTTTAATATAATGGGAGGTATTTTTTCCTCGCTCGACTGGGTTTTCTTCAGTGGTGTTCTCTTAGGTGGTGCTGCCTGTATGCCTGAGGTGGACGGTTGCGGTTCGACAGTAACTTTTTCCGGTTCTTTGTTCTTCTTTGCCCTCTTGCGGCGTGTCACCTTCTTATAGTCCTCAATTTCCCTATCGGAGTCCATGTCTGTTCTATCTGATAAAGCATTATATTTATTTTTCAGTGCGCCGCTTGTCTGCACTACCATTTCATGATTTTTCGACATCTTGTATTTTTTCCCAGGCGTCCGCCTGGGAAAATCTCTATTTTCTTCGGATTCTTCCGCACTGATTTTAATGTTTAGTAAAAAAAAATGAATTAATACTCAAAAACTTCAATTTTGAAAAAATAAAAAGTCACTCTAATGCGTGCCTACTCTCTTCCCATTACCAATCTCGATCCAAGATTTGGGAAGAAAAGTAGGCTATAAGGCACGTTTACCTTTAAAATTTGGACAGATATAATAATATATATCTAGCTTGTAAGTATTAAGCCCGGTGCCTTTAAAAAGGCAAGATTTAGAATCAATTACCCTACGGGAAGTTAAAAAAGAAACCAAAATTAAATATTTGTACAGTATTCCACATGCATACATAATTTGCTTTATTCGGCTTTCTCACATTGTTTATCAATTGTTTTTTGAAATGTACATTTGACGCAAATATATTTGTTGTTTCGTAACTTTCACAAAGTTTTTTGTCTACACAAATCCGAACTTATGGACAGTGTTGATAAAAACTTTATTTTATTAAGATTTTGAATATGCATCGCTGAATTAAAAAATCAACTAAACAAAAATTCGTTCTTAAAAATGCTTTTACTCGTCCTCTCTATTACAATTTACGCATTTATCCAGCTAGGTTTAAAATGTTGAAATATACCTAAAGTTTCCACCTACAAATTTTTGACTTCATGATACATTTCTTAATTAATATACGCAAAGTACAACTTTTGATACATTAATTAAACAGTGAAATTATCACTTCATTAAATATTGATTAGGTCAGCTTGACTTCGAAAAAGAAATGGGTCCTAGCGACTCTTCCAAAGTGCCTTCTTTCTGTCGGAAATATAGAGTATCCATAGAATATAGTACCATAGTGGAGATAGTTCAGTCATTAAGTAGTTTTACCTTAAGAGTTTTGCAGATGTTTTGAAAATTTGTGATTTTATAGATTTTGATGCGATCTTTACGAATTTCAACTTTGCCACCTCGAATTTTTGCCGCTGCCGCCGCTATATTGGAAAAATTGCGTCAAAAATCAGTTTTTCAACGATATCTCCTTTCTGACTTATGTTACGTTAAAACAACTATTTTTACGTTACGACTTATGTTACGTTAAAACAACGATTTTGTAAAGCACGCATATCTAAAGACGTTTAAAGATTTATTTGTTATGGTATTCTCATCACTAAAACCGTAAAATTTTTTCTCTTCCCGGTTTTAGTAAATATATAGTAAAAATCAAGATCTAAATGAAGTTATTTATACGTCTTTAGATTTATATGCGTGCTTTACAAAATCGGCATACAAAATTAAATTTAATATTGCATCACTACCAGCAACGCAGGCAGCAGCACGACAACATTCATTCCGAACATATCACCAAATTCATCAGTGATATGGGAATGAGGTGAATGCAGAACAATGGGGATGGAAAAGAAGCAAAAACGGCCTGATTCCTGTGACCTCACTCGAGCCTCCAGCTCCGGACACCTTGTTGAAACTGATTTCTTGCAAATGCAAAAAGGGATGTCAGAAAGCCTGTGGATGCAGAAAGGCAGGATTGAAGTGCTCCATTATCTGCACAAATTGTAGTGGAACCTGTAGTAATGCACAAGTTCCATCACAAGATAGTGATCAAGAGGAAGACGCAGATAGTATTTTTGAACAACTTTGCAATGACGATAATCCCATCGCGGATAATATCGAAGAAAGTGCAACCTCTGACATTTCGATTGTCCCTGAAGACGATTAGCTAATAACATATGACCCATCAAGAACATCAAACTGGAGGTAAAAAGTTAATTAAGTAAATTATAAAAAAATTTAGTTTAATTTAATATAGAACTGTTCTTACAAACAATTTAAAATTTGCATTAAATTACACATCCAATGATTCAAAATGTTCAATTATCAGCAAAAATAAAAATGAAAAACAAAAATAATTAATTTATGTTATTTCTAGGCCAGACCTGAGCAGAAAAGCTTAATTCAACATTGAAATTATTTATTTATTAGAGAGAATGCGTTCAAGTGCAAAGAGCGGCCGAATATCCGATGATGGCGCGAGCAGCAGAAACTTTGCGGCGCACGTACGCTAAAACTATTGATGTTACAGAAAAAAACGTTATTGAATAAATTATAGAAAATTTTGTCTAGTTTAATTTTGTATGTTTTGTTTGTTGTTTTAACGTAACATACGTCAGAAAGGAGATATCGTTGAAAAACTGATTTTTGACGCAATTTTTTCAATATAGCGACGGCAGCGGCAAAAATTTGAGGTGGCAAAGTTGAAATTCGTAAAGATCACATCAAAATCTATAAAATCACCAATTTTGAAAACATCCGCAAAACTCTTAAGGCAACAGCATTTTTTTGCACCAAATGACTGGGCTAAGAGTGGAATTTGAATATGAGGTCCATATGGGTAGATAGTAAACAAAGATGTTGGCATATAGAGACATTAGGGTGTCGGCACATAACACTCTTCTGGCACAAATAAACATGATACGATACTGATACAAAATCTAATAGTTTGCGGCACACTTTTGCTGCTTTCTCTTATTTCTATTGGATAATGTATAAAACTACGGACAAACATTTTTTTGGTTTACTTTTATACACCATGAGTGTTATGAAGTTTGATTTATACGATTTTTTTAAAAAAAAATTGGGAATGAATTTATCAGTTTTAGAACAACTAACTATGTAATCAGTTGAAAAATTTAACAATCTCTTTTCTTGTCATTTCCCAAATAGGGAAATACATTATAGAAAACAACTAACATTTCAGAAAACAACTAACTATGTATTCAGTTGAAAAATTTAACAATCTCTTTTCTTGTCATTTATTATATATTTACTGACATCATACATCATCTAGTTACTAGATTCTAGTACTTTCTTCTAAATTCGTCTGGTTCATTTGGTATATTTTGCATAAATCTACACCTACATTTTGACGGAAACAACTTTCCAAATTAGTTGGTATTGGTATATTGCCTTGAGGCAAGTTTCATGAACTTCCCGATATGTGTAAATAATCGACTTAATCAATAAAAAAAAAAAAATTTATGAGTGATTAAAAGTATTCCGAATGGATTTATAACACATAATTGAAAACGAACAAACTCGTTAACTGGGAGTATTTTCTAAATGCAAATTTTCAAAAATCAATAATTTTTATAATTGAACCAGTTTCCATAGGCCTTTATGGTTTAGTATGTTCATTAAGACCAAGTACTCTATTGTTATACCAAGTAAATTGTCTAATTTTAATTTTAACAAACGTCAAAAAAATTACTCATTTTCTCAAAATTTTCTGATTTTTTAAAATTAAATTACTTGTCGTAAGGCCGCAATATTTCAGTAAGTACTATAAGACCATGATATATGTCACTAATCAGTACTCATCAAAACTAATCAGTATCATTCCCAACTAATATCTTTCGAACAGTTTTTGATTTTTTAAAATCGGTTCGGTAGTTTGAGGTTAAATGTGGACGAAAAGTTTAACACTTTTTTTCAAATTACAAAGAACCGGCTCGGCAGATCGTCTCACTTAACGATAGTCCTCATTGAGATACATCAAATGGCTTTTAAATTTCTGAAATCGGTGCAGGCGTTTTTGAGAAAACGTCGATCAAAGGTCTAATTTTGACAAATGCCAAAAAAACGAGACTAATTTTTGCAAACTTTGAAGAATTTTCAAAATTAAACGGCTTGTCGTAGAGCCGTAATATTTTAGTATGATCTATAAGACTCTGATATCTACTGTCAAAAAAAAAATCATAAAAATCGTCGAAATTATTTTTGAAAACTTTATTACAAGAAAACGGCCCGGCCGATCTTTACCAAAAACTAATCAGCACGATTCCCAGCTAATATCTATCGAATGGTTTTTGAATTTCCAAATCGATTCAGAATTGCGGGCTAAAACGTGGACGAAACATTTTTTACTTTTCTGCAATTTACAAAGAAACGGTCCGTCCTCATCGTGATACATCGATCGGCTTTTAAATTTTTGAAATCGGTCCATCCGTATTGGAGAAAACGTCAATTTACGGCAAAAAATCTGTTCACACACACACACACATACTTTTTCCAAATTTGGTCTCATTCGATTCAGAATGCCTTGAAACGTCGAGAAAACATAAAATTAGCGAGTCGGATTTTTTTATGAAAACATAAACTTCTCGTTCGGGAAGTTAATAAAATTATTAACATCCCGTAGGGTAAGTTATTGTAATTGTCCAGAAATCGAAATTGAAATTTTTCACATTTCTCGACGTTTTGAAGGTTTCTGAACATTTTGGCATATCTCAGAAGAAATGGATGTGTGTGTGTGTGTGAGTGTGTATATATGTATGGATACAATTTTTCGTCCACGTTCTCGAGCGCACGGATCAACCGATTTGAATGGTTCAAAAACATTCGATTCCTATTGATTGGAAGATTAGTTTCTGGCAAAGGCAGGTCTAGCCGTTTCGGAGATACGAAGCAAACAGTGCAAAAAATAGAAATTGAGTTTTTGAGAGAACGGAGCATCTGATTTGAATGATCTAAAAAACAATCAATTAGTAATGATTGGGAGAAGTGGTGATTAGTTTTTGGCAAAGGCAGGTCTAGCGGTTTCGGAGATACAGAGCTAAATGTGCAAAAAATTGCAGTTTTTGAGAGAACGAAGCGACCGATTTGAATGATTCAAAGAACTTTCTGCTTGTTTTAACAACACAATTGATTTAGGAAAAAAACATTTTTCTTTTAAAATTTTTTTCAGATATGTAGATGACAATATTACTTGTATCCCTTCCCAAATTTTTATTTATTACTTTATTCCTTCAATTATTTCAACAATTTAATTTAAAGTTTTCTTTGCTGATAATTAAATATATCAAAGGAAAAAAAACTATACACGAAATTAAACTAGAGAAAACTTTCTATTTAAAATGAGAGCTAGTGTCGCTGCATATTAAAGCCACATATATAGAAGGGATAAGTTAATAGATTTTTTTTTTAATTATATCTATATATAGTTTATCTTTTTCTAAGAAGTTTTACCTTTGATATGTTATAATTAATATGTCTACTATAATAATAACAAATACTAAAATTGATGCACCTTGTAACAAACTTTTGACATTTTTGTAATTTCTTGAATTAGGAAAATCAAATCCTGTATAATTTTAGTGACAACTACATGTTTAATTATAATATTCTATTTAAAAACAGGTATTTCTAATATACTGCCTCAATTTGGATATGTTGCACATGGGTCATTCTTTTACAAACCGTACACCATCCAGACCTTGACGTTTCAGAATTGTCTGAATTTTTTTTTTACAGATATTACACATAAAATCATTTGATACGTATTTCAGGATTTTGCTGAAAAAAATTTTTTACGTAAATATTTACGATTGAAATATGGATATTTTGCTCAATTTCTGTGAACATCATCTGCGGTAAATTAATTATCTCCAGTTGTGCTGATCGGATCAGTATTATTATTTTTTCACACGCATATTGAAGTGAACTTGGTAATGATTAATTTTTTTTTTGTTTTTGCAGTTTTCTTGACAATAACAACCCTTAAATATTTACAAAGGTTTTACTCAGCCTTACCCCAACTTGAATCGATCCTGAAAAAAACATATTTTTTTTTCTCGGCAACAAAATTCTTTTTACAATTTGTTGGAGACTTTGTTACATCGAAAGATATTAAATATTTTCAAGCGCGAGCCGCGCTTTTCACGTTAGGGATCTCAAAGATTTGTACTCATTTGTCACTTTCGAATGATAATCTTATTGTTTTTCTATTGAAAAATATTTTATAATTTCGCTTCTGGCGAAAAATGAATATATAGTCAAAAAAAAAATTAGGGGAGAGCGGAGCTTAAAAGTTCGTGGGTAAAAAGATCCACTACCAATATCTCAAAAACAAGTAAAGTTAGAAATTTTTTAACAACAATATTTAAAAGTAGAGGGATATTTAAGTTGGGTTCAATTCTTTCTGATATAATCTCTATTAAAGCTTACATGTGGGTGGGGTAAAAAGAGTCAACCACACCTTCATACTGGCCAAGGTGTAAATAATAAGGAAATAGTAAATAAAAAATTAAATTAAGTTAGAAAAAAGCTATTTTACAATATATATATATATATATATATATATATATATATATATATATATATATATATATGAGTAAGTTCTTCAAGGGCATACATCAAATAAAAGGCAAAGATTTAGAAGTTAATCTTTAATTTTTCCAAACGTTTCGACATAGTATTTTATGTCATCATCAGTGGATCTACAGAATGAATATTGAAAAATAATAATAATAAATATATATATATATATATATATATATATATATATTTAGCTATTATTACGTAAAATTCCATCAAAATTAAAAATCAGTCGATCCCTTTTTCCCAGGCTATAAGTCGATTCCAGGTTATGGAGTCAAGACGGAAAATGGCGAATTTTAGAAAAATAGCTGAAAAACATTTTTTATAATTAGAAAAATCTAACTGAACAATCCGTCTACATTCAAATATGTAGTTGTTAAAAAATTAATAACTTTACTTGTTTTTGAGATATTGGCAGTGGATCTTTTTACCCACGAACTTCTAAGCTCCGCTCTCCTCTAATTTTTTTTCGAATATATATTCATTTTTAGCCAGAAGCGAAATTATAAAATATTTTTCAACCGAAAAACAGTAAGATTGCCATTCGAAAGTGACAAATGAGTACAAGTCTTTGAGGCCCCGAGGTGAAAAGCGCGGCTCGCGCTAGAAAATATTTAATATCTTTTGATGTAACAAAGTCTCCAACAAATTGTAAAAAGAATTTTGTTGCCGAGAAAAAAAGAAAAAATATGTTTTTCTTCTGGATCGATTCGAGTTGGGGTAAGGCTGTGTAAAACCTTTGTAAATATTTAAGGGTTGTTATTGTTAAGAAAATTGCAAAAACAAAATAAAAATTTTAATCATT
Organism: Ctenocephalides felis; assembly: GCF_003426905.1. NCBI lineage: Eukaryota > Metazoa > Arthropoda > Insecta > Siphonaptera > Pulicidae > Ctenocephalides > Ctenocephalides felis. Next base: position 115,085,916 of record NW_020538040.1, read on the forward strand.
ACAAAGTTCACTTCAATATGAGTGTAATGAAAAAATAATAATACTGATCCGATCAGCACAACTGGAGATAATTAATTTACCGCAGATGATGTTTACAGAAATTGAGCAAAAAATCCATATTTCAATCGTAAATATTTACGTAGAAATTTTTTTTCAGCAAAATCCTGAAATACGTGTCAAATGATTTTATGTATAATATCTGTAAAAAAATGTCAGACAATTCTAAAATGTGACATTTTATTTTTTCGAAAATCCGTTTGATTTGTAAAAGAATGACCCACATACTTTAATATGTCTTCTTAATAAAAAAACATGCTAACAAACTTATACTAGACTTATTTTTAATTAGTGTCCAAACATGTACCTACTTAAAAAAAAACGAACATTTACAAAAATTTCAAAATTTTGAAAAAAATTCAATATTTCCAAAAAAAAAAAATTAAAAAAAAAAATGAACAAATTGTTTGTAAACATGCCGCTTAATTTAATAAGCACTTATAAAATAGTATGTAAATTACAGTTATTGCTGGAGCTTCCCGTACCGTAATTAAACATATGAAACTAATCAATAATTGTTTTGAATAATTTCACAAAGATTATTTATTATAAATACATACTGGAAACTTTTAAGTGCTTTTTAAATAAGGTAGTTTATAAGTTTTTTTTTTTAAATTTGATTTTTTTTTGATAATTTAAAACTTTTTTTTTCAACATTTTGAAACTTTGTTAGAAGTTTAAATTTTTTTAGATTTTTTTATTTAAAAATTTATAAAAAAGCTGTTTCTATTTAATTTTTTTGAGAATTTCGAAATATTTTTAAATTTTTGTAAGAAATCGTTTTTTTTAATTTTGATTTTTTTTCAATATTTAGTTTTTTTTTGAAAATTATGAAATTTTTTAAAAGTTTGATTTTTTCGAAAATTTTATTTTTTTAAATATTTTAAGTTTTTTTTTTTAAATATTTTTGAAATTACGAATTTTTTTCTAAAAGCATTTAATCTCTAATTGAATCAAATAATTCAATAGGATGATCCGTTCTCTCAAAAACTGTCTAACCATTTTTACACCCTTGGCGCTCCATACCTCCGAAACGGCAAAATTATCTTTGCAAAAACGCCTCGCAATCGAGTACGAACCGAATGATTTTTCAATCATACAATCCATAATGTCGAAAATGGCGAGGACATTTGTTTGAACCATATACGTGAATTTTAATTTTAAAATTGACGTATATTAAAATTACCAAGGTACGGAACCCAAAAAAATACACAAAATGTGTACACATTATTAAAATCTCTATAAAAAATCTGATAATTTGATGTACATATGTCCAATGAACATCTTTGACCACCAAATGGCATTTTTTTAACTTACTTTTCTTCAGAGTCAATAACCCAAACCACTGGACCTGCCTTTTCAAAAATTTAATTAGTTCTTCACCTTGTCAATACAAGTAAAGTGTTTTTTTGAATTATTAAAATCCGACGCTCCGTTCTCTTAAAAACTGTGTTACCGTTTTTGGCATGTTTGCCGCGTATCTTTGGAGCGGCTAGACCTGCCTCAGCCACAAACTAATCAGCATGTCCCCTTATAAATGCGAATCAAATGTTTTTTAAATTACTCAAATCGGTTGATCAGTGTTTCCGAAATCGTCGACGAAAATTTGTATCCGCACACACACATGCACACACACGCACACACACACATACACACACAAACATACATATCCATTTATTCTAAGGTATACCAAAATGTTGAGAAACTTTTAAAAGGTAAAGATATATAAACATTTTCATTTTCGATTTTTTTTTGCGATTACTATAAATTACCCTACTCGAAGTTAAAATTGAGTTTTATTATCTTTTGAATTCATATAAAATTTTTATTACATTATGTGAACAATTCAATTCATCTGTTGAATATAAATTAAATTGCTTTTTGTTAAGTATAAATTTTTTTAATCAAATTCACTTTAAAGCGTGTTCACCAATTGAAAGCTGGATGAAAAATGATTTTTACAGTTTTGTGGTAATATGGTTAATAGGGGATATATCTGTTTTTTAATTATTGATGATATAAAAACATTGGTTTAAAAGTAGAATTCAACAAGGATTGACAACTCCTCTTGTGAATATTATGAAATTTTTTTTTGGTTATCCACACTTAACACTTGGTTTTATACATAATATTTTTTCAAATTTTTACGACGATTGGATTTAAAGTTAAATAAAATAAAGAAAATTGATTCAAAATATTCACAAGAAATGTTGACAATCCTTGTTCACACACTTTTTTTTCATTTAATTAAAAATTACAATTTTCATGCATTGAAATTTAGTAATTGTATTGTCTTAAAAATTGATTGGCAAGTACGGGCCCACCCAGTGGTAGATCCCGTATATGAAAAAAACTAAACAAAACAAAACAAATAAATTGTCAGTCATGTTTGACATATTACCGGTTTTGAATAATTTATAAAATTACCATAATTTATTAATTATTGACCTAAGATAAATTTACTGAAGTGTAGAACTGAAGTTTATGTGCCCCCATGATGTCGGGTACAGCAGCTTCTGTACAGAACCGAATCAGGAAACACATCATCAAAGAAAAATACATGTGGCCGAACATCCTAAGATGAATGATGATAATGATGATGCTGAAGCTATACCTATGCCGACTGTCTCATGGCAAGTTGTAAAGTCAACAAGTAAAACTTCTAAGCGTAGGCGAATCTTATCAAATAATTCATTAGAAAATACAATAAGAGTATCAAAGAGATTTCCCATATTAAATTCGAGAAACATCAAATTGCAATACAGTTAATCAAACTGATGAAAACATCACAATGACTACTACTAAAATATAAAGAGCATCACCAATATTTGTGTACGGTATTACAAACTTCTCGGATATGAGAAGTGATGTAAATAAAATTATTGAAGTAAGTGAATATAAATCTGTGCCGAATGACATCATCAGAATAAATACTAATTTACCAGATCAATACAGGGCAGTATTCAAGTTCTTTAAAGCGAAAAATATAGTATATCACACATATCAGATAAACAAGGAACGGTCTTATAGGGTCATGATAAAAATATACACCATACATATGACACATAGTTGCCCTTAAACATGTTTTTTTGTAGATTGGTCCCTGCAGAAAACAATGGTGAAATATATAAACTAAAAAATGGCTTAATCATATAATTGTGGTAGAACCGCCACGTAAAAAAGCAAAGGTGTTATTCAATGTCAAATGTATGGACACTCTAAAAATTATTGTAACCGACCTTTCGTTGTGTTAAATATGGTGGTCCTCATAAAACTTCAGCATGTAAAAAGAAAAGATCTACTCTCGCAATAAAATCCGGCAAACTACAAAGGATATCATATCTACAAGGAGTACTACAAACTACATAATTATAACTTTCAAGAAAGAAGACGAACCACGGATAAGATTAAAACTACTAATACAGCAGAAACCAGACGGCCAATCGCTATTTCTTACAGTGATCATAGTGATAATAAATGTATTAAGTTACAACGAAATAACGAAAACGAACAGTCGCAGGTAACCGTTACTCTTAACACATGATTCATTAATGATTTTAAAGATATGTTCAAACAACAAATCGAACAAAATAGGTTGATCATAAACATGTTAACCATATTAGTTAAAATATCAATGACATTAAGTTTCTTCGGATTGCTAAATGGAACGCAAATGGTGTTCTAAACAATCAAAATTAATTGATATTATTTTTACAACAACACATGATTGATGTGATGCTAATCAGCGAAACGCATTTAACAAATTATCTACATTGCAAAATTCTTTTCTATTTTCTCTATAATACTATTCACCCAGACAATACTGCACACGCTGGATCTGATATATTGATTAAAAACAGTATTTCACATCATTTTACAGAAAACAATGGTGAAATATATAAACTAAAAAAATTGCTTAATCATATAATTGTGGTAGAACCGCCACGTAAAAAAGCGAAGGTGTTATTCCATGTCAAATGTATGGACACTCTAAAAATTATTGTAACCGACCTTTCGCTTGTGTTAAACATGGTGGTCCTCATAAAACTTCAGCATGTAAAATGGCAATATGTATTCTATGTGGTGGTACTTATCCGGCAAACTACAAAGGATGTCATATCTACAAGGAGTACTACAAACTACATAATTATAACTTTCAAGAAAGAAGACGAACCACTGATAATATTAAAACTACTAATGCAGCAGAAACCAGACGGCCAATCGCTATTTCTTACAGTGAGCATAGTGACAATAAATGTATTAAGTTACAACGAAATAACGAAAACGAACAATTACAGATAACCGTTACTCTTAACACATGATTTATTAATGATTTTAAAGACATGTTCAAACAACACAACAACAAATCGTTTATATTAGCTAGTTAAAATATCAATGGCATTAAGTTTCTTCGGATTGCTAAATGGAACGCAAATGGTGTTCTAAACCATAAAAATTAATTGATATTAATTTTACAACAACACATCATTGATGTGATGCTAATCAGCGAAATAAATTTAACAAATTATCTACATTTCAAAATTATTTTCTATTTTTTCTATAATACTATTTACCCAGACTGTATATTGTCCGCCACGTCACAGGATGAAAACAGACGATTATGAAAAATTCTTTGTTTTACTAGGACAAAGAGCTATAGTGGGTGGTGATTTTAACAGTAAAAATATTTTATGAGGCTCCTAAAGTAAGCAGTTGGCATAAATGCTGTGAAACAAAAATTATTCTTATCGACTGGAAGACCAACTCATGGGCCTACAGAGAGAAACAACCATCTTGCCCTTCTAGACTTTTATATAATGAATGGCATTTCTGACTCATACACCGACATAGAAGATAATTTGGATTTATCATCAGATCATACACCTATTATAGCAACAATCAGCATCACAGTAATAAGTGTGAAAAAAATTAATGGTCTTTTTAAAAGTAAAACAAACTGACACTCTTTCAGACAAGAAGGCGATTCTAATTAACTACCCGTAGGGTAATTAACTTCCCGTAGTGTAAGTTATTTTAATCGTCCAAAAATCGAAATTGAAATTTTTTACATTTCTCAACGTTTTGAAGGTTTCTGAACATTTTGGCATACCTTAGAAAAAATGGATGTGTGTGTGTGCATGTATGTATGGATACAATTTTTCTGTCATGTTTTTGGGCGCACGGATCAACCGATTTGAATGGGGAAAAAACATTCGATTCCTATTGATAGGGAGATGTGCTGATTAATTTTGGCAAAGGCAGGTCCAGCAGTTACGTAGATAAAGAGCAAAGAGTGCAAAAGATAGAAATCGAGTTTTTGAGAGAAAGGAGCATCCGATTTAAATGATCTAAAAAACATTCAATTAGTTGGGAGAAGTGGTTATTATTCATAAGCTTTGGCAAAGGCAGGCCTAGCCATTTCGATGATACGGAGCTAAATGTGCCAAAAATGGCAGTTTTTGAGAGAACTAAGCGTCCGATTTGAATGATTCAAAGAACTTTCTGCAAAATAATTGATTTTGGAAATAAATTTTTTTGTTTCAACATTTTTTTTTCGATTTTTTTTTCAAGATTTTTTTTTTCGAAAATAATTCAGATTTTATTTTTAATTCTGACTATAGTTCTAATATACTTTAAACAAATGATTTCAACTTTGCAATTCAGTTCATATAATTCTTATAAATATTATACAATGTTACAATATTTATAATAATCTATTTGAAAACATTCAGTATTCCTCGAACAGTTCGTTACGGTACGGGAAGTTCCAACAATTTGCCTTAAGGCACGATGCCATACACCCCACTAGTTTAGATTTTAAAGTAAGATTGAAATCTGAAGCAGATGTAGAGAATAACTTGAAATTTTACATAAATACATAAAAAATCTGTACAAAATGCTACTACACATATAACATACAGCAATACAAGGTCTAATATCCTGATGGAAATTGAAATACTAATAAGGAATAGAAGACGAGCAAGGAAACTATGGCAAAGGTCACGTAATCCAATGGATAAAACAGTATTTATCAATTCTAAATCGAAAGTTGAATTATCGAATGTTTTAAATCAAACGTTGAAAGACATGCGGAACAACAGCGTGGCAGAATACATTACTAATCATAATAGGTATGATTATTCGATATGGAAACCAATAAAATCTTTGAGGAAACCAATTCATTTTAACGCCCCAATAAGAATGGAATCACCATCATTAGGCGAATGAGCCAAAAGTGACAAGGAAAAGGCAAATTTATTCGCAAATTATTCATCAAATTTAAATCATGATATTATTGACAACAATGTAAGGAATGCTCTAAAAATAATTCATGATGATTCTATAATTATAAAAAAGTAACACAAAAAGAAATAAAAGAGTTTATTAAACTTCTAAATAATAATAAGAGTGCAGGGATAGATAACATAAAAAGAAAAATATTGAAAGAATTGTCAAGAAAAGTATTTGTTCTGCTGACATATATTTATAATGCAATATTTAGGTTGGGATATTGGCCAGAGTGTTTTAAAATTTCAGAGGCTATAATGATTTTAAAACCACGAAAACCCGCTTCAAATGTCACATCATACACCAATCAGTTTACTATCAAAATTATTGGAAAAATTATTATGAGCAAGAATAAAAGAGTATTTAAATATAATACCTGATCGTCAATTCGGGTTTAGAACCCAGCACTCCACAATACAACGATGCCATAGAACAGTAAATAGTATCCAAAAGGCACCAGAAAGAAAGGAATATTGTTCAGTAATCTTTATCGATATCAAACAGGCATTCGATAAAGTATGGCACGAAGGCCCACTCTTCAAAATAAAAAATTCTTTGCCGCACAAGATATTTTCATTATTGAAATGTTACTTAACAAACAGATTATTTAGAACTATAGTTGGAACAGAAACATCAGAATTACGTAATATCAAGTCTGGAGTTCTACAAGGGAGTGTTTTAGGACCACTTTTGTATCTCATATACACACGCGATATTCCGACTGATAGTGATATAATGATTGGAACTTTTGCCGATGATACAGTAGTCATGGGGACTCATCAAAGTGCATCCGTCGCTACGGCAGATGTTCAACAATATGTTTCAGCATTTGAAACAAGAACCCTGCACTGCTCAAGCGTAAAAATAAACAACTTCTATGTTCTATGAAACAACTTATATGTACTATGAAAACAATATGGAATTGAGCTATGGGCGTGCGCAAGCAATTCAAATACAGAAATAATACCAAGAGCGCAATCGAAAATTTTACGATGCATTGTGAACGCACCCCGGTATATTACGAATGGCACTCTACATAAAGACTTAAAAATAAAAACTATTAATAAAATAATAAATGAAAGGAGCAAAAAATGTCACGAAAAATTACCAGGTTACCCAAACAAATATTTAACAGGATTAGGCGAGGAATCAAGATTGAAAAAAATGGCCATACGATCTTAAATAAATTTAAAAAAAATAAAAAAAAGATCTCTTTAAATGCATTTACACCCAGCATATTGTCTTAAAAATTTATATTATTCTGATCGGCAATAAATCTATGTAAAAAAAATTGGCAGTGGTTGCTTAGGTTACTAAAAATTACTCAAATACTTAAATACACAAATTAACAAGTTCTAATATGTTAGGTCGATAAGTTTCTTTTTCTTGAGTCGGAATTGAAAGTTTGTATTATATAGCGTGGCCGCTAGAATGTTGCAGTGGTTGCCAGTTGTATTCTTGTATTTCTATGAAAACCTTTTAATCTCTTATGCTATTGTAGACAGGTTAGTATCCTGGTGCAGTAGCCACGTTGGGACATATCTAGATGCATCTACTAATTGTCTTATAAGTTTGTTCTGAAATCTTTGTAGAATGTTAATATTACTTCTTTTAACTGATCCCCAGAGTTGGATTCCGTAAGTCGAGACTGGTTTCAGGACGGTTTTGCGTGATAGAATTTTGTTGTATGTTGATAATTCAGACTTTCTACCCAAGAGCCAGTATAATTTTTTTCTAGTAATTTCTAGCTGATGTCTCTTTATTTTGATGTGTAGTTTCCAGTTCAACCGCCTATACAGAGGTTTTTAACAGATTCTTGTCGTGGTATAGGTTTGTTAAAAATCTTAACTGAAGGGTAGGATTCTTTGCGGAGAGTGAATGTAATGCGGACTGATTTAGAATTGTTAACCACATATCTGTGTGTTCTTGTAGTAGCCGGGTAGTGGTGTTGGCGTTTTCGTGTTGAACAGTAACGCAAGTGTCGTCAGCAAACATAGCTATATTAGTGCGAGACTCAGCATCATTTAAGAACACGTAAAATTTCTTGGATTTCAACAATAAAAATATGTCATTCGAAAGATGTTTTTTGATCTTATATAGAAGTCCAACGTGCTAGACTTTGTCGAAAGCGCTAGCTAGGTCAAAGAAGATTGCAGAACAGTATTGTCTTGAATGCAGCGCCGAATTTATAGTATTTACAAGACGGTGGATTTCGTTGAGTGTCGCTCTCTGAAGCCGATCTGAAAGTTTGGTATCATGTTTTTGTGGTTTAGCAGGATTTTTATGCGTTATAACAGTATCTTTTCAAATATTTTATATATGATAGAAAGGAGACTTATGGGACGATGTGATGTGACATGGTCTTTTCCAGGCCTTAGCCAGGTTTAAGAATTAGGATTATTTTAGCTGTTTACCAGTAGTTGGTAACTAGTAGTTGGTAAACAATATTAACAAGAATCTTTTTAATTTGATAGGTGCTTTTTTGCATTTTTATTGTTTTTTTTATACTGGACTGGTGATTTCAACGATTTTGCATGTTTGATGATCTGTGTAACTTCAGACAAATTTGTTCTTATATGGTGGGATTCCGAGTTAGCTACATTGCTTAATAGATTGTTAATGAATTGCTCTTCTGCAATATTACATTTTTCAGGCACTGGTTGAATGATCTCTTGAAGATTTTTAGCAGACACAACAGATTTTTCTTCATGAGCTCTTGCCCAGGATTGATCTAATTTCCTTATAGGAGGAAACGATGTAATTGTTTTTTTTTAATGTATTTACAAGCTTTTCAAAGTGAGTAGTTATTATCCTGCGTGGCTTATAGGTTGTTTAAATAGTTGGTGACAGCTTCATTTTTGTATGCACTTATAAGACTTTTTAGGTTTTTGCAAGCCTAGAGATCTTGTCATTTGCCAAATTTCAGTAGTCTTCCTTTAATTGCGAGGTGTTTTTTTATTTTAATTGTACAGCATTGATGAACGTCTATTTGAGGCGTTGAGCTTTAAGCTGCATGCTGTAGTATTTTGGTTACTTCGATTACGGCGTAGTTGATCTCATCTTCACTTTTTAGGGAAACATTACAATAAAGTTTGTTATTAATTATTGAGCGATATGAGTCCCAGTCGGTTTGCTTGTTTGTAAAGACAAGTTTGTTAAATATTATCTTTGAGTTATACTTAAGGACAACTGGAGAATGATTTGAATTTAAATCCAAGCATGATTCTATTTCAATCTAATTGACATTAATATTGTTTATTATAGCAAAGTCTAATAAGTCGGGTATTATACTTAGATCACTGGGCCAATATGTTGGCTCTCTAGTGGTTATCGGTCTAGAATTGTGTGAATCTATAGCCCTCAAGAGTTCCCGTCCTCTTGGGGTAGTTAAGCGGCATACCCAGTAGAAGTTTTTAGCATTGAAGTCACCACCTGCAATATGCCTATTCCCTAGTTTTTGGAAAAAAATTAATAAATCGGTGATTTGTTATAAAATGCTTAGGGGTACAGTATATTGCAGAGATAGTTAATTTATTTATGGTTAATTTTATGGACACATTGCTGCTTGAAGGTACTCAGCTAGGTGGTATTTAATTTTAGTTTTTATTAATATTGCAGTACCGCCGTGTGCTCTTCCACTCGGATGTTGAGTACTATATAAATAGTAGTTAAGTATACTCAAAAAACTTTTATCCGTGAAGTGGGATTTCAGTAATGAGCATGACGTTGATATCATTATATGAGAGAAAATATTTAAGTTCTTGAGAATGCTGACTCAAGCCGTTGGCATTCCATAGACTTAATTAGACTTAAAGTTCTAAAGCCATTATTTGGTCTTTGTTAAAATTGTAGTTAAAAAACTAAGCATAGTTCCCATCTATTGAGTTAATATTTTCAGCATTGTTTTAAGTTTAGCGATATCATTGATATTACTCTCCATTACTTGATTAGTGCTGCTTGGTATTTCTTGTGTTGTATTTATGTTTTGGCTAGTAACTCGCGAGTAAGATAAATTTTGAATTACTGTAGGATTCCTGTTAATATTAGGATTGTTAGTTGGTTGTAGTCTCTGTTGTAATGGAGGAAATTTCCGATTGAGCTCTTCTCTTAAGTAGACTAGGCATCGCCTGTAGTTTGTGGGGTGATTTTGACTGCGGAGTACACACTTGACGTTCTTGTTAATTTTGTCAAACCATGGCACTTCTTCGTTTAATGTTCTTCAGTACACTTAAAATACTGTGAAGTCCGATAGCAATAAGTATCTTTGGCAAAGTGAGCACTGTACAATTTCTCGCGAATAAACGTTTGGCTTCTATTTGGACTTTAGTACTACATAAAAATTCAATCTTGTAAATATCTTTGTTCTTACTTTTCTGTTCTAGGTCCACTGTCGGGTTTTCCTTCCTGACGAAATAACTCCAGAACACACGAACCGATTTCGACAATTTTGCATTCGTTGGAAAGGTCTCGGGCTTCGCAAGGTTTATAGCTAAGAAAATTAGTTGTGCATGGCATCGTGCCTTAATGCAAGGTGCTGGAACTTCACGCATCGTAATTAAAAATTCGAGTAATCACATTAGTGAGAATTATCAGAATTATGCTTGGTTAAGTCAACGAGCAATTCTTGAATTTGCTGAATTTCACCATTCAATCAAAAATTGCTGGCGATTTTGTGACATACCAATGATTCCGATTGTTCTTCCGTTCGACTTCAAACGATTGCAATTTCCAGTTCGCCTTGCGTTTGCAATAACAAGTCACAAGGCCAATCGCTTAGTGTTTAATTTTATTTTAGCGGGATAAATTTCAAATAGATTATTTAGAAAATCATTGTTTTTCACATGGGCAGTTATACGTTGCCTGTTCATGAGTTGGAAAACCATCCGCTTTGTTTGTGTTAACGTCAGACCAAAAAACAAAAAATGTGGTTTACCAAAGAGCACTTCAATGAAACGGATAATTTGCGGATTCACTTTCATTTACTTAGAGAAGTTCAACTAAAAAACACTTCATTTTTGTAATCGAAATAAGTTCATTACTGTTGTATAATAAAATCACATTTTTCCTTTTCAAATATAAAACAAACAAAAAATTTCTTCATCTTTCTCACGAAACCATCTGGTGGCGAAACGGAGTTCGTCGGGTTTGCTAGTTATTTATAAAATGTACATGATATTTGAGTATTGAAAATGAAAAGGAAAAGTATTGTAATTTATGATGTTGACTGTTCGGGAGAAGACAGAAGAAATAGTTCCGAATCCTGAAGCTTAACTCTGGTTCTCGCGCTGTGGTGCCAACATGATGAGCCAAAGATAATGTTTAACTGTCAAGTTGAGGTGCGATGTGGGTTGCCAGGTCGCTACAGATCACTCCCCTCCGGCGAAAAGTTTATTATTAATAGTCGGATTAGTGTTTAACCAGTGTTTCTTTGTAATTTTCGTTTGAGATATAGTGGAAGTAGAACACTCTGCATCATCGTTTTTGTATCTTTTGTTGTTTACAATTGTCCACTCGTTGCCTGCTTCGACTCTGGTAGACATATTGTTTTGGACGTCGCACGTATGATGTAATGTTAGGTCGTCTAGAGTGTAAATATTGTTATCGCATAACATCCCGATATCGTTTTCCATTCTAATTACTGAAGGAATATTCAAATTTCTGAACTTATTGCCGATTTTATTTGTGTCGACTGTGTCTGTTTTCATTATTTTTGGAATGGTATCTGCATTAATTTTGATATTTTTGTCAGTGTTTTTACTGATCCTGGTTTCATGGTTGGTTTTTGTGTTATCTACTGATTTTTTTCACTTATGTTTTCGATTACAAAAGAGACTTCATTATTTATGTTATCAATATTATATAGTGTGTGTATGGCTTTAGAAACGCACGCTCCGAGTTCGTTGGGTTGGTTCCCGTCGTACTGGATTGCATTTTTCTGCCCGTAGGCAGGGTCACACATATCGCTTAAATAATATGATAATATTCACAGTGTTATTGTTTATCACTTTGATTTATTTCTTATAAATTTTTTTTTATCGATCTAGAACTGGGTATGTCCCACCAGGGGTCACACACGTTTGAACTGTAACAATAGAAATTATGTCAATAGCACTACACTGCAGGTAAACATGTGACGTCACTGCACTAGTTTATAATTAACTTTCCGTATAGTAGGGAAGGTTATTGTAATTGTCCAGAAAAAGAAATTGAAAATTTTTGCATATCTTTACGTTTTGAAGTTTCTGAACATTTTGGCATACCGTAGAAAAAAATGGATGTGTGTTGTTATGTATGTATGTATGGATAAAATTTTTCGTCCACGTTTTCGGGCGTACGGATTAACAAATTTGAATGGTTAATAAAAACATTCTATTTCTATTGATAGGGAGATGTGTTGATTAGTTTTTGGCATAAGTTGGTCCAGCCGTTTTGGAGTTACAGAGCAAAGTGTGCAGAAAATAGAAATCAAGTTTTTGAGAGAACAGAGCATCCGATTCGATTGATTCAAAAAACTTTTTGCTTGTGCTGACGAAACGATTGCTTTTGGAAAAAGACAAAAAATATTAACTTCTTTTAATCTAACTAATCACCTTCTTTACTCGCACATCAGTATAAAAGTTAACTAAATTTTAAATACATAACTAAAATTTTTCCGGAGCCTCTTGCGACGCCTAGCTAGCAAGATATATATATGTTCGATGCTTTACTTTAACATTCATTGTATTCATCATAAAGATTAATACCTTAACTCTGGCTAACTTAACTAAAATCATACGTTAATATAATATACTAGTGATGTGCCAAGTCGAATCAAGTGATTCGAATCATTCGAATCAAGCCTTTAACGACTTGATTCGAATCAGATTTTACTTGATTCGAATCAACTCGTATCAAGCCGCGAAATATTTACTGTGTGCATGTATGAAAACAAATTCTCATAAATATAAAAAAAATGTTTTAATTTAATTCAATATTATAATAATATAAATAATAATAATAATAAATATAAAAAATAATAATAATAAATATAAAAAATAAATCTTGAATTAAATCATGCGAGCCACCCGGCTTTAATACGCTTAAATGTATCACCCGACTCCAATTTTTAACTTCCCGAAGGAGAAGTTTATGTTTTCATCAAAAAATCCGAATCGCTAATTTTATGTTTTCTCGACGTTTCAAGCCATTCTGAATCGAATGAGACCAAATTTCGAAAAAGTATGTGTGTGTGTGTGTGTGTGTGAACAGATTTTTTGCCGTAAATCGACGTTTTCTTCAAAACGGCTGGACCGATTTCAAAAATTTAAAAGCCATTTGATGTATCTCGATGAGGACTATCGTCTCTGAGTTTTGTGCAGCGATCGGCCGGGCCGTTTCTGTGTAAATTTCAGAAAAGTGAAAAATTTTTCGCCCACGTTTTAGCCCGCAATTCTGAATCGATTCTGAAAATTCAAAAACCATTCGATAGATATTGGTTGGGAATCGTGCTGATTAGTTTTTGGTAAAGATCGGCCGGGCCATTTTCTTGTAATAAAGTTTAAAAAAAAAAAATTTCGACGATTTTTATGATTTTTTTTTTGACGGTAGATACCACAGTCTTCTATATCATACTAAAATATTATGGCCCTACGACAACTGGTTCAGCTTTAAAAATTCGTCAAAGTTTGCAAAAATTGGTATAGTTTTTTTGACATTTGTCAAAAATTAGACATTTGATCGATGTTTTCTCAAAAGCACCTGGACCGATTTCTGAAATTTAAAAGACATTTGATGTATTACGGTGAGGACTATCGTTTGTCAGTTTTGTGCGACGATCTGCCAAGCCGTTTCTTTATAATTTGAAAAAAAGTGTTAAATTTTCGTCGACATTTAAGCTCATCCTACCGAACCGATTTTAAAATATCAAAAAATGTTCGAAAGATATTAGTTGGGAATGGTACTGATTAATTTTAGGTGAAAATCCACCGAGCCGTTTTCTTGTAATTAACTGTTGAAAAAAATATTTAAGCCGATTTTTATGGATTTTTTTTTAGCGATATATACCACGGTCTTATAGAACTTACTGAAATATTACGGCCTTACGACAAATAGTTTGATTTTAAAAATTCATCAAAGTTTGAGAAAATGAGTAGCTCTTTTAACATTTGTTAAAATTAAAATTAGACTATTTACTTGGTATAATGTAGAGTACTTGTTCTTGAACATAATAAACCATTAAAGTCCTGAAAACTGGTTCAATTATATAAAATTTGCTTTTAGAAAATACTCCGAGTCAAAGTGTTCGTTCGTTTTCAATTATGTGTAATAAATCCACTCGGAATACTTTTAATGACTCATAAATTAATTTATTTTTTATTGATTAAGTCGATTATTTAAATATATCGGGAAGTTCATGTAACTTGCCTCAAGGCTAAATACCAAACCAACTAGTTATGACTTTAACCCATAGACCTTATACAATTTCATAGACTGCTAGTCCCCATACATTTCTCAAGTAAAAAAGTGTCAAAAGATGTTCTATGGTATGAGGGCATACGAGGGTAATTTCGCGGCCGAGATATGTCAAACTCGATCGCTTAAACTTCAAATGAAAGTCCGTGGGTTCGAAATTGTTGGCAAAATATTATATAATATACAATTTATGTTGAACTAATGAATGTAATGAACTATTTATTTATTTATTTATTTTAGTTATACAAAGTGTTTAAGGGAAATTAGAAAAACAAATTAAAACAATATTTTACATAGTATAAAATTCACTGAAAATAAGAACAGTTGGCTAGAGCTATTATGGGAAATTAGAAAGCAATAATGAAATATTTGTTTAAATGTAATATATTTATTATTGGTGTTTAAAAAGCACACATTTCGTATGAAAGCGGAGTACATATTTATCAACTTTGCTTTTCTTTCTTTCTTTCTTTTTTTCTTTCTTCATGGTGCATTCTAATTGTTAAGTAAATTTTTGCGACAAAGTTGATAAGGTCATGATAATGCTGGACAAATTATGGAAAATAATTATTTCCATAATTATTATTATGGAAATAATTTGATCTAAAAAAATGTGCAAGTCCCAAGTCATTCAACTTTCAAAGAATCATGCTTATTTATCTATGGAATCATGCTTTCATATGAACTTTTGTACATTAAATTTAAAGAATTTCGAATTAGGCTTTCTATATATAAACATAAATTAAACATTTCTTCGGAAGGATATGAAAGATATCCTCGATTTTTTATATCGATCAATGTCGAATTTCCCGGAATACTTGCGAAGCATACAGAACAGCACAGAACAGGTTTTACTGCAATCAGGCACCTTACCTAACACATGTTAGAAGACATTTTACTTTTAACAATTTTACAACAGGTATATTTTTATCCTCTTTTAGTTTAAAAACCCGAGCGATCAAACATCACGTGAACCCAAATAACTGTAAAATTTAAGCGATCGAGAGCATTCGACTAATCTCGGTAAAGCTGGTGTTCGTATTTGACATATCTCGGCCGCGAAATTACCCTCGTATGCCCTCATATCATAGAACATCTTCTGACACTTTTTATGCGCTCAACTAGCAGTCCATGTATTGTATAAGGTCTATGCTTTAACCGCATTCATTGTCTTCAAGTCGATATGAATTCATCCGAGTTCCTATGACTCAAACCGACTTATTTCGACTTCAAGTCGCTATGAATTTATCCGAGTTCCTAAGACTCAAACCGACTTATTTCGACTTCAAGTCGCTATGAATTTATCCGAGTTCCTAAGACTCAAACCGACTTATTTCGACTTCAAGTCGATATGAATTGATCCGAGTTCCTAAGACTCAAACCGACTCATCCCGACTTCAAGTCGTTATGAATTTATCCGAGTTCATATGACTCAAACTGAATCATACCGACTTGAATTCGAAACATGTGTCCGTGTTTCAGCGTATCGACTTATCGAGATGCTGTGCGTATGGGTCTTGAGTGTTTATTTATTTTTGACTAAGCGCTGAGAGCAAATTTATTCATGAAATATTATTATTTATCAAAATAAACTACACAACGAGTTTTATACACATACAAAATTATCATATTTTAATTATGCAAGTAATGGCAAATTCACACAAATGAAATAATATCAATCTTTACAGTAGTGGATTGAATTTTAAGTATTTTGTAAGACGTTAGATTCAGCCCCCTGTTTAAATTAGATCTAAACAATCAATAATATACACATGCATTTGTTCAACGTAAGATTAGGAATATTGTTTTATATGCTTTAGTGATGAGAAGTGTTTGGTTATATATTACTGTAAATTCACTTGAAATATTAGTTATATTTGTAGCTAGTTTATTATTATATATAATATAAATGTATTCATCTCTGCACTTTTTGGAATTACTTGCTTACTAAATTAATTATTTCACTTATAAAATTATTAAAATGATATTATTTCTTTTCTTAAATTATAATTGTTCATATATGAACTTGATTCGAATTGATTCGAATCATGATTCGAATCAGGTTTTTTTCTGATTCGAATCATTCGAATCAGGAAATTTTCAAGTCGGCACATCACTATAATATACATATATGATAACAACAACCATTAATCTTACCTCAGGATTTATTTATTTCTAATTGATGTTATTGCCTCCGAGACCAAAAAAGTAAGAAGGAATATATCTTTATTTGTAAACATGCTAATTCTTAAACAATATGGCGACTACATGAAGTATGTTACACATAAAAGCATAGACTGTTACTATTGGGATCTATGCTGGCGCAAATATTCAAAATTGCTAACATATATGCGTATATATATATATATATATATATATACTAGCTGACCCGGTTGTTTTGCTAAGTAAGGTATATTCTAAACAATTTCTAGAGAATCAAATATATTAATACTTTCAGTGTATAAGGATGTGTTGTTTGAATGCTATATACAATGAGGTATTATAAAAACAATAAACCCCATTAGTTTGTCTATATTTTGTCTGGAAGTTTTATACACTTTCTATAGAAAACATGGTATAATCCAATCCAAGTCTTTTTTGGTCTTTCGACTTATTGATTACGTTTCAAGTTTTTCAGATTCTTTTTGGATTCTGCATTTTGTGTATAATTGTAAATAATACAACTGTGCTTATACAAAATTTTAAAATTTATGTGAGGAAAGATAGAAAATGAATCAAGTATTTCTTCTTTGACCCGCTTTTTGAAAAGTTTCAAATAACATTCTATGAATTAATATAAATTTAATAAAAGGTATATAGGGCGAAGCACAATGGTCCAATTTGACTTTGAGCAAATATCAACTTTATCACGAAAACTAAGCTAATTATATCACAATGAATAACACATTTCAAACGAACACTTATCTACTACGTTCAGTAAAACTATCAGCTACTTCATCATTGAAAAAATGTGCTTTCTTGCTGTCTTTCAAAAATTTGTTATCTAGAACTTTTTACCCTATAGGCGGAGTAACTTGAAATGGCCAGGTGGCAAACAGGTTTAATGTCTTATTTTGATTTTAAAGGTATTTTACAGAATAATTACACTTTTAACTAATGCTAAAAAAAAACTACCAACGGAAGAACATACTTTTATTATGGATTTTTAAGGATTAACGTTTATCTCCCGAGAGCATGGTCATGAGAATCAAGGTTATAGCTGGTTATACATCTTTTTCCCTCTAGATTCAAATATTGAGCTAAACAATGTTTAACTTTACTGGTTTTTGACACATTGCTGTTGGACGTTTTTAACCCCGGACCTTCATATTTTACTGTCTCTTTTTCGATAAATTCTGGGAAATTATGACTGGGAAAATGTTATTCGACAAAATGTCCCTTTGATTGATACCAAATTTAGGTTCTGAATTGAAATAACATAAATAAAAAATAATATAACCTATAAAATTGTTTATAAATACCAATGAGTATATAATTATACAAATGAGATCTTTCAGAGCACCATGTTTGAGAAAAATATGCCGAAAAGTGCATTTTCATATTAACATTTCAAAAAGATTGATATTTTGAGTTTCTAGTAACACTTGCGGCCCGTTTACTAACGTTTTTGTATATAAATAAAACTACGAACAAATCTACTTACTACAATTCAATCATAATTAAATAATATTTACGCAGAACATCCTATTAAAAGTAATTAAACATCATCTGTCAAAAACGTTTGACATTTCACTTATTAGCCACCGTCCATTGTTTTATTCAAGGTACGCTTCTATAAAAAAATTCAAATTAAAAATGTAAAGTTTCTACGCAATTTTGAAATAATATCTTACCTTTCCGACCATCTCTGGATTGGCACGAGTTTTTCAAGACTAAGACTGGCCAAATCGATTCAGCCGTTTTCGAGTTTTACTTGGACATTTGAAAGAGAGCTCCATTTTTATATATAAGATATATATATATTAATTTATTTATATATATTAATTTAGAAATGTGAACAAACAACACTCTTTTTTGCACTAATTTATTAAATAGTAATTTTACAAACGTTTCGAGACTAGGTTTGTCTCATCATCAGTGTGTTACAATTTAAAATCTAAAATATGGAAAGCTAGATTAGAATTACGTGTTATCCGTTGCATGTCGTTCATTATACTGCCCCACCAACGATCGTCGGATTCTGAATTTTCTAATCAAGGTCAAGTGGTAAGCACGCAATATCAAATAGGAAAGAGAAGGAATAGGGTCCAGTTGAAAAATAGAAGTCGGTAGGAGAAAAAAGTATTCTATGAAAAGAGACGGTTTGTTTATAAAATTTGTTTTAAATTATTATAATTAAAAATATATGTACAATGTACATAAATATACACAAATGCATACCCATAGCACAAACATCACATATACAAATGTATATATATACCCACAACATACACATACATACATATATACACACACATATATATATATATATATATATATATATATACTTATATACAGGGTGGCTGATATGTATTGCAACCAATTTCAGACCGCTATCATTTCTAAACCGCTCATCAGACAGATGACAGATTTATTCCAGTGATTGTTCATTTAATTATTTACAAGCGTACAAAAGCATTTTGATCTATTGTATTCAGAAAAAAAATTATTCGTGATGGAAGTCAAGCGTGATAGTGCGATTGCTTCATACTTGGCTGGAAAACCTTAAGTGGCTATCTTTAGAGCCCTCCAGCATTTAAATGCGAACAAATATTTTGTTTCTCGTACCATATCTCGTAACCGTGATACATTCAGTGTTGCACCGCGTCCAAAAAGTCGACGAAAAAAAAACTAACAACCCCAGAAATGATCCAAAAAGTATAGGCAAAAATCGATCAAAATTCGTGTCGCAGTGCAAAAAAATGGCCCGTGAGCTGAACATATCGCAAAACGGATGCAACACATATTGAAAAATGAGCTTGGACTAAAGCTATTGAAGTTCCAAAAAGTGCAAGAGCTCATCGATGCACAAAAAAAGTTAGACGGGAAGGAGTCAAGGGGTTGCTTCGCTTGCACGAAAGTGGCTAGTTACCGAATTTGTTTTTTTCAGATAGGAAGTCATTCCAAATCGAGCAGTTTATGAACAAACAAAATGATAGGGTTTACTTGCCAAAAAGGTCAGCTAAAAATTTACATCTTCGATTGGCCACCAGAACTCAAGCGCCGCCGACGGTAATGGTGTGAAAAAAGAGGTTTTTTGCTTCATTTCCATCGCACAATAGCCACCAAAATCTCTGGATCTAAATTTGCTGGACTTTTGTGTCTTGGACATTTTGAAGAGTGAGGTTCGCACTAAAAAATACCAAAGTGTCGATCATCCCAAGAAGCCGCCTCGCCGGGAATGGGCCAAAATACCCCAGGGCCACTTTCGTGCAGCGTGTTATGGTTTTTCTGCCATTTGAAGGCCATAATTCGTGCCAAAGGTGGCCAATTAAAACAAACCTAAACTGATTCTAAAATTTGATGTTTTTTCCGACATTTTTGCTTTTGAACAATGAAATTTAAAATGAAAATGACAAAGTTATAGCGCTTTACTTTGTTGCATTACATATCAGCCATCCTGTATATATATATATATATATATATATATATATATATAATTTGGAAATATGAAAAAACAACAATCTTTTTTGCACTAATTTATTAAATAATAATTTTCACAAACGTTTCGAGACTAGGTTTGTCTCATCATCAGTGTGTTATAATTTAAAATTTAAAATATGGAAACCTAAATTAGCATTATGTGTTATCCGTTACAAGTCGTTCAAAATACTGTCTTCTGCCCCACCAACGATCGTCGGTGTCCGAATTCTCTATTAAATTTGAAGTGGTTGGTCACGCAATAACAGATTGAAAGGAAGGATTAGGGTCCAGTTGAAAAATAGATGTCGTTAGGAGAAAAAATATTCTATGAAATGAGACGGTTTGTTTATAAAATTTGTTTTAAATTATTATAATTGAAAATATATGTACATATATATACATATTCATATTTACAAATGCATACCCATAGTACAAAACACCACAAATATATATTCATATATACAAATGCATACCCATAGTACAAATATCTCCCTTCCGCTTTTTTGCTCTTGGTTTATAATACAAAAATGCGGAAGGCAGATATTTGACAACCTTATACTCACAATATGCATATATAATATACATATATATATATATATATATATATATATATACCTATATATAAATATATATATATACACATACACACATATATATATAAAAGAGGATCACTTAAGTTAGAACATTTAAAACTCACGAACGGCTGAACCGATTTAGATGAAAATTGGTAGTGAGGTAGTTTAGAGCCAGGAGAAACATATGGTAGTACTTTTTATCCCGTTTTTCATTCTAATTCAAAATTAATTATTTATAAACTATTCATTTAGTTTATTCAATCTATGATTCTATCAATGATTTTATCCAAGACATTTACTTTCAATTGTCAACTGTCATTCGGTATTTCTGCTTTGATACAAATATATTAATATGCATTTTTTAATCACCACTTTTAGAAAATTATTACGAGAATAATATAATTTTTTTAATCACCACGGAAAATTATTACAAAGTGGCGAGTAAATTAATTCTTAGTAATAGCAAGCGATGCCAGATGGCCGATGAGGAAATTTATTTCTTGAAAATGGGAATGTAATTATTTATATACTTAGGTATTTATGTATATTTGTTTATACGTATTTAAATAGAGTGTTTGAGGTATTTATATTCTATATATCAGCCATAAGTATAATCATCAACAAATTAATAAAAAAAATAATTTTGAAATATAGTTTCTTAACATAACCTCAAAATTTGTAATAAAAATGTAAATAGGTATAATATATATTAATTGTTGTTAATTTATAATTTCTTTATACATATCTTAAAAAATGTTTCAGGTGTTTACAACTAATTGGCATATATATTATCAGCAAATGTGCTTTGATTGGACAATAAAGAGTCCTAATTGAAATTACTCGACTACCTTATGTTAAATATAGTAATAGAATATTAGTTCTTGGTTTATATATATATATATATATATATATATATATACACACACATATATATATATATATATACATATATATATACATATATATATATATATATATATATATATATATATATATAAAAGAGGATTGCTTAAGTTAGAACACTTAAAGCTCAAGAACGGCTGAACCGATTTAGATGAAAATTGGTAGTGAGGTAGTTTAGAGCCAGGAGAAACATATGTAGTACTTTTTATCCCGTTTTCTAATTCAAAATTAATTATTTATAAACTATCCACTTAGTTTATTCAATCTATGATTCTATCAATGATTTTATCTATGACATTTACTTTCAATTGTCAACTGTCATTTGGTATTTCTGTTTTGATAGAAATATATTAATATGCATTTTTTAATCACCACTTTTGGAAAATTATTACGTGAAAAATATAAATTTTTTAATCACCCCGGAAAATTATTACAAAGTGGCAAGTAAATTAATTCTTAATAGTAGCAAGCGATGCTAGATGGACGATGAGGAAATTTATTTCTTGAAAATGGGAATGTAATTATTTATATACTTAGGTATTCATTTATATTTGTTTATACGTATTTAAATAGAGTGTTTGAGGTATTTATATTCTATATATCAGCAATAAGTATAATCATCAACAAATTAATAAAAATAATAATTTTGAAATATAGTTTCTTAACATTACCTCAAAATATAGTGGTAGAATATTAGTTCTTGGTTTGTATATATATATGGTATATATATATATATATATATATATATATATATTTTGTAGAGTTTCGAACAAGAATCCAAAAATAATACAAAATAAAAAACAAGAAAAGTTTTTAAAAAAACAATTTCTTTATTTAATTATTTGTTTATTGTCGACGTTTCGGAACTAGGTACGTTCCATCTTCAGGACATCTGTCAAGAAACATGATCTTGATGAGATTTTAGCAAACAATATGTTTAGGAAAAGAAAATAGATTTTTCTTAAATAATGAATTAAATTGTAAAAAATATAATAATGTACAGAAATATGATAATATGTTCAAAATAAAAATGATAAAAATAAATGAGTGGATTATCAGAACAGGATATTAAACATAATAGAAAATTTTTTTGAAAGTTATGGAAATTTTTTTAAGAAAAGGTTAATGACAAAGTTGAATTAATTACCTGTATGTTTGAATATTTGTTAGCACTTTTTCACTAAACAAGCTTTTTTAACAAAAATGATTTTGTGAGTTAATTTTCCGCCGAATAATTAGATTTTGTAAATCAAAATTACTAAAAAATTTGTCTTTTTTAAAATTATTATTTGAAAACACAAATAATATTGTTCTCTGGATGTTGTTCGATTGGTTTTCGAAAATTAACTAAATGAAACTGGTGTGCCTTTTGTAACACGTGTAAACACTTGAACGAGAGATGTGAGATTGTATGTGTGTGTTTTTATATGTCAGGGTGTGAATACTTAAATTGTTGATCTTAAAAGGAAGTCGATATTAATTGTTTGTCAAAAAGTGTAAAAAATTTAAATATGAATCATGTAATAGGTTGTGATCTGATCTAATGTTGACACTGTTAGAAACATTTATGAGGATGAGACAACTCTCCGCGAATAACCTTCTAAAGATGCAACTTTCGTGATATAAAATCTTTGGAGTGAAATTAAATGAATGGGCGTTTTCTATAGAGTGTTGTACTAGGGTACTTTTGAAATTTTTTTGTTTATGGTGGACCACACTTAGTTCATGTTGTCTCATTCTCTTGTGTACATATTGGGAGGTTTGTCCAATATATTGAAAAGCACAGTCATTACAAGAAACTGTTCATTCAAAGTTCAAAGTCATGTTTCTTGTAATGACTGTGCTTTTCAATATATTGGACAAACCTCCCAATATGTACACAAGAGAATGAGACAACATGAACTAAGTGTGGTCCACCATAAACAAAAAAATTTCAAAAGTACCCTAGTACAACACTCTATAGAAAACGCCCATTCATTTAATTTCACTCCAAAGATTTTATATCACGAAAGTTGCATCTTTAGAAGGTTATTCGCGGAGAGTTGTCTCATCCTCATAAATGTTTCTAACAGTGTCAACATTAGATCAGATCACAACCTATTACATGATTCATATTTAAATTTTTTACACTTTTTGACAAACAATTAATATCGACTTCCTTTTAAGATCAACAATTTAAGTATTCACACCCTGACATATAAAAACACACACATACAATCTCACATCTCTCGTTCAAGTGTTTACACGTGTTACAAAAGGCACACCAGTTTCATTTAGTTAATTTTCGAAAACCAATCGAACAACATCCAGAGAACAATATTATTTGTGTTTTCAAATAATAATTTTAAAAAAGACAAATTTTTTAGTAATTTTGATTTACAAAATCTAATTATTCGGCGGAAAATTAACTCACAAAATCATTTTTGTTAAAAAGCTTGTTTAGTGAAAAAGTGCTAACAAATATTCAAACATACAGGTAATTAATTCAACTTTGTCATTAACCTTTTCTTAAAAAAATTTCCATAACTTTCAAAAAAATTTTCTATTATGTTTAATATCCTGTTCTGATAATCCACTCATTTATTTTTATCATTTTTATTTTGAACATATTATCATATTTCTGTACATTATTATATTTTTTACAATTTAATTCATTATTTAAGAAAAATCTATTTTCTTTTCCTAAACATATTGTTTGCTAAAATCTCATCAAGATCATGTTTCTTGACAGATGTCCTGAAGATGGAACGTACCTAGTTCCGAAACGTCGACAATAAACAAATAATTAAATAAAGAAATTGTTTTTTTAAAAACTTTTCTTGTTTTTTATTTTGTATTATTTTTGGATTCTTGTTCGAAACTCTACAAAATATACACAAATCCAAGACTCTACCATTCAATATATATATATATATATATATATATATATATATATATGTTGAATGGTAGAGTCTTGGATTTGTGTATATTTTGTAGAGTTTCGAACAAGAATCCAAAAATAATACAAAATAAAAAAACAAGAAAAGTTTTTAATAAACAATTTCTTTATTTAATTATTTGTTTACTGTCAACGTTTCGGAACTAGGTACGTTCCATCTTCAGGACATCTGTAAAGAAACATGATCTTGATGAGATTTAAGCAAACAATATGTTTAGGAATAGAAAATAGATTTTTCTTAAATAATAAATTAATTGTAACAAATAATAATGTACAGAAATATGATAATATGATCAAAATGAAAATGATAAAAATAAATGAGTGGATTATCAGAACAGGATATTAAAAACGATAGAAATTTTTTGAAAGTTATGGAAAAAATTTTTTAAAGAAAGGAATAATGATAAAATTGAATTAATTACCTGTATGTTTGAATATACGTTAGCACTTTTTCACTAAACAAGAAAAGACAACACTTTTAGTAATTTTGATTTACAAAAGTTAACTATTCGGCGGAAAAATAACTCACAAATTCATTTTTTGTCAAAAATTCTTGTTTAGTGAAAAAGTGCTAACGTATATTCAAACATACAAGTAATTAATTCAATTTTATCATTAATCCTTTTTTAAAAAATTTTTTCCATAACTTTCAAAAAATTTCTATCATTTTTAATATCCTGTTCTGATAATCCACTCATTTATTTTTATCATTTTCATTTTGATCATATTATCATATTTCTGTACATTATTATTTGTTACAATTAATTTATTATTTAAGAAAAATCTATTTTCTATTCCTAAACATATTGTTTGCTTAAATCTAATCAAGATCATGTTTCTTGACAGATGTCCTGAAGATGGAACGTACCTAGTTCCGAAACGTTGACAGTAAACAAATAATTAAATAAAGAAATTGTTTATTAAAAACTTTTCTTGTTTTTTTATTTTGTATTATTTTTGGATTCTTGTTCGAAACTCTACAAAATATATATATATGGTATATATATATATATATATATATATATATTTTGTAGAGCTTGTTCGAAACTCTACAAAATATATATATATGGTATATATATATATATATATATTATATATATATATATATATGTATTCGCACACATTTTACTCTCGTACACACTCGTAATACAACTTCCAAACTAACAACATGTTCGTTTGGAATAAGCTTTTTTATAATAAAATATATCATTCATTTTAATTTTACAATTTTTTTAAAATTTTTCATAACTCGACGTTTCGTCAATTTTTTATTTCACTTTTATTTATTTTTCGTGCAATTTTGTGTTTTTGTGTTGTTTTTCTAAGTTTATTTGTATGGTGAGTTTCTTTACATTGTTTATTTTATGGTTGTTTTTCATATATACTTTTCATATACATTGTTTTACTTATTTTTGTCTGTTAATTATGTATTTTTTTATATTGTTTTAATTTGTAACCCTGAATTATTTAATTGTAGCACTGAAGATGGGTCAAATCCAGACCCGAAACGTATGTTCTCTATAAATAAAAACATTTTTCATTAAAACTGTTTTTTAATTACTGGATGGATGCCCAAGAAACAATTTTATTATATTATTTCACCATCTGAAGAAAAACCTCTCGCTTTATATATATATATATATATATATATATATATATATATATAACCCATCGTACTCCGTTTCGCCACCAGATGGTTTCGTGAGAAACATGAAGAAAAAAGTAAAAATGTTTTTCGATTTTCTGTTGAAATTTTTCTTCAATTTTCTTTGCTATAAACCTCCCGGAGCCCCAGACCTTTCCAACGAATGCAAAATCGTCGAAATCGGTTCGTGTGTTCTGGAGTTATATCGTCAGAAAGAAAAACCCGACTTATTTTTATATAATAGATATATATATATATATATATATATATATATATATATATATATATATATATATATATATATAAAAGTCGTGTTAATTAACTCAAAAAGGCTGAACCGATTTAACGGAAAATTGGCTTGGTAAAGTTGGTAAAAGTTGGTAGTTCAGAGTCAGGAGATTGACATAGGATACTTTTTTTCCCGTTCGACTTGGAATAACAAAACGGAAATGACAGCTATGTAATCACGTATGGATGACAATTTGATATTTGTAGGAAATCAATAATAAAATTATTTCTTTTAAATAAATAATTAACAATTATAATATAATGATAGTGCCATTGCCCATTCGTATAAACCGTGAAGCAAACTATAAAACTCAGTATGGTTTATAAATCATATTTTTCTCAAACACGAAGTTCTGAACTCATTTGTTTAATTATATACTCATTAGTATTTATAAAACATTTTCTAGAATTTTTTTTTATTTATGTTATTTAAAATCATAATCTAAATTTGGAATCGATCAAAGGTACATTTTGTCGAATAACTTATTCCCAGTTATAATTTCCCAGAATTTATCGTTCAGTCGATTATTTACACGTGTCGGAAAGTTTATGCCTCAAGGCAAAATGCCACTTTACCTTAGTTTTTTTTTGCTTGACACATATTTACAGCGAGCATGAAAATTAAATGCATACGTTTTATATTGCTATAATGTTACATCTGTTGAAATGAAATAGTTTAGTAAGCAATTAATCTGTAATCTTGGTCAAATATAACGTTATCATCTACGCTTGCATTCTTTTGAGATAAATATTGTGATATGATGCTTGAAAGATTCAGACAATTTACTTTTCAATGTATATTTCAGTGAAGGTTAGTTTGTTAAGTATAAAATGAAGATGCATCACAAGAAAAATGAAGAATCGGAAACGTTAATTTTGTAAGATATTTTTCCTATATATATATATCTATATATATATATATATATATATATATATATATATACATATATACATATATATATATATATATATATATAATATAGAATTTTGTGATTTGAGTAGAATATTAAATGTTAAATATGAACAATGCAACACTCAGATTGTTACTTTATTTAAATGTTATTTTAAACTTAATTTAAATTTTGCATAAAATAAAGTGCGTGTAAAAATCTAAGTGTTGTGTTGTGTACAAATCTAAGTGTTGTGTAGTGTTGAAAGTGTGAAAATCGGACTAAGTTTTCTTGTTTTTTGATAAACCAAAAAGTGTTAGTTAATTCTAGCAAACCAATTTAAATAGTTTTTGAATTATTTTAGTTTTAATTATTTCTAATGATTCCTTTTTAAGTTCCTATTTTGCAGTATCAAAAGCCTTCTTCTAAATATAGTTTTTTTTTGGGTAAATATTTATGATCATTTTTTTGTAATATCAATAATTCGAAAATTACTTTAAATAATAAGTATATATTTAAATTCAATTCAGTTTAAACTTCGTAGGGTAAGTTATAGTAATCGCAAAAAATCGAAGTTGAAATTTTTTATATATATTTATGTTTCAAAGTTTCTGAACATTTTGACATACCTTACAAGAAATTGATGTATGTGTTTTTTTGTATAGCGAAGGAAATGCCTTTATGCATTCCAGACAGGTCTTTTGTCTGGGTATGTCGGACTCAATACAGCCTGAGTTTAATATCGAATAAAACCTCCGCTTTGCCCTTGCCCCTGGTCCTCACGGAAACCGCCGTTAGGGATTACTTTGTGGGGAGAGGATCTAGAATGTTATTATTCTCACCCTTTTTTCAATTTTATACTCATCTTTTAAATGAGCGAAGTCCCATTCGCCCTTCCTCTTTCCATAGAACGC
The DNA here is from genome assembly GCF_003426905.1 of Ctenocephalides felis. NCBI lineage: Eukaryota > Metazoa > Arthropoda > Insecta > Siphonaptera > Pulicidae > Ctenocephalides > Ctenocephalides felis. The sequence goes on from NW_020538040.1 coordinate 115,114,508, forward strand.
AGGTCAATTAGCACATGTCTCGCAAATCTGTCTATGGCGTTCCAAGCAGTCTCAGTTGCCAGCATCACTTTTACAACAATATCTGTAGTAATTTTTTGCCTCAATAGCTCTTCTACATCGTCCAGTAGATTGTGCGCGGATACAAATTTTTATCGACGATTTCGAAAACTCGGATCAACCGATTTAAATAATCCATAAAAGATTCGATTCGTATTGATAAGGAGACGTGCTGATTAGTATTTGGCAAAGGCAAAAAACCAAAAATAGTAATTCAGTTTTTGAGAGAAAGGAGCGGCCGATTTGAATAATTTAAAAAACGTTTTATTTGTATTGACTGAATGAAAAAATGTTTAAATTTCTGGAAAGGCAGGTCCAGCGGTTACGAAGATTCAATAAAAAAGTTAAAATAATGTCATTTGGTGGTCAAAAATGATTATTAGTCATATGCACATCAAATTATCAGATATTTTATAGAGATTTGAATAATATGTTCACATTTTGTGTCATTGTTTTTTTTGGGCTTTGTACCAAAATTTTTAATTTTAAAGTTTACTCATATGGTTCAAACAAATGTCCTCGACATTTTTGACAGTATGGAATCACCGATAGAATGATTGAAAAAACATTTGGTTCGTACTCGATCGCGAGAAGTTTTTCCAAAAGGCACGTTTACCCGTTTTGGAGGTACGGAGCGCAAAGGGTGTAAAAATGGTCACGCGGTTTTCCAAAGAACGGTGATTAGATTAATTCATTTTTTTTGTGTAGACGGTATGAAAAAAATGCTTTTACAGGGAATTTTGTAATTTTGAAATTTTTTTAACAAAATCAAGTTTCAAAAAATTCAAACTTTTAGAAATTTTTCATAATATTCAAAACAAATATCAAAATTTTTTGAAAAACCCATTTCTTACAAAAAAATTCATAATCTTTCAAAATTCTCAAAAAATAAGAAACAACATTTGTCAGAAATTTCAAAAAAATCAAAATTTGAAAAAAAATGTCTTGTAAGCAGCATTGTCGCCTAATTTGTTATTAATTGTTATTAATTCCAGCAATTTGCCTTAAGGCACGATGCCATGAACCACTAGTTTTATATTGTTACTTCAAACTGATTGCTCCGTCAATTTAAGCCTAAATTCAGGATGAAGGTTACAATAATTCATAATGGGCTGTAACTTGGTAATATTGTTTAAAATATAATTATATAATAAATCTCAAACGTTCAAGGCCAAAGGTCGGCAAATTTAAAGGATTGCTCTTAGGGTTTATATAAAAACCGACATTTCAGAAAACCGGTTTTTGAATTTTAATTTTACTAAAATACCGGTTTTCGAATTTTATATAGAAAATAATTTTTTGCTAGAATATTCTGTAATTTATCCGCAAATTTAGTGTAATTTAGAATAGTATTTGACTGTGTTCAATTTTATAGATAGTAAACAAAATTATTTTAATTTTAATTGGTAGAACTAAAAAAATAATAGTTTATCTTGATTAAATAACTTTGAAAATAATTATTCGTTATTCATGCATTATTTTCACATATAAGAATGAAAATATTTTTATGATAGTGAAAGGAAAGTCGAATAAATAAAAATAATACATTTTTAAATAAAAAAAAATTCATTACATAAAAAAATAAAAAAATATTAGATACATGTTGATACATACTTGTTAATATCAATTTTAGTTTTAAAAACAATTAAGCTTAACTGTTCCGAGCAATTTTAATTAATTAATTTTAAACATTTTAATTGTTTTTTGTTTAATAAAATATGATTAAAAAAAATTAGAACGTCTATCGAATTGCTACTTAGGCGTGTCCTTTGTTTACTCACAAAATTTACTGAACTAGAAAATACTCTCATACTTGCGACCAAATTATGTCTAATTGTTTTTTAAGCCTGATAATTTTAAGTTTTTTGTTCTTTTATTTGTGGCTTCTAGGGTTTAAAACTTTTTTTTTAAGTTTGAGTAGAGCAAGTTACTTCTTCAAGAAGAAGTTACACTGACTTAAATTAATATATACACTGGTATAAAAATCTAAATTAATATATACAAAGGGAACTATTGCAGACTGATAAGATATCAAATGCTATTGAAACGATATGATTTTAAGAATCAAAACGCTTTCATTTATTTCTTATATTTGGCTATATTTGTCATTATCCATTTATACAGTGAAAACCGACTTTTTTCACTGAAAAATCGGTTTTCGAATTCCATAATTTTTGTCAGAAAACCGGTTTTTGAAAACCAACAAACCCTAATTGCTGTGACACCAACGAGGAATTGCTATTGGGACAATTTAAGAAGAAGAAGAAGATATTTTTATGATAACCGCCGTTATTTTTACTAACCTAAATTCACAAATATTATTTTGCAATAGTTTCGGAACAAACAAAATCACAACAGAACCGTAAAATAGACCTACCGGGGAAACCGCGTAAAAAGACAGCGCGGAGCACACTACGTCGTTGGTGGCGTATAAAAGTACTTTTCAGAGTGATATATATTTAAAACGGTGGAACCTAGGAAAAAAAGTATTGATACATTTTTGTAGATAATTTTATGCTCTACAATTTTGTCTCGGGCAATTTTGTAAAAAACTGACCATTTAACTAACTAACATTTTTTTGATCTTTGATCTTGTGCAATTTTTTTAGCTTGTACCGGAACGATAATTTTGAGATTTATTTTTTAATTGTATTTTAAGCAATTTTACCAAGTTGCAGCCCATTATGAATTATTGTAACCTTGAATGCTTAAATTGACCGGTACATATTGTTACGAATTGCTTTTAATTCTTTCATTTCTAATCCTTATTTTATTTAAATTACCGTTACTTTTTATCGCGTACTGCTGAAAGACTATTTAAATTTACAACTACTAGTAATGAGAGGCGTTTGTTCGTAACTTAACTAAACAATATTCTATATTTATATATTTACATACTTATTCTCTACTTAATCAATCTGAACTCTACAACTTAAATCTAAATTTATCTCTGTACCCACGGCGCAACCAGTGTCCAACACCTGTCCATACATCGGGATCCCGATTCACATCACACTAATCACATTTCATAATTACACCAAGTCTTCCTTCGGTTTGGGGCAGCTTCCGATACGCTTAATTAATTAATAATTTTAACTTACATTATCACCAACATTAATTTGATAAAACATTGCGCGCACTGCACCGCGCTCATCTCTTCGACTTATACTTAAGAACAGAATCTTTGGACCCGACACCCCTGAGGGCCTACATCCTACTCGTTCCACTTGCGGGCTCTCCCACACTCTTCATCAGGGATGGTTTACACATATATGGAGAGAGGTGGCTCTATGTAATTAAATGTGTGTGGGTACTCACCCACGCCTTCGTAACACTCCACCACCTCCCCTAAAGATTGTCCTCGATCTTTCAAAACTCCATCCCGGTTGCCGCACCCGCTTCGACTTTTCCAGGTGATATCAATGGTGCCCTCCAACCTGTCTGGTCCGCAATCCACTTGCTTTGCATGGCCTACCATTACGTCGTTCTCCACTTTGGCACCTCACCAGGGCGCGCATTGCTGTGCTGCATAAAGCCAACACTTTAGGGGTATCCTTGTCACTAACACTTCAGAGTTTTAACCAAAAGTAAGCGCCACATCAAATGTTTAATGTTCTTGTCCCAAAACGTGCAAACAGAAATACAATACTCCGCTTCACTTTTATAACAGTCATTAACTTTCTTAACTTATCAACTATTAAAATTATCAAACATAATAAAGGTAAATAACATAAAAACACTCGGAAAATTAACATAAACCTATCTATAGTTAACACTATCATTTATATCAAACAAAAAAAAACATAACACTATCTTATAATATTCTAATTAAAGGCTTTCTAATCTATTCTGGCAATGGTAACAATTACAACGCGTAAAGACAATATAAAAACAGAAAACACGAAAGTAAAAGTATTGCAAGAGTAAGGCTAAGAGCAAGAATGAAAACAATTAATCTCAATTTGAATATAGGTAATTAAAATGTACTACATATTATAACGTGAATCTAACTATTCTTAGTCCTTTTTTCTAGTTTTAACTAATTGAAACAAAAACATAAACAAGTTACCAATAAGTGATTATACCAAACAACAAAAAAGAAGGTAGAATGAAACCATTTCGTTTGCCTAAAAACTAATACCCTATTTTCCTATCCTGTAATTAATTATACAAAGTGACTAATCAATTTCATGCGAAGCAAACTTATTTTAACCAGATTTTAACTCACAACATTACGAAATACAAAAACTGACTTTATTTCGCGTGTTTCCTTGAACGCTATTAACCCTGTGGCTGCAATTACGATCGCATAAGACTTAACTGATATCCCTATAAACCGAACATTGTTTACCAATTGACTAATCAAATGTATCGCGAGAGAGAAAAAAAAAAACAAATAAAAAACAGACTAACTACTTTTTCTAAAATTATTATACTATCATTAGCTATCTATTACGCGTATACAGCAAGTGGCGCTTCTTATTCAAAATCTAAACAAGGAGAGAGTTGTTGGAATGCTTTTGTCACCCCAGGTTTCCTAAGGTCAAAGATGCCAGTTGCATGTAACATCTACCTTATCCACAAACATATGAAGTAGTGCAACGCCACTCCGCTTATAATTTCTGAAGGAAATTACCATCAGTGATAAACCAATAAACCATACATACAACATCGCGCGACGTCACTGATGGCGGCGCAACGCTTTTAGGCAGGCATCGGGAGCGGATGTCTGCTTAAAACATTGGCATTAGCGGCAATACATTGTGGTAAAAGTATTGGCCCCGGGAGTAAAATCCACAAAATTTTACGTACATTCAACAATATCAACAAACAAAGCTTCCAAATGGTCATGTGATAGCGATCAGCTTGTAAGTGGCGCATCACAAGCCAACTATGTCATCAAAGCTCCAGGCGTGCAACTCCTGGGGCTGCTCCCACAGCACGCACCTCCGTACTGTGAGATCCAAATCATAACCATAATCCATATTTCACAAAATACAACACCAGCCCGGGCGATAATTCACAATAACCAAACCGTATCCTCAAAATATCCTCAAAAACCATAAATCTCGATACTATCTTCGTTTCTATTTCATCGCATTTTAAACACCCAATACAAAACAATACCCTAATCAATCATAAACAAAAAAAAAATCTTACAACAACCATACGTGCTGAGCATTCATTCAAATTTTACATACCATCAAATATTTTTCTTGAATCGAGGGAAAAAAACGCACTTATCTCGCATACTTAACTGGCCAGTTAAAATTCATAAAACATACATACTTACACACAATTTCTCAATTCCCTAAGCAACTCAATATGACATTCAGAAAAAAAACTAATAACAATTGTTCCCATATCCCAATCGGTGAGAACCATCTTTTACCGAACCAAATCCATTAAACCCTTTTCGCGCATCGTCCATAATCCGCGATTAACAACTATTTTTCCACAATTCGCCCCGACCTCTTTGATGGTGGAAAATGAAATCCCAAGGGCAGACCAACGTCCCTGCACTTGCTGTAAAAACGATCCATAAATTATCTCTATCTATTTATCATATATATTTTTCCAACTATTGATCCTACATATTTTTCTATCTTATCTCTCCTCTCCATGTTTTCCAATTCTATTCCTATCTTCTAACATGCTTCTAACTATTCATAACTTTTTTTTTTACTTATTTTATTTTTTTTTTATTTTTAAGCAAACATCTTTTATTTTTAATTATGGCACTATCATCTAAATTATCAAAATTTTCAAATTATCAAATCGCATTTACCTTAACTCTAACAAAAATATTTCTCTCTTTTTTTTTATTTAATCTACTTTGTCTGATCGTGCATGCATTGAAGAACAACCAATTTATAAATTTACTGCCAAAAAGAAATTCAGGTATAACAAATAGAAAGTATCGTAAAATGAACAACAACAAAATAAAATCATATGCATTTTTTTCTTTTCCTTTTAAAAAAGAATAGCTTATATATAAAATTCTTCTGTAACAATGTAAGTTTCATTAATTCTCCTAAACAATAATTCGGATTTTCATGAATCTTCCTGAAGTTTTTTCGGGAAATTTTCTAGAATGTTTTGATTCATAGAAATATAGTTAGATTGTAAAAATGAATGGAAAAAATTACAAAAAACCGCTTATCATTGTTTGCCCTTGCAAATATTTGAAGCTTAGTTTGACATTAAAAACAATTGAAGACTGTCATGTGCCAAACATTTCTATTTACTTATAGGCCATGTATGTTTTGTTATCATTTCTCATATTAAAATTTCAGATTTATTGTAACAATATTATATATAAATTTATCTTAAAATTAAACTAGGGGTAAATTTTCATGCTACACTCGTCGCGCCTCTGTAGCAGGAGCGGAAAATTAAAATTAAAATAATCGAAAAGCGGTCCAGTTTGCTATCTATTTATACTTGTTTATCTATGTTATAGGCTAAGGCAATATTAAAATATAATAAATTAATGATTATGAATAAGGAAAATGTAATGTCTACATTATTAATGCCGAAAAGCAGCTGAGATGTGCCAAAAATTAAATTAATATAAGATGCAAATAATATAACATGCGTCTGACGCGCACGGCGAATCGTGTTCTCAATGTGCGCGTGGTTTGCTTTTGCTTGCAATAGTTTTGTTTGCGCACTTTGCGAACAGATTCGCCGTACGAATTCGTGCAAAGGAGACGAGCCATAAGTGATTGCGCTCAAAAATATTCAATTTGCGGTCGTTTTGCCTTACTATACTAAGCCACAATACAAAAAAAATTAATTAGAAGTTTCATTGTGTCAAAAATTCATATGTTTGTCATTGGGTACGGAATATTTACTCAATGGAGCGTTTTCGGTCTGAACTTTTTTTACTGTTTTCCATTTCGTTTGGAATTTTGGAACTAGGTTCATTTTTCTCTTCAGAAGTGAAAACAATTTAGACTCCTTTACCACTTCTCGGGTGGATGACATTTCTTTTCAATGGTGTAATTTTACTTTTTTTTAAAATAACGTTGGGTATCGATAAAAAAGCTAATTATAAGAGAAAAATGTTTAATAATGTTTTTCAAAAAAGCAAAAACTTTTCAAGTTACTGGCTACTGAAAATATGTTTCTTTTTTGCGTTTTTCATCATTTTTTGCTAATATCTTCAAAAATATACATTTTAACGAAAATCATGTAATGAACAAAATTATATCAATTAAAATCTTAATAAATCGCTATTTTATAGTGTTTTAGGCACATTATTAGGCTAGATATGAAAATGGGTTTTTATAGTGCTCAAAATAAGCTTTAAAATGAATACGTCTGCGTGTAAAATGAGTAAACTATCATGCAAATAAAAGACGCATATAATGTTTTTTCATTTCAATCAAATAGTTTTTCAGTGACATTTCCACCAAATTTAAAAATAATCGTATTCCATCTAGAATTAACTTGGTTTAAGAGATCTTGATGAATTCTAGAAAATATCACAACTTTAGTACAAACAATTTTCAAAAAACTCATGATTTCATGAAAAAAAACCTTAAAAAAAAACATCCAATTTCTCATTATAATATCTCTGAAAGAATACGTATAAAAGTATATATATATATATATATATGAAAATTCGAGGTATTTTTCTGACTAGTTATTGTTGTTTATTATTTTTCCATTACACAAATATTGATAGAGGTATTAATTAAGGAGTGCGCGACTGTCCAACCAGAGGTCTTTCGTGCCCTTTAACCCTTCGCCGTTTCACAATGAGAGAAGTTACGGTAAAATTTATGATAGAGAAAGTTGTAGCTCATTTAATCACCTTTAAAATAGTGTATTACAAGTTCTGATAAAATCAGAATTAAAAGAGTAATAATCCAATTAATGCGGTGGATGGTGACGGAGTGCAAATTGTTTTTACTTCTGAACTTAAGATAAAGATTAGCCTATTTCCAAAAAATCAAGTAAATTGGAGCACAGTAAAAAATTCACAGAGCAATAATTTTCTTGATCGTAAGTTGAATAGAGCACACGTGAACAGGATTTGACAAATTAATTCACTTCAAATATAAACTTAAGCAATGTAATTTAGATATTAAAATTACTAAAAGCCAAATGAAATATGGTACGAAATTATAAAAATTATAGGCAGAAAAATAAAAGATGATATTGCATCTTTGCCGCGAATGCTATATATCAATTCTTTCTGAATTTGTTGTACTTTTTAAAAGATTTCAATTTTCAACACGTGTATCTTATGCTCTGACCATAAATCACAAAGGCAGACGATCATTTTTAGTGTGATAAATTTGGAAAATCAATGTTTTAGCCGTGAATAAACAAAAAATCATTCATTTATACATCCACATCTACAGCTATGACTGAAAAATTGTATAACCCTTTGCAATAAAATAAATTGAGCTATTGGAAATAAATTTGCAGTGTATAATTTTTAATATACAATTTTATTGAACATTTTTTAATATTTGTTAAATGAATAATTAAAGTGTTAACTGTGGGAATTGAGAACAATCATTTTATTTGAAACAGTTCTACATTCAACATCACTCATATATTGGTGTAAATAGTAATTCAAAAACAGTAATTATTATTTTTAACTAAGCAGTAAATATTAGTATAAAATATTGAAAAATTGTAGACGTGGGTACAGAACAACGTCTGTCGGGTCAGCTAGTTTATATATATATATATATATATATATATATATATATATAACTAGCTGACCCGGCAAACGTTATTTTGACATCAAAAATATTTTGCCGCTTTGCAGTGGTTTTTATTATTTGAAAATTGAATGAAATTTGAATCTGATGGATCAACATGGATCAATACTATTGATTAAAATTTCCTTATTTATATTAATAAAAAAACACTAAAAGTTTAGAATAAATTTATGAGATTTATCATAAGTAATCAAGTGATAATTGGGCATTTGGATAATCGAAAATCCGGATAATCGAATGTATGAACAATAATGTTGTGTATCTGTTAAAAATAACAATTACATACATAAATATCAACGAAAATCAATGTTTATTAAGAAACTAACACTTCCTTATGTATGTACATACATATTTTCTTCGATTACATTACATACATTTACTAAACTGCAGCATTAATCATGCAAACATCGAATTGTAGGTACATATAAATTAGTCGCGGTTGGTAGTCCTGATAATCGCGAATCCGTATAACTGAGGTCCGGATAATCGAGGTTCTACTGTATATATAAATATTATTCAAAATACACTTCTAAATAATTTCATTATAATTACAAATAATTATAATATATAATATTCTAAGGAAACTTACTATTCATTAAATGAAACACCACAAAATTACTTTCAACATACATATATTTAATAAACACCATTATGCAAACATAAAATTAACTGCTTAATAATATCCTAAAATTAAATATCACACACATCTAACATTCTATATTATATTTCGTGATTTTAAAAAACTAATCACTGGAAATTTAATTTTATCTTGTGATTTTAAAAACCTTTAATCACTTGAATATTTAATCACTCATTAATATTTTAGTGGGCTGTATGACGCTGGTTATTTAATTTATTTGAACTTCACTTGAATTATTAATATTATTTATTTGTGTCGTTTGGAAAATTATGAAAGTCCAAAATAGAAACTACCCGGTTTGTTTGGACCAATGTTTATGGTCCAAATAATCACTAATTAATTATCCGGTTCGTCTGGACTAATGTTCAGGCGTCGATTGTACTTTACTGCTGCCTTTGCCGTTATCTTTAGAGAAAATTAATTACTGCACTTTTTAATACTTGTGTACACTGTAATTATTAGAAGAATGAAAAAACGACAATAGACATAAGAATAGAAAAATTTTATTAAATGGTTGAGTAACTTGTGCGAGCTAAATTCCTTAAGATGTTCTTAGTTTCGCAACTTACTGAATACTGAATTTATTAACTCAATGATCCGTTTAATACGGATGGTAGCAAATAAACCTTGTTCATTTCTTTGGAAAGGTAAATGGATTTATAAGATAAGATTTGATGCAATAATCAGTATCCTTTTATATTGAAAGGGATTTATAATGATAATAGAATTGAAAGATTTGAGGTTACTTAGGCTATTTTAGAAAAAATACATAATATGCACTAATATCTCGTGCCTATATAAAGTAAATAATATTGTAATTATATAAATATTTTACCGAGTTCTTAACAAAAATGATATTAAAAATATTTTAAAAGAATCTTTAACCCTCCGTCGGTCGGCGTGGTCTAGCCAGACTTTTTTCGACTTCAATTAAAAAAAAAAAATACTTCTACTAATCCTATCGACTTGAAATTTTTTGACTTTTCCTAAAATTCATTTCAAAGGCGCCGAAAAAGAATATTGTTTTTCATTGATTTAAAACAAAAAAATTAACAAAAAAAAGCAACGATTTTTTTATATTTCTTGATTTTTTTATATAATTGTTAATATATAAGACACCAAAAACTCATTTATCCCATATAAATGCATGTAAAATGAATGGTGGTCCAGCCAGACCTTTCCGACCGTTCAAAGGTGAAAAAATATCCGACCGACAGAGGGTTAACATGGCGGGCTTCTTGAAGTAATACTAATATTATGTCGAAGCTAAGAATACATTAATTACAAGCCTAATAATATTAATATAATAATAAGTAATAAAAGAAGTAATTAGGAAAGTAATATAAAGTAAGTAATTTAAAATTCACTAACTCATGTCACTAATTGAAAGTTATTAAATTGTTTATCATAAAAAATGATTTTGTCCCATTTTTTTCGTACACTTCACTTAAGCCCGGTGCACACGACGCCAGTATTCCTTGTAACTGGATTTCTGTCGTAATAGGATTTTTGGCGAGCAAGAATTTTGTGCCATATTTTCACTTATTTTATGATTAATAGTAATTTCGTGCATTTTCAAATAGATTATTATAAATATATACTGTGAATTTCACAATTTATATTTTATAGGTCTGAAATACTCTAATGCTTATAAGTGTACAAACAAAGAATTGTATGAATTGTAAACAAAAACATGTATGTATGTATCGCATCTGATTAGGATTAAGTGAAATAATAATAATTAAAAGATAATAAAATGCTTCAGTTTAAGGGGCACAACTAGTGTGAAATTTCCAAAAAATCGAATTTTCAATTTTTCCATATTTCGATAGATTATACCTTTACCTAAAAATAACATACCAAAATTTTAAATTGATATCTTAAAGAGTTTTTGAGTTACAGCCATTTAAAAGAGTAAATATAGTATACTCGTATAGTATAACGATCATTTTATCTTTAAACGCCTTTATCCTTAATATAACAATTATTGATTTTGAAAATCAGTATTTTTATCGGATAATTAATACTGATATAACAATATTAAAAAGGTTTGCAAATTTTAATTTTTAACTTTCCGTATGGTAAGTTATTGTAATCGTACAAAAATCGAAATCGAAAATTTTTGCATTTTTCGACGTTTTGAAGGTTTCTGAACATTTTGGCATACTTCAGAAAAAATGTGTGTGTGTGTATGGATACAATTTTTCGTCCACGTTTTGAGGCGCATGGATCAACCGATTTGAATGGTTCAAAATCATTCGATTCCTATTGGTAGGGAGACGTGCTGATTAGTTTTTGGCAAAAGCAGGTCCAGCAGTTACGTAGATAAAGAGCAAAGAGTGCAGAAAATAGAAGATAGAAAAGAGAAATCAAAACATTCAATTAGTAATGATTGGGAGAACTGGTTTTTAGTGTTTGGCAAAGGCAGTTCCAACCATTTCGAAGATACAGAGCTAAATGTGCAAAAAATTGCAGTTTTTGAGAGCATTAAGCGTCCGATTTAAATGATTTAAAAAACTTTCTGCTTGTTTTAACAAAATAATTTATTTTGGAAAAAAAATTCATGTTTCAAAATTTTTTTTTCAATTTTTTTTTTCCGAAAGAAAATTTTTTTTTGTATATTGTAAAATTTGTATATTGTAAAATAATTCAGATTTTTATTTCAATTCTGTTCTAATATACTTTAAACAAATAATTTCAATTTTCCAATTCAGCTTATATAAATTTTATAATTATTAGACAATGTTACAATATTTATAATAATCTATTTTAAAACATTTAATATTCCTCGATCATTTTGTTACGGTACGGGAAGTTCCAGCAATTTGCCTTAAGGCACGATGCCATACACTCCACTAGTTTTTTTTTTTAAATTTTGAGTATTTTAGCAAATTTCGAAATTTTTTAAATAAACCGATTTGATTCAGACAGATAAAATTACGAAAATTTGAAAAAAATGCATATTTAATTTTTTTCGGAAATTTGAATATTTGAAAATTACTGAACTGCGTTTCCTATACTAATAGCTATTTACAAAATAAAAACTGAACGCTTCCAAAATCGAAGTACATGAATTAACTACGCATTGATATTTGCGTGAGAAAATTTCACAACTTCCCTATTGGACACTGAAGGTATCGGCCACAAAATAGTTAATCCATCGCCAATTAGGACATGCTCTATTCGCAAAATACGGCAGGAATTTTCGAGGACAGAAGTTGTTATGAAATCAGATTCCGACGTTGCTAGGCAACGATTTTACACAGAGATTATGATGAGGATACCGCCGTTGTGAATAGAGATCTTAAACGTGAAATCTGCCTGGCAAGATCGCAAAATATGTCGGGCAAGATCATAAATAATTATTTATTATGTCGTTGCTAGGTAACAAATTGTCCAGCATGAAATCTGGCATCGTGTGCACCGAGGTTTAGTTTATTCACGTGGTTTTGTTCTCAAATAGGAAATAGGAAGTGACCAGAGGACAAATAATTTTATCATTAGGATCGGAGCAAAATGAGGACATTGGATTGGAATTTGACATAATTGCAGTCTGTGACAAATATGTAGAAAAATCTTTAAATATATAAAAAGTAGTTTCTCGAATCGAATGCTTCAAATGCGGCATATATATTACCATCAACAGAAAGATGGAAAGATTGACCACAAACCTGTTATACAGCTATTATTAATAATGTTTACGTAAAATGCTTGATTCAGAATATTTAAATATCGTAAATTTTGGTTATTAGTTTGTAACTGCGACACTATATCCGCTCCGGTAATTAAATATTCTAAATCAAAATCGCTTTTGACTATTTCATATTTAGTGGGATAATTTATGTAACTTTCCTTGCAAAACTGCACAAAACACCACATTAATTCTAAAAACGGAGCAAATGCCGTGCCGTATGTTGCAGTATTCAAATTAATTTTTTTATGAGATTTTTAGTATTATCGCACCAAATTGTTAATTTCCTATCATATTTGTAAATTATAATGGGCCAATGCAACATTTCAAAATCAGCTATCATCAAGCAAGTGTGCGAAATAAATCTTAAATGTTTGAAAAATATATCATTTTGTATAGCTGGCCCTACTGGTTGTAAATTATTAAGAAACCGGCGGTTACTTGTAATACATGATAAAAATACCACACTCAATTTGGCTAAACTTTCCATTTTAACTATCAGATGATGCAAAAAATATGAATTTATTAATCGTGAAAATGTATTGACTTTTCTCATGACAAGATTTTAATTTTTTTTGTTAATTCCATATTATATAACGATTAAGGTTATTTACAAACTCTATGAGTTTTATGGCTAATTTACACATGATAATAATAAAAAAATATGAGTTGACTTTGTATAATTAATTTTGATGCGCCATTTCTTTGTCCAGGTTACTATTTCATTAAGATGATTTTGTAGGATATTAGAAGCAAGAGTAGGATTTTCAGTGAGGTACAAAAAAGATCCCAAAACACTTCTTTGCGGAACGCCTGATTTTATGGGAAAATATATTCAAGCAGTAGTTTCTCAAAAACCTTCGACAAAATGTGTAAAAGACTAATTGGTCTGTAGAACGTAACCATACTTGTATCTTTTCCGTTTTTGGTTATTATTTTAATAACGGATATTTTAAAAGATTTAGGCCAGTACTCCAATCTCAGCATTGAATTAAATATGTAAGTTATGAAAATATACGCTTTAATTGGTAATTCTTTTAACATTTTGGTTGAAATATTATCAATCCCAGTAGATTTTTTACCATCCAGTTTAGCAATTACTGAAACAATCTTCTTCAGAGAGTAAAACCTTTTTTGAAGTTGACAGAATTATAGAGATACGCTTCCAGTTATAGAAATACATGTCATGAGATTAATTTTTCTTTGAAATGAAACAGTAAGTGTCACGATATTAACGCGATGATAATGCGAGTTTATTGATAACTCCAGACTTTACAAAGAAAGTAATGTGATATACAATTTTGATATCAAATGATTTACTAAATTTGCTCGACAATAATCGCGGAAACAAAAATCAGAGAGAAAAATTTATCCGATTCCGAAAACATAATCTAGCTCCAGGCTTGCTAGATACGAAATTCTAGATACGGCGTTCTAGATAACTGACTTAGTTATCGGCATCAATCAACTGACAGCTGTCAAGTTGAATTTCAAGTTCGCTACATGTTCATTCCGCTACATGTTCTAAAAACAGTGGTTCATATGCAATATATTTTATTTATGATTAAATAGTAACAACACTATGTGTGATTATATTTATCATTTTAAAAACGTAGATAATATTTGTGTATTTAAGATTAAAAGGAAAAGTATAATGAACTATAATTTTGACAGTTCGACATGAGAGAAACGAGAGAGAGATCCGAACACTAACGCTTGCACTTTTGTTCTCGCGCAGTGCGGCCACTATGATGAGCCAAAAATAATCTGTCAAGTTGAGATGCGATGTGTGTTGACAGGTCGCTACAGAAGTATGTGGTGAGAGAGGCTGTGGATACAAGTTATACATATTAGATTCAGCTGCATGCCGTTGAAAAACTGAACTAAGATACTCAGCAAAAAGTTCTGCTTTTTCCTTGTCATCTCTTACCCAGCAACCGGCTGTGTCATTTGGGGTTCGTTCCATCCGAGCCAATCTGACAGTCCGAAACCGTCCGCGCATGCGCAGAACACTTTTTTCTGTTCCATCCAAAATTTCGGATTTCAAACTGTTGCGGACTGTCAGTAATGCGTTCCATCAAGTCCGATGAGTTTGAAACCATAGATAAGTAAACTATCATTTTGTGTTTGTACTCGGCACAAACAAAAACTCCGCAATTCAATACGATTAAAATATAATGTTATTTAATCTCAAAGAGAACATTAAAAATTTAATGAATTTACAGGAGTTCAAATATTGTAGAATATTAGATTAAAGCGACATAACGATATATAACTAGGAAATATTAAAAAGCAAATTCATTGATATAATTGAGTTATATTTTATTAGAATATGTTTTATATATATATATATATATATATATATATATATATATATATAACTTATATTTATGTATTAAAATAATAATTATTATTATTATCGAGTGAGCTCCGAGTTCGAACGCTATGGATGTATCCAAACCAAACCATTGCCAACTGCCATGAAAAAATCAGAAACAGTTTGGTCTAGTTTGAAACAGTTTCGGACTGTCAGATTGGCTCGGATGGAACGAACCCTTGGTATAGGTGGATTTCTGATGCACAGTTAATTTCTAGACTTAACAGTACGCCAAATATAATTGTTAAAGCGATTGAGGTTAGGAACGTAGTTGGCGAAGCCATATATATAGTATCCATATATAGCCATTATCATTTAATTCTTTAAACTTAGTTTTGAGCCTATTGTTCAAATTATTAAAAATATTTCTGTCTAATGGTGTGTTGCTGTTTTGCCATTTTCGCCTGGCTTTTATTATAATTGCTGTATCTCCATGTGCAGTATCATCTGGATATTGAATGTGGTAGAGGTTATAGTGAGGAATATATAGATTTGAATATTGAGTGAAATGGGTTTCACTCACTAGAAGGATATCAATTTTATTTTCTATTAAAGAAAGCTCGTTCTTATGTTGGGACAAAAAAAAACCGTTTGAGTTCCATAAGCATATTCTAATGAATTTAGCCATTATTTAAATTTATTGATGATGGTTGATAGCATATTTAATACCATCGAGTTTTGTTGCATCAATTGACTGAACATCGCTTTAAATTCATTTTAAAATTGAATTAAAGAAGATTTTTGAAAAACAGGAGAGTTGTTTAAATTTGATTTTGGACCTTTTATAGCCTGGGCATATGACAAATGATTAGTGGTTAGCAGTATTTATATTTCTATTATTTTATTGGTAATTAATATTTACTGGGGAAGTATTTTCCGCAGAATTTTTGGCTTTACTTAAGCCGTCTACAGACGATACTGTATACTTGCGCAACCTGCGACTTGCACATGTATTCTGTAGCGTCTGTGGGGTGTTTTTTGCGCAACTTGACTGACTGGTGCAAGCGAGTAGGCATGAGCACTTTTCAATTATTTTAATTGCGCAATCATTCAAGTCGGCAAATTCATTCGTTGGCGACGTGTGGCAGCACATGTCCCGTTTTTATTTCACTTTGTAGCGAATTTATAATACAAGTTTATGAAGTTATCGACAATTAAAAATTATTAAATTAGCCATCTGAATACTTTGAATTCTTTTCTGTAAATATATAAATTAATAAAAAAGATATATTTTGAGGTTATGTTTTGACGTTTCTTAGTTGACATTTGTGATGTGCTTGCGCAAATACTTGAACATAAACTTGAGCCATCTGTGGGTATCGTGAAAATACGCCTGGTTGCACATTCATTCAGTTGCACATGCATACAGTTACGTTTGTGGCCGGCTTTACTTTTTGTTAATATGGGCATCCTTTATAATTTGCAGGATGTGGACCAGATCAGTTGCCACAAACTGCTGCATTCTCAGCTGGCTTAGTGCATTTAGATGTTATATATGTGAGAGTAGTTATGAATATGAAAGTATAAACTCCACTTGTATAAAAATATATAAAATTTATTGATTATAAAAATTAATGATAAATAAAATGACAAGTTCAATTGTTTTTCCTTTAAGTCTAGCCTGCTTGATTTCTCCACACACTCCCTGCCCAGTGTTGACCTCACAGTTAAAAAATACAGGGAAACACGTTATAAAAACATGGTGGGAAAGCAGATTATGGCAGTGTTGTGGTACTGGTCAATTAGTAATTCCAATGGAATAAATGACAGTTTTGTCGGCAGATCCACCGTATGATAGGTAATTCGACCTTCCATCATCTTCATACTCTGCATATGATTCTGAATATAAATCATGTGGTGAATTTCCGGAACCTCGATGTATTGGTGAACTTCGAAGATTCAGCCTCGATCTACTGTATTAATTTTTATTTCAACAATATTTTGGGTAAACAGATGGCGCTCTGTGAGAATATGAATTTTTGCAATGATTAATAATCTTGTCGACTTCTGTAGCCCTTTGGATCATACTTCGGATTCTCGAATCGGATGCGGTTCGAAGGAAAGCGTATTAAAGAGTCATCATCTTGACAAGATGCAGTCTTAAGTTTTATGCATCAAAATACGATTTGGTGAGTCAACGGACAAGGAGAGGTTGAATTGCGATTCCAATGAGCCAAGGTCTAGGCTCAGAATTAATTTTTGTGTCAGCAATAAACATTGAGGTCTGGGTATACCAAATGGGTATACCAACGAAAGTCTGGTATCAGGTAATAAATTCGTTAACTACAATGAACCGAGGACTGGACGTACCTTTTAAGTAGCCACTGAAGACCAGTGATTATGGTGCTGCATCAAAATCTATATTTTTTAAATCCTCAAAAAATGCTCTTTCTCTGTCTTCATCTATCACGTCGGGGTCACCAATGTGGGAGTAGTTATGAATATGAAAGTATAAACTCTACTTGTATAAAAATATATAAAATTTATTGATTATAAAAATTAAGGATAAATGAAATGACAAATCCGATTGTTTTTTCTCCAAGTCTAGCCTAGCCTGCTTGATTTTCCCACATATGATTATCTCCACATTTGACACAGACATAAAGCCGGTTACAATAAACTTTTGTATGTCCGTGCAATTGACATCTACAGCATTGTACGATGGTTGACCTTTGGTGTGGCTTAAAATGTATTATTTGATTTAATATTGTTGTCAAATTTAAAATTGTGGAATTATAAGTGTTGGGTTCCAGGTCGTTATAAAACATATTAAGGGGCATTTTCGGTTTGAAATTTAAAACATTTGTAATATTACGTACTTTATGTCCTTGCTTTTCAATGTCTTCTTTGTCTGGGTGAAATATATGTACTTATACTACTCTGTATGATCTTTCAGATTTGATCTGATAAGTATGAAACACAATCTTTCTGTTCCGCAAAAAACTTACAAATGTTGTTCTATAGTTTTCTGCCGAAGACACATTAATTCTAATTATGTTATTAGCCAGAATTTTTGTTGAGTATTCATTTTTATCAATTACGTTGTTAAAAACATCAACCTTTTCTCTAAAATTATTCACTCCGTAAATAAATGGGCAGTGGTAGCAATGCTTTATTAACAATGGAAGGCTGAGAGCTGGAGTTAGAAGCATCATTTTCTAGTGCGCCAAATCTATTATTCAATTTTAATAAATTCTTATTTATATTTTTTGTCATTTTCTTCTTACACCTGTCACAACTTGCCAGGGATTTAAATTTGAATCCGTATCCATCGAAGATGTCGAATGTTCTGACTGGATATTTAATTAGGATATTTGTGGTTTATTATTTTGTGATTTAAGTACTGCATATTCCGCATTTGTCATCGAATTGTCATTTAATATGTTGTTCGACTCGACAACACGAATGTTTGCCAAATTTCACATATTAAGCCCCTAAGGGGCACAGGTAAGTTTATCCAAGATTGAACTAGTGGGGCGCATGGCATCGTGCCTTAAGGCAAATTGCTGGAACTTCCCGTATCATTTTTTTTTTTTTTAAAGATTAACATTTTTGAAAAAATTCGATTTTTGAGAAACTATGAATTTTTAACAAAAATTTACTTTTTTTGAAAAAAAGACTTTTTGAAGAAAAATGTTTTTTTTTTGAATTATTGCTTTTTTTGAAGCAATCGTACTGCTTTAACTGCATATAAACATTGGTACGGAACCCATAGGAATGTGAACAAAATGTATACTTATTATTAAAATATCCGATAATTTGATGTGCACATGTCTAATGATCATTTTTGACCGCCAAATGGCATTTTTTTCACTTTTTTTACTAGATCTCAAAAACCGCTAGACCTGCCTTTATGAAAATTCAATGATCAATTCTTCATCTTCTCAATACAAGTAAAATGTTTTTTAAATTATTGAAATCGGACGCTCCGTTCTTCTAAAAACTGATATACCGTTTGCGGCACTTCTTGCCCCGTATCTTCCAAACGGCTAGACCTGCCTATGCCAAAAACTAATTAGCACGTCTTCTTATCACCAGCAATCGAATGTTTTTTGAATAATTGAAATCGGTTAAATCGTGTTCTCGAAATCGTCGACGAAAATTTGCATCCGCACACACACTAACATGCACACACATACACACACACACACATGCATCAATTCTTTCTTTTATTCACGAAATAATTGTAAACTAGTGGGGTGCATGGCATCGTGCCTTAAAGGAAATTTTTGGAACCTTCCGTACCGTAATTAAAAATCTTGGTATTCCATACTTGGTATCCCAAAAAAATTTACACAAAATTTGTACACATTATGTACGTATGTCCAAGAAACATTTTTGACCGCCAAATGACATTTTTTAACTTATTTTTATTGAGAGTACATAACCGCTGGACCTGCCTTCCGAAAAATTTAATCAATTCATCATCTTGTCAATGCAAGTAAAATGTTATGCCAAAATATTCAGAAACCTTTTAAACGTAAAGATATATAAAAAAATTATTTCCGATTTTTTGCGATTACTATAACATACCCTACGGGAAGTTAAAAAATAATTTAAATACTAAATTTGGAAAATGTGTACTAGAACAACAAGTAAATCATGAAAAAATTATCGTCTATCACTTTAATATAAATGAATCACTATTACGCAATGCTCTGCAATGCAGGTGTTTACTCGACAAGAGCTGTCGGTAAACTGAAATGTAAAGATATGCCATTTCAAATATTTACCTCTAAAATTTTTATACTCTTTAAATAATTTTGTATCAAATTTAAAAACTAGCTGGTATTGGTATTTTGCCTTGAGGCAAGTTACATGAACTTCCCGAAATGTGTAAATAATCGACTTAAAAAATAAATTAATTTATGAATGATTAAAAGTATTCACAGTGGATTAACACATAACTGAAAACGAACGAACACATTAGCTCGAAAAAAATTTTAAAAGCAAATTTTGACAAATCAACAATTTTTATAATTGAACCAGTTTTCGTAGGACTTTAATGGTTTGGTATGTTCATTAAGACCAAGTACTCTATCGTTATACCAAGTAAATCGTCTAATTTTAATTTTAACAAACTTTAAAAAAACTACTCATTTTCTCAAACTTTGATGAATTTTTAAAATTAAACTACTTGTCGTAAGGCCGTAGTATTTCAGTAAGTTCTATAAGACCATGATATATATCGCAAACAAAAGTTCCATAAAGATCGGCTTAAATTTTTTTTCAACAGTTAATTACAAGAAAACGGCTCGGTAGATTTTCACCTAAAACTAATCAGTATGATTCCCAACTTATATCTTTCGAACAGTTTTTGATTTTTTAAAATCGATTTGGCAGTATTAGCTTAAATGTAGACGAAAATTTTAACACTTTTTTACAAATTACAAAGAAACGGTTTGGCAGATCGTCACACAAAACTGACGAAGGATAGTCCTCATTGAGATACATAAAAGGCTCTTAAATTTCTGAAATCGATTTAGGCGTTTTTTAGAAAACGTCGATCAAAGGTCTAATTTTGACAAATGCCAAAAAACGATACAAACTTTTGCAAACTTTGACGAATTTTAAAAGTTAAACGAGTTGTCGTAGGGCCGTAATATTTGAGTATGACCTATAAGACTATGGTATCTACCGTCAAAAAAAAAATCATAAAAATCATCGAAATTTTTTTTTAACACTTTATTACAAGAAAACGGCCCGGACGATCTTTACCAAAAACTAATCAGCACGATTCCCAACCAATATCTTTCGAACGGTTTTTGATTTTTTAGAATCGATTCAGAAATGCGGGCTAAAACGTGGACGAAAAATTTTTCACTTTTCTGCTATTTACAAAGAAAGGGCTCGGCCGATCTTAGCGCAAAACTGACAAACAATAGTCCTCATTAAGATACTTTGAATGGCTTTTAAATTTTTGACATCGGTCCAGCCGTTTTTGAGAAAACGTCGATTTACGGTAAAAAATGTGTTCACACACACCCACACAAATACTTTTTCCAAATTTGGTCTCACTCGATTCAGAATGGCTTGAAACGTCGAGAAAACATAAAATTAGCGAATCGGATTTTTTGATGAAAACAAACTTCTTCTTCTTCGGGAAGTTGAAAATAAGCGAGAGGTGCGGATCGTCTCAATGCGATCTGTTTAGATTTACTTAAATTAATTTTATTGTATTGTATATTTTGCACGCTGACTCTAACGTTAGAATATCGGTTATTATTATTAATAATGATATTTCCATTAATAAAAAATGATGTTTTATTAGGTACAGAATCACTTGATTGATTTTTTGCTGGCTCTGCACAATGCAATAGTGTATTATGTTTATTCTGGCAAACTCCGAAACGAAATGAACTTGGCAATTATCGCTATTATAATTTGTTTGTAAACAATTTGTACAGATTTTTAACTGCTGTACTTGCGATATTCTTTCTTTCTATTCTATTCTGTTGGATTTCTTGAATAAACTCTTCACAATTATATAATGAATGACCTTTTTTACATAATACACATTGCATGGTGTTTGAAATTGCATGTGATGTTGTAAATCTATCGCTACTTAACCCTCCGTCGGTCGGATATTTTTTCACCTTTGAACGGTCGGAAAGGTCGAAAAGGACCACCATTCATTTTGCATGCATTTATATGGGATAAATGAGTTTTTGGTGTCTTATATATTAACAATTATATAAAAAAATCAAGAAGTATAAAAAAATCGTTGCTTTTTTTGTTAATTTTTTTGTTTTAAATCAATGAAAAACAATGTTCTTTTTCGGCGCCTTTGAAATGAATGTGAAATTCAAATGAAAACGAAATGAGGTGCGTCGCCTTTGAAATGAGCTGTAAAACTCAAAGTGAAAATATAATTTCACTACAGGTTTGCCAAAAAAAAATTTCGAACGCAGTATGGGTAGAAAAATTGTTGATAATGTGTGCATTACTCATCCGATTTTCAGTGTTTGCGATTACCAATAAGTTTGGTAGGTTTTCAAGAAACTCTTGTCATGAAAATACTAACATTCATGTTAGAACACATAGCAAAGAATATAAACAACGCAGTTTGAATAGAAAATACCATGAAAAAAGACAAAATACTGGTTTATACATATCAAAAAGCGTATATTTCATACAAAATGTATGGGTGGTCTAGACAGACCTTTCCGACCGTTCGAAGTATAAAAAAGTTAATATCCTTATAATTATCCTTCTGTACATTTTTTCGTCCTGATTTTTTCATTGATCGACAGCTAATGAAATTTTAGGAAAAGTCAAAAAATTTCAAGTCGATAGGATTACTAGAAGTATTTTTTTTTTAATTGAAGTAGAAAAAAGTCTGGCCAGACCACGCCGACCGACGGAGGGTTAAAGATGTTGGTAATTTCAAATTTTATTTTCTTATTATTTAATGATTTTACCGATTCCATTTTTATCACAGACCGAAACTATCAACAAAGGGATAATAAAATGATATTTGAAGGGAGTACCTGAATGATGTTTTTATGATTTTGCATTCTGAATTGCAACCCTCGACCTTGTTTTCTGTCTGTGTATGTTTGTCAGCTGCTACGGTTCCTTTGTTTGTATTCACGATGTTTTCGCGAATTTTATAATTATTATCTAATTTGATTAATTATTTAATTTGATAATTTTATTTATTTGATTTAATAATTTTATTTATTGTTATTATTGAATTTAATAATATGAATTTTTGTTTTTCACTTTAATTTGATAATTTGATTTATTTTGGTATTTTATTTAATAACTTGAATTTCATTAATTTATTTATGATTTTAAAAAAACTAATTACTTTAAATCTAATTTTGTATTGTGATTTAAAAAACTAATCACTTGAAATTTAATTCTATTTTGTGATTTTAAAAAACTAATCACTGAAAATTTAATTTTATCTTGTGATTTTAAAAAATTTTAATCACTTGAATATTAAATCACTAATTAATATTTTAGTGGACTGTATGACGCTGGTTAATTAATTTATTTGAACTTCCCAAAGATCACTTGAATTATTAATATTATTTATTCGTGTCGTTTGTAAAATTATAAAAGTCGAAAATAAAAACTACCCGGTTTATTTGGATGGTCCAATAATCACTAATTAATTAATTATCCGGTTCGTCTGGAAAAATGTTCAGACGTCAATTACACTTTACTGCTGCCTTTGCCGTTATCACTTTAGAGAAAATTAATTACTGCACTTTTAAATACTTGTGTACACTGCAATTATTAGAAGAATGAAAAAACGACAATAGAAATAGAAGTAGAAAAATTTTATTAAATGGTTGAGTAACTTGTGCGTGCTAAATTTCTTAAGATGTTCTTAGTCTCGCTAAGGTTAATGGATTTATAACCAATATAAAATTTGATTCAATAATCGGTATCCTTTTGTGTTGAAAGGGATTTATAATAATAATAGAATTGAAAGATTTGAGTTTACTTAGGCTATTTTAGAAAGAATACTTAATGAGCACACCTAGTGCGACAACCTAAAATAAGCCCATTTTTGGGTATTAAAAAATGAAAAACTAATGAATCCATCTATTTAAAATTTTGAGGGTATGTTTATACATGTTTTGAAAATACACATTTTGAAATGAAATATTAAATATTTTTGTCACCTAGTGTGACAACCTAAAATAAGGTCATTTTTGGGTATTAAAAAATAAAAAAAAACTAGTGAATCCATCTATTTAAAATTTCGAGGGTATGTTTATACATGTTTTGAGAATTCATATTTTGAAATAAAATATTAAATATTTTTGAAATGATATGCGATCTCCGGCGGTGCCAAAAAAAAGGTCCTCCACTGCTGGAGTGATTGCAAACAAAAAAATAAAAAATTGACAAAATGGCGGCATGTTGAAAAAAAAATTTCCAAAATTTTGGTCCTATTTGGCCTGCCAAAATTCGATTTTTGATCAGATCAAAAAACTGGAGGGTCATCGTATGGAGAACTGTGTAGAGGAGATGCAAAAAAAAATTGATCGCGATCGGATAAATTATCTCCGAGTAATCACTCCAGCAAATTCGAAAAATGCTGTTTCGAGAAAAACGCGTTTAAAGTGATCGTTATACTATATACGATATATATACTCTTTTAAATAGCTGTAACTCGAACTATTCAAGATATCTATTTAAAATTTTAGTATGTTATGTTTGAAGGTATAACCTATGGAAATATGGAAACAAATAAAATTCCATTTATTGAAAATTTCACACTAGGTGTGCCCCTTAATATGCCCTAATATCCAGTGCCTACATAAAGTAAATAATATTGTAATTATATAAATATTTTTAATTATTATGTAATTATATAAACCAATTTATTATTATTTCTGAAAAATAAATGATTTTATAAATCTTGTTTAAAACTTATTGATGCACAATATTTTTGCCAAAACCCTCTTTGGCCAACACAAATAAATTTTGCGGTAATCCCACATGTGAGCATGCCACATAGAATTGCTTGTGAGAAAAACATTGATTTTCTAAATCAAGTCCACAAACAAACATTGTTTGTCTCTGAGCCTTATTGATAGTCATCGCAAATGCCAATCGTATTTCTCAAGCAATAGACTCAATATATCATTATCAATACAATTAACTAAATTAATTTAAGTCACAATCAACTGCAAGTTCATCATCAGTAGTAGTCGTTTGAATATTTAAATTTTACCACTGTGCTTTATTAGATGTAGTTGCTATTAGAAAATTGATAAATTTTATGATAATGCCTGATTTGTATCGTTCAATAATATAACGCTGATCAATATAGAAACATACATACCATGAATCGTAATTTCCTCTGCAGGATGATCTTTTAAGCAGGATGATCTTTAAGTAAACACATTTGATGTCATATACGATTTCATCAATAAACTTCAATAACCTCACAAATATATTTGGCCGTATGCGTTAACATAGATAATGTTACCACCCGTCATAATAGCCCATAGAAACGCATCATAAACTCCTGCATTCGAAATGTTCACTGCCTTATGGTTTTCGGTTCAGACTCTAAACTCTCGGCAGAGCTTAAACTGATTCTGTGGTTCTACGATTTCTTGGAGAAACATCAAAATATTTTGTGAGCACAACAAATTTTAAATCGGTTCAGTATTTTAGGCGTCCATCACGGCCAAACAACGTGATACTAACTTTACATATATATCAAGATATATATATATATATATATATATATATATATATATATATTAACAAAGTCTAATAATCGGGCATAACATCAATAAAAAACATGAATTTCTTTCAAAAATTTATTTTAAATCCATACGTTTCGGCTATAATCCTAGCCTTCATTCAGTGGAAACTAAAATTAAAATTAAAAACTAAAACAATTGAATTGGAGTGAAAATAAAAAATAAAATAGTAATTAGTACTTACAATTAGTTGATCTTAGTGTTAATTTGGAAAACTTTAGTAATCCATGGTATTAGGATATGGTAATGCACTACACTATGTATTATAAACATTAACTTGAAATTACACAATATTTTCACAAAATACTGATTTGAAAAAATCACAAATGGGTAGTGTGTTATAGAGATTACAAGGAAAGCAAAATCATTTTGCAGATCACAACCTGTCATTTTTTGAATTTATTAGGCGCAATTACGGGTTTTACATTTTTTCACAATTTAAAAAAATTTCTAAGCTCAATTCTAAACTTATCATAAATTTCAACAAACAAGTGTTCTTATTAAGATGTCGCAAAGAAAAAATTGTTCCTAAATTTTACGAAATAGACATTAAAAAATTCCAATTCATTAGTAATAATTCCCAATACAATAGTTTACAAAAAGTTAGTTTAAAATACATTACACTCACAATTAACAGGTGTATCAAAAATATTTGTAATTTTAGAAACACGATTGAAAAAATCACAAATTGGTTATGTCGCACAGTAGAAATCGATATTTTTGAAAACTTTTTATATTTAGAAACAATTAGAAACAACAAACAGTTCAATAGTTTGAAACTTTCGTATACTAACAAATTTAATAAACTATTACAAAACAAATTAGAAAATAACAAAATAATTTTAGATAAAAATATTATTGATAAATGGTTAAAAAATTATTCTTCTATCGACATACCAGACAGACTATTGTACATATTCGCTTTAGGACCCAATTTTTCAGTTCCTGCTACTTGTCGTAATTTTAACTTTATTAAATTGCTTAGTAATTTAGAATATGGTTTACAGCAAATTAAAGATCCGAAAACTAAAATTCACACTAGAAATCTTTTTTGTAAAAAATTCATCCAACATATTAATTCCTTCAATACTAAAAATACAACTTACGATAATATTCTTAGAGACCTTAAAGCATGCAAAATATTTCTCAAAAATCATCCGGATATAGTGGTCACTAAAGCGGATAAAGGCAACATCACTGTTATCATAGACAAGCAAGACTGTATAAATAAAATATCTGAATTATTACTTGACACTAATACTTACAAAATTACCAATAACGATCCAACTGACTACATAAACCGCACGTGCCATAAATTTTTAGACAAACTTACAACAAACAAACAACTAACAAAAGAGATAACTTCTGACCTGAAAAATTTACACCCATATTTTCCCAGACTTTATGGCCTTCCCAAAGTCCACAAAAATAATTTACCTCTTAGACCAATAGTTTCCGACATTAATACTCCCCTATATAAACTCTCAAAATACATAAGTAACATTTTAACTACAATAACAAAACAATCACCACACTACATAAAAAATTCTTATGAACTCGTTACTGACTTAAAACACAAGATAAATTATGTACCAGACAACTACAAACTAATTAGCTTAGACGTAGTCTCACTTTTTACTAATGTACCCCTAGACCTTATTTTAGACGCAATAACAATCCGATGGAATGAAATTTCCCCGTTGACTTCTTTATCTTTACACTGGTTCAGGGAAACCGTCAAGTTCATTGTCTCTAACACTTATTTTGAATTCAATGGCTCTTTCTATTATCAAATTTTTGGGGCGCCAATGGGGTCCCCAGCAAGTCCATCTCTAGCAGAAATATCCTTACAACTCCTTGAAAATACAATTTTCAAAAATTACAATAAACATATTTTTTATTACCGTTATGTAGATGACATTATCACTTGTATCCCTAGTGATGATGTCACTATGATAATTGATCAATTTAATAACGTCAATAAAAAATTAAAATTTACAGTGGAATTGGAGACAATGAACTCGATCAGTTTCTTAGACATAAAACTTATACGTACTACAGATAACAAACTAATAACAAATTGGTACCAAAAACCGACTAATTCCGGACGCTACCTTAATTACTTTTCTTATCATCCACTCAAAATGAAAATAGGTACTATAATAAATCTAACGGACCACGCAATACTTCTATCGGACAAAACATTTTGGGACAACAACATCAAATTAATTACAAAAATTTTAACAGATAACTCTTATCCCCTAAAACTTATAAATTCCGTAACTAGTAACAGACGAACGTACCTTTTGAATAAAATGGACAATTGCACAGTACATAACGATTTACCTGACTCAGAAACTCATTCTGGTGTAATATGTTTGCCATACATTAAAGAATTGTATGTTCCTTGGAAAAAACTTTTTTATAAATCTGGACTTCGACTTGTAACCAATTTTAGTACAACTACTAGCACTATTTTTACCAAGACAAAAACCCCATTTAATATTAAACGACTCAGAAATCTCGTCTATCAAATAAATTGTTTAGACTGAAATTTAATTTACATAGGAGAAACTAGCCAGAACCTCAATAAACGGTTACAACAACATAAAAACAATTCAAAAAACCCCAAACAATTCAAAACAGTTCTTGCAGACCATATATACACTTTAAAACACAATATGAACTTTTCTAATCCGACTGTACTACAATTTGAACAAAATTTATTTAAACGAAGAATTATAGAGGGATCTTTTTTAACTATTTATAACAATAAGACAATAAATAAACGGAATGAACTCAACACGCTGTGCGACACAAATCTCTTCTATTTAGATAACATTTCCAAATTTCTTACAAAACAATAAAAGCGTTCGCGCAAAGGTTTTACAATTCGTTCCACACATGTGCAGAATCTTGGTAAAAATATTTTTTAAAAAAATGTCTTTCTCCATTACATCTTCAACCAGTCTACGAATAACACACTACCCATTTGTGATTTTTTCAAATCAGTATTTTGTGAAAATATTGTGTAATTTCAAGTTAATGTTTATAATACATAGTGTAGTGCATTACCATATCCTAATACCATGGATTACTAAAGTTTTCCAAATTAACACTAAGATCAACTAATTGTAAGTACTAATTACTATTTTATTTTTTCTTTTCACTCCAATTCAATTGTTTTAGTTTTTAATTTTAATTTTAGTTTCCACTGAATGAAGGCTAGGATTATAGCCGAATCGTATGGATTTAAAATAAATTTTTGAAAGAAATTCATGTTTTTTATTGATGTTATGCCCGATTATTAGACTTTGTTAATACATATGTCAACATCAAATTCAGAATCATACAAAATATATATATATATATATATATATATATATAAGCATACTAGATGACCCTACAGACGTTGTCCTGTACCCATGTTTACAATTCAAAAGTTCCAATTTTTTTAAATAACCTGTACTGATATTTACCAATTACACTGCACTGTTTTTTACACTGCAGTCTACACCGAAATGTATATACATCCATTTGGGTGATCTTAAATGTATAACTATAGGTTAATAGGTTTGGCAAAGTCTTCATTCGTATTTAATGTCAAACAATGCCTCAAATATTTTCAATGTAAAACAATAATAAGCGATTCTTTGCAATTTTTTTCCATTTATTTCTACAATCTAACTATATTTCTATAAATCAAAAAATCCTAAAAAATTACCTTAACAAACTTCAGACAGATTTATCAAAATCCGAATAATCGTTTAGGAGGATTATCCTTTCATACACCATTAGTAAAGGATCTATAAGGTAAAAAATTTGAAAAAATTATATTAACTAGGTAATTATGGGAATTTTAATTTTATACAGAAACTATAAATAGAAGGAAAAAAACTAGGAAATAACAAAACAACAACACTTATCAAACTAAGGAGAGAAACTAGAATAATGAAAATCAATTATATAAAATGTCCTCTAACTTAATTAATAATGTAATAGATATTCACAACACACTTTCACATCTTCATCTACACAAGTTAACCTTTTTATTTTCTTTTCAAAAATCTTTCATTATTTTATTTTATTCTGTAACTAGATAATATTGTTGCATTCTGTATTATATTTAATTTTACTATATATTGTAATTTTGTTAATTGTTATCCATAATGCAAAATAATTGTATTTTTGAGTCATCTTGGAAAAAATCTATGGGTATTGTATGTATTTAAAAATAAATAAATTTCAGCCAATCGTCGATATAAAAGAAAAGAAATAAATGAAAACATTTATTTATAATGTATGTTTCAACACGGATTGTGTGTCATCATTCAGCAATTTTTTTGTTAAACAGTATCTAAAAGAATATTTACAGAAAATATTATTTTAAATTTTATACTTAAAATAATTAAAGAATAAAAAATATACATACCACACCAGGAAAACCCCTTTTTTGATAATTACATATAAAAAAAAACAAACATACAAAAATATAGAAAACAACAATATTAAGTGATTTTGTTTTTAATGTTTACTATTTTAATAATAATAAAGTATGAATTTTAAATAAATACATTTCTAAAAACTCTCAAACTATTTTTATTGATGTAACGCCCGACTTTTTGACTCAAATTAAACACACACACACACACACATATATATATATATATATGTACATATATATATATATATATATATATATATATATATATATGAGTAAGTTCTTCAAGGGCATACATCAAATAAAAGGCAAAGATATATATATATATATATATATATATATATATATATATGTATATAGAATTTTATGATATGAGTGGAACGAATATTAAATGTTATGAACAAAGCAGCACTCAGGTTTTTTAATACAACTGTTTTTTGTTGAAGTTGTAAGCTCAAGGACCAGATAGAATTAGTGGCTCTATCGACCGTTTAATTGTAAAGATTAATTAATAACAAGAAGATTGCACTAATTTATTGTAATATATAACTTTACATTGTTTGTATGATATAGTTTGAGTATTGAAATAATATTGGAGTATTTGAATGCTGATAGCTTGGCGACCGAGTCTAACCTATGCCTACATGCCGCCTTCAGGTAACTAGCAGGACCCTTCGTAGTTGAATCTTGAGATGCGAATTGTCCATGCGTCGTTGCAAAGGTAATATTTTCTTAGAAAAATGAGTGCAGCATTGTCACGTCTAATTTGGCGTGAACATTCTCCCCCCCCCTTGAAATAATATAGCGTATATGATTTCAAAATTAAAATTATAGTTTAGCACTCTAAGTTATTTATAGTCTGTTGTTTGAATTATATTGTCTCTGACTTTTGTAATACACAAATTTGATTAACTGCACGTTTAACTACACCAATTTCAGTCTTGATTGTTACCATGCGCACAAGTTGATCATCTCCTGAGTGTGTGTCTAGAAATCGCCCCAATCGCCAATGTAGTGAAGGTAAATTGTCCTTTCTGACCACTACCAAATTCCCCATTTTAGCTGTTTATGATAGTTGTTCTTGCCATTTGTCGTAGTCTGCAACCCTGGCGCATTTCTTGTACTCTTGTTGCACAAGTTTTTCTTCGAAGTTCCTGGTGTTGAGCAAGGGTGTTTCCAAGAATTAAGAATTTTATGAATTGAGATTGAGCATTTTAAATATGGAAGTGATTAGGAATTAATGGATCATAATCTTGCGGATTGGAGCTTAAGAGATTGGTTTTGAGTTCAATAATGTTCCGATATGTGTTTGAACCGTATAGAATTACCGTAAAGAATTAGAATTAGAAAAGAATTTCGAAAATTTACAAAATTTCTTTAGATGAGCTTTATATGAAAATTTGATGGTATATGAAACCACGATATAGTCAATTTGACTATATTATTTATAATCTTGTTTTAGTTTATTTTTTGCAAACTTTATACGGTTTTTCAGATTAGTTTCCTTATATAAATATAATTTACAAGATTTATGCGTTGCAAAATTGTGTTAAAAATGGCTATCAAACCATTTACCGTTAAACCAGATATTAGTTCGATTATAAATGTATTTTGTATTTTTGTAAAGTTCGATTAGAAATGTATTTTGTATTTAATAGATATGCGAAAATATAAGTCATAAAAAAGCCTCTATTATTCATACATGATATTCTTTTGTAACTCAGATAGATGTAATTCGTAAATTATTTTGCATGTAAAGAAAGATTAATGCGGGATAGTACAAATGTAGATAAATTGCCCGTTAATGATTAATATATGTGTGTTGCATTTGGAAACATGTACATATTTAAGTAAGTTTTTAGTTCCTATAGGCTAATAGATATTTGTGCAAAGTGGTGTTATGATTTTTAAATGTTCATGTTCAGGTATGGAAATTGATAAACGAGTGGAATTTTGGACAGCGCTATGGGGTGACATTTGTTTAGATTAAATTCAAGTATTTGGTCTGAACCCCAACGTGCAAAATTCCATTTTTATCTAATAATAGTATAAATGTATTTAAGTTTTGGATATTTGTATGATGCGTACGCAAGTTCTTGCTTGTAATTATGTCTTGCTTGACTGTCATATTTTGTGATAATTGATCTCGTGAATTATTAATAGAGCATGCAATGTCCTATTCTTTGTTGATTTAGTATTATTTTTTACACGTTTAAATTCAATTGTAATTTAGGTGTATTATTTTTTACACGATTACGTTTAATTATAATTTAAGTGTATTATTTTTTACACGTTTAAGTTTAATAAAATTGTAACAATTTGAATCGCGCGTTGCAGCTATATGTCAATAGGGACCTTGCCACTAAAAGATGATTTTAATAGATTATGTATAGCACTTGCGTGAAATGGAGTTGGCTGGTCTGTCTTATGATTCGACATGCAACCAATAGTTTGCGTATGTTTTGGTTTGAATAAAAGAATTTTATTGGCAAAAAGAGTTTTGTATTTGTAAAATAGAGATTTGATTCCCATAAGGAAGATACTAAAATTGCTCCAATATAATTTTTTTTCAAACGCTATATTTAATGCATACTTCATTTTTTGTGCAAGAGCTGCTAGTAATTGTGCCATACTTAGCTTGGTGAATAGATTGCGCTTTGGCTATACGATATTTTTTAATAATGTTATTCTAGATCTTGCTACTATTAATTTTATTTTATGGGTAGAATTTGAACTGATATGAAACACATTTATACGCGGATTATATGTGCAGCCATTTGATTTCGTGCTTAGGCGATTATTGAAAAATATAAGTAATATATATTTTTTAATGTTTAAGTATTTAGTAGTTTTGATTTCATTACTCTTCAATGTGTTTTCTAACACATTTGTGGAAAACTGTTTTAATGCATTTTGGAATTCTGAGGGAATTTCTGCGTGACGTGGTAAGTTCGACCGCCATAGAATTTGCATTATTAGTTTAATTTCGTTGTTGATTGGATATAAAAAGTCTCTTGTATCATATGTTTGAATAGTAGCTGATGAAACAGATCTTTTATTTGCTATTAGATTTATTGTTTTATTGTTATAGGGAAATTTAAAACAATGTAAAAATAAATTCGACGATGCATGTAGATTTTTGGTAATTTGTTCGTCGATATTTATAGTAAGAATTAAAAGTTTTGAATAGTTAGAATTTAGTTGATAAGGATTCAATTGAGTTCGTTTTGAAAGGTTAGTAAGATTGTTTTTACTGAATAATAATTTCATTATTGTATCAGCTCTAGTTAATAAACTATCAACGTAAGGATAATTTTTTAGGATTTCAAATATTTTAAGCTGTTTAGTTATGTTTTGTTTAGATGATTGTATTGACAAAAACGTATTAATTTGGTTAATATTTATTTTGTCATTAGTAGTTTTGCTCCAAACTGTTTGGTGCATCTTTCTGTCGCTAGTCTGAACTGAAACTTGTTTTATCATTTTCTTTATATCGACCGTAAGCACTAACGTATTCATTTTAAAATTTGGTATAATGGAAAAGATTTTATTTTGGATAGTCGGTAAAACAAGTTGTAGCTCAGTTAACGACAGATTTGTATTGAATTTAAAAGATTTTTTTGGAAAATACGCAAAAATTCATTATTAAATTGTTCGGCTTTAACACGCTGTGATGGGGTATATAGAAACATATTTTAGGTGTACATGCGTTTATGAATTCAGTGAATAGATTTTTGTATTCAAATGAAATATAACGTTTTAATGTTATTTGTTTACTGCATTTTATGTTTTTGATATTTTTTGCAAAATTGATTTTAGTCCCAAAACTTCCGTCAATTACCCTAGTTTTAGGCATAGCCTTAGCATTAGAAACAAAATATTTTTTGCATTGTTCAGTGACATATTGTATATCGTTGTATGGTTCGTGTATTTCTGTAGATGTGTGTATTTGAGCTTCTAAGTTTGATTTATGATTAGATATCGTTAATGATTTATAAATATTTAGTTGAGGTAAATAAAATTGAGGCTGTTTTATGTTACCTGCATTGTTTGTTGTGGTGTAATTTAATTTACTTTCCGAACTAGTATCTGATTTATTTAAAGAAGCTTGACTAAGTTTTAATAATGTTGCCAAGCATTTGTTATATTTGTCATAAAACTCATCTAATTCGTTTTCAATTAAATTATAAATCTGCTCTTCGTTGTCTAGTAATGTTGCTATATTGATAACCGTATCTTCATATGTTTTTAAAGAAGGTCTTACATATTCGATAAAACGGTTTATATCTAAAATATTTAATTCACAAACAGGCATGCTTGACCATTGCTTGCAAATTTTTCCGAAAGATGCTAGTCGCGATTTAATTACGCGTAATTCTCGCGTGAAACTCGCGAGTTGCTTGATTTTTAGTGACTTTACTGTTTTTGATGATTCCATTTTGACACATATTATATTGAACTCTAATTGATAAATATGGAGAGACAGATAGGAAGGGAATGCTTGACTAACCTGATATACTCGCTGTTTGCTTTGCTCGTTTGTTGGTGTAGCGCCAAAGTTAGAACTTCCTGTCTTGTTTAGATCTTCCACTTTATTTAATTTTGATTTTAGTTTTAATATTTTAGTTATTTCCTTCGCACTGGTGATCAAATCCGGATCGTTCGGACCAATGTTTTTTGTTGAAGTTGTAAGCTCAAGAACCAGATAGAATTAGTGGCTCTATCGACCGTTTAATTGTAAAGATTAATTAATAACAAGAAGATTGCACTAATTTATTGTAATATATAACTTTACATTGTTTGTATGATATAGTTTGAGTATTGAAATAATATTGGAGTATTTGAATGCTGATAGCTTGGCGACCGGGTCTAACCTATGCCTATATGCCGCCTTCAGGTACCTAGCAGGACCCTTCGTAGTTGAATCTTGAGATGCGAATTGTCCATGCGTCGTTGCAAAGGTAATATTTTCTTAGAAAAATGAGTGCAGCGTTGTCACGTCTAATTTGGCGTGAACAACAACTTTATTTTATGATTACAAATGTTTCGAGACCATGGTGTGCCTAATCTTCAGTGTAATTTCAAAAAACAGTTACTTATTACTATACATTCTTTAATATTTTATTTAAAACTATATTTAACTTTTGAATATAAAACACCAACTATTCCTTGCATTGACAAGTGCCAATTATTTCATTCAATGCTTGACACGGTACTAACCGACATGTGACATTTACAGAATTATTTGAAACAAATCTGAAGTATCTAGACGGAGACAGGATGGGTGACATTAAAATGTAAAACAAAAGGAAAGCGCTCGCATACAAAAATCGATAAATATAAAGAAAACAGATTAATTTATTGAAAAGAATAAGATAAATGAAAAAATTATAAATTATTTATGATAATTATATAAGTGTCGTGTAAAATATTTGTGTCGATTCTCAGATTTTGTGCTATTGTTAGTCCGAACTATTAACATTTTTTTATGGAATTCTTTGAAAGTTTTTTTTATAGAATAAGATTTGGGGATTGTCAAAATCAAACTTATGGTTGTCGTTGATATTAGCATGATCCACAAGTGTACTTTTAAATTTTTTGTTATCTATTTTTTGGCATTGTAATTCATGTTGACTGAGTCTTTTTTCTAAGTTCTGGCAGGTCTGGCCAATATAAGAACAATTACAATCCAAAAAATTTACTTTATAAACTATATCTTTCTTTTTTGTTGAAGGAGTTTCGTCTTTAATGTTGGAATATAAAAATTTTAATTGTTTCAATGAAGAAAAAGTAATATGAATATTGTGTTTTTTGAATAGTCTTTTTGATAATTGGTTAAAATTCTGGTCGAGATATGGAAAATTAATGAAAAAAGTTTTTTCGGGAACACTTGTTTGGCCATGATCTTCCGGTTTCTTATCAAAAGGTTCAAGTAATTTAGCGACTCTGTTTTTAATAATTGGACATATTAACTTATAAGGATTAATTATTGCCAAGTAGGATCGTTTTAACTAATTTTATGTTTGCATCATAAAACAGAGGATCAGATAATAAAATAGCGTGATCTACAAAATTTAAAATGGCAGAAATTTTTATATTGAGAGGAACATGCGAATTAAAGTTAATGTACCTCCCGGACCAACTATGCATGGCAAAATCAATGTTAATAGTTCGGACAATAGCATAAATCTGAGAACCGACACAAATATTTTACACGACACTTATATAAACATCATAAATAATTTATAATTTTTTCATTTATCTTATTCTATTCAATAAATTAATCTGTTTTTTTTTTTCATATTTATGGATTTTTGTATGCGAGCGCTTTCCTTTTGTTTCACATTTTAATGTTACCCATCCTGTCTCCGTCTAGATACTCAGATTTGTTTCGAATAAAGTGTCAAGCATTGAATGAAACAATTGTCACTTGTCAATGCAAGGAATAGTTGGTGTTTTATATTCAAAAGTTGAATATAGTTTTAAATAAAATATTAAAGAATGTATAGTAATAAGTAACTGTTTTTTGAAATTACACTGAAGATGAGGTACACCATGGTCTCGAAACGTTTGTAATCATAAAATAAAGTTGTCTTAAAAAACCTGAGTGCTGCTTTGTTCATATTAAACATTTAATATATATATATATATATATATATATATATATATATATATAGAAATTTCTTTGATGTATCGCTTTCAAGAACTTACTCATATATCTCATCTCATCAAAATTAAGTACTAAATCATATATAGTATATATATATATATATATATATATATATATATATATATATATATATATATATATATGAGTGAGTTCTTGAGGGCGATACATCAAACAAAGAAAAGCCAAAGATTTATAAAATAATCTTTATTTCCAAACGTTTCGACATTCAATTTAATGTCATCATCAGTGGATCTAAAAACAGTATGAAAATTAGCATATCTAGGTAATTATAATATATGTGGATTGGTAAAGTAACTATACAATAAGAGAAAAATTAACAAATAGCAACACTTAACAACAAATCAAATATAAAAGATAGGAAAGGTAGTAGAGACTAAAATTAAATAAATAATTAAAAAGTATAGGCAAAAATATTTAAGTACACTCATATAAACTTACGCATATATACATATATGTACGTACACATATACACACATATACATATATATATATATATATATATATATATATATTAGGGTGGGCCGAATCATTATAGAAGTAAAATTAAGCGATATGGGCACCTTTTCATATGAAATATATGTGTTATTTAAATGAATTTTGACTTCAAAACCATATATCGCAAATAACTCTTTAGCCAGCGAAATTTTCAATAAAATACTGTTTTTAATAAGTTAATATATTAATTTAGGCATGTGAATAATTCAAATTGTGAGTTATATTTTGATTGATAGTTTGTACGGGGGTTTTTAAATCGGGTTTAGTTTGTTGTTATTTATTTCCATCAGAGTGCGCTAGTATTTTTTTATAATAATTCTCGAAGTTTCGAAAAGGATATATTAATGTGAAAAATTGGCATAAATCTTCATTCAGTTCTCCAGTTACACGTGAAGTATCAATGGCGAATTCTTATTTAAATTCCGGCGCAAGTGCCAGTAATTTGAATCATATGCGCTCGCATGATCAAATTACATTTGGGGAAGCAAAAGAATTTACTGGAATAAATCTTCCGACAAGTATGGAAATTATCAGGTATTATTTTTATTTGGCCGAAATATCAAAAAAACAAAATAAAATGTTTTCATATAAAACATTTACTCCAAATGTGGTAACGAAATTGATTCAGACGTGGGAAAAAATTGATATTCCAATTATGGAGAAACGAAGTATCGCTAGAAAATTGAACCGATTGATTGATAAATATAAAAGTACAAATAAAAGCAAGTCTACCCAAGCATCATTTCAGGAGTTTGTAGAATCCACGAAAGAATTATTTTATATTGGAAAATGCAAATGTGATTTGCGAAGATTACTGTGTTCCTGTGGACTGATCCCAGAACATTTACAAGCGTTTATGATGGATCAACATAATGAGAGGAAATCTACGATACCAGAATATATTATAAAAATTGAAGATGAAGTATCAGAATCTACAATAACTAGCAATATTACTCCAGGTGAGACATATACTCCAGATGTTGATTTTGATTCTAAAAGCAGTTCGGAAAGTTCACAAAATACCTCTCATATAAAACGTGGTCCATATAGTCGAAGATATAAGGCTCCAAGCTATGCCTTAATGTGCGACAGATTTGCAATTTCTGATAGAGTTGGTTCTGGCGTGGTGACGGCAATCCTGCGTGACCTGGGCATAACGGATGATTGGGGCAATCCTGTCATTATGGATAAAAATAAAAGCGTTCGTGAGAGGCAGAAAAATAGGCAAGCTCTACACAAACGATATGATTCTTCTGAATTAATAGCATTTTCATTCGACGGCCGAAAAAATGATTCTATTACCATGGAAAAAATCGATAAGAAGTTTCACCCACGAATGAACGATTAAAGAAGCGCATTTAGTTATTTTAAAGGAACCGAATGGCCAATTGTTGGGTTACACAAAATTGGAAAATGAAGATTCGGAAAGTAAAGTAATCAAATTGAACGAGTTTTTCGCCGATAAAGGAATAGCTCTCGATTCTTTGATAGGCATATGTTGCGATGGTGAACCAGCAAATACAGGCGTGAAAAATGGTATTTTACGTCGATTTGAAATTCAGTTAAACAGGCCACTGCATTGGTTTGTGTGTCTTCTCCACTTTAACGAACTTCCACTTCGCCATTTATTTAACTATTTGGAAAAATCATTGACCACTGGACCACGAACAAAAACTGGAATATTAAGCAAACAAATTGAAACATGCGAAAATATACCGGTGAGTTATAACATATTTACTATTTTTTAATACTCTATGTTCAAATTCAATATAATTTATTTTTTCCTATATACTTCCAGCCGGTAAAAGACTTTGAAACAATCCCACTTGAAAATTTGGCTGATATAAGTCCTGCTGAATCGACAACTGACTCAAGTTATTTAATAAAAATAGCTAAAGCAGTTGCTTCTGGAGAAGTATCGACAGGCTTAGCTAACATGAAACCAGGGCCAATAGCACATTCCCGTTGGCTCACGAAGGCTAGTAGGTTACTTCGGTTATATGTAACTACTAATAAGCCATCCAAAAATTTGAAAATACTGGCAAACTACGTAATGAAAGTATATATTCCAATGTACTTTAACATTAAATATTACAACTCTGTGGTGTATGGTAGTATATTATTTTATAAATTTATTAGCTGGACGCAATATTTAGACTCGAATTTAAGACAAATTGTGAACAATGTTGCTAAAGAAAACGCATACTATGCTCACTCGGAAAATATTTTATTAGCAATGTTGTTTGATAATAAAAAGGAAATACGAGATTCAGCTATAAGAAAAATCTTATATTACCGTAATAATGTGGAAGACCTGACGCAATTGAGAGATTACAAAACACCCGAAATAAATTTCGAATGCACCGACTATACTAATATGATAGATATGGATGATTATTCAAATATATCCGAACCAGCCTTTACGCTAAATATTCCTCATGAACATCTAGTACAATATCTACAAAGCAATGAGTGTCCATGGAGTGACCCTAAAATTCCGGTCCACATTCAGGGAACTGAGAGACATGTTCAATTACTGGCTAATGTATCGAAACGCGTATTAGAGCAAAATCGCGAAGGTGTTATGACAGCGACACTACTATCTCGTGAAAAGCATCCTCGACTGGAAAGCAAGCAAGATTTCAGATATTAATTTATTTAAATTGTATTAGCTAAATGTAAGAAATTTTATTTTAAATAAAAATGTAACTTAAAGAAATAAAAATGTTTTATTTAAACCATGTCATGTAAATAAATAATAGAATAAATATATGTCATTCCTAAAAACCCAAAAAACAATATTTTTCTACAAAAGTAGTTTGACCTGTTTCGATGCATGATTCTAGGTTAGGCTTACTCGCAAATGTCCCCTAGAAGTTTACTTGATGTAGTCTGATGTACCCGTAAGTTACTGATTTCAAAAAGCCGGAAAATGTTTTTAACCTGTTTCGATGCATGATTCTAGGTTAGGCTTACTCGCAAATGTCCCCTAGAAGTTTACTTGATGTAGTCTGATGTACCCGTAAGTTACTGATTTCAAAAAGCCGGAAAATGTTTTTAACCTGTTTCGATGCATGATTCTAGGTTAGGCTTACTCGCAAATGTCCCCTAGAAGTTTACTTGATGTAGTCTGATGTACCCGTAAGTTACTGATTTCAAAAAGCCGGAAAATGTTTTTAACCTGTTTCGATGCATGATTCTAGGTTAGGCTTACTCGCAAATGTCCCCTAGAAGTTTACTTGATGTAGTCTGATGTACCCGTAAGTTACTGATTTCAAAAAGCCGGAAAATGTTTTTAACCTGTTTCGATGCATGATTCTAGGTTAGGCTTACTCGCAAATATCCCCTAGAAGTTTACTTGATGTAGTCTGATGTACCCGTAAGTTACTGATTTCAAAAAGCCGGAATATGTTTTTAA